>NC_048265.2:21225003-21531253 GCF_005286985.2 Setaria viridis | reverse complement strand
TTCCAGGACCCAGGAATGCTGTTCCTAATTGTGGATTGAAATCGACAGGGATTGATGTCCTGTCTCAGGCTGGGTCACGGCCCTTCTGCTCCTGGGTCATGAGCTCGGGTTCAGGGTTCTCCAATGATGGGAAAGGAGCGATGAGATGTGGCCATGTGGGAGAGGCTGCTGCAGTGAAGGTTGAACTGGGAGTGTGTGGCGGCAGCTTTGGGGGCGATGGGAAGCATCGCTACATCGAATGATTGCATGGAAGTGGGTAGAACCATAGTGGGAACATCCGAGGTGACAGGTGCTGCTTTACAGGAGAACTGCAAGGGGGAAAGGAAGCAGCTGCTGCTCTTCTGTATGAGGCTTCCTGTTCACGAGACCATGGGTTTGAGGACTGGTTGAGGTTAAAGTGAGCTTGATGGGCCAGGAAATAGCGGCCCAAGGTGTCCTTTATTCCTTTTATTTTTCCTTTGAAACATGTCCATTTGTTTACATGTGAGTTTAGTCACATACGTATTTTGTGCATCCACCACATACTTGGACCCAGTGTCATCGACCTCAGTTCCTTGGGACCGCGTACCACTACCAAATTATCATTCCTACTCCCTAGGAGGCCCCATATCCTCCAAGTCCCAACCCGCATTCCACGACCCCATTCCTCAACCCGGTCGACCCCATATCTGATCACCATGGTGTAAACGTAGATGCTTGCCATTTCCAACACTAAGAAAATTATTGTACTCTTTTGTTTTTGTTTCATTACATTCTTTGGGGATGTTTTGAGGAATGCCCCCAGCATAGACCTTTTGTGTATAATTTCTTTGCTCGTCGAATTTTCAATTATTTGATTGTTGCAACCTATCAAAAACACTAAAAGAACAGCCCATCCCAATCGTGCACGTGTCAATCATATAACTGCTAAATTTGCCTCATTCAGTTTTACACCAGTATTATCCAACTAGGCTGCTATGCTGTTGAAGTGTTATTGCTGACAGTTGTCGAGAGCTGCCACTTTTACTGGCAATCCACGCAGCAATGGACACTTGAGGAAGCTCAATAGCATTGCAGGTTCAATGCATATTCTACAGCGAACTTACAGAATTTATGTTGAACAGCTTCGTTCTTTGTAATTATTTCACCTTCTTGATACTAGCCTTAGTACGCTTGAATCAATATTTTTGAAGTTAGGATTTCCCAATGAGGCCAACCCTAGATTTTTTTTATGTTAATCTGAATTTCTTTTTCAGGTCACCCTTGTGAAGATGGTGAACGAGGCCACTGCAAACATTCCAGGGTGGGAAGATGAGAGATAATCAGATAATTGATGGCTTGGCTGAGTTGGAGCTTATTTCAGCTCACAGCTGGTATGGTTTTTGTTGGAAAAACATAGAAGAATGCCACGGATCAATAAAAGAAGAGTGTTCAATTCATATCTAAAGTGTGCTAGTGTAGGACTGTGGCCAATTGTCTACAATTTAACGTAGGTTAGTGTTTGGGAAGAAAAGGCTATATCACATTGATCTAGTGAGTTGCATCATTTTTGTACTGTAAAGCAGAAATATGGGCTTTTGGTTACTCTTGGTTCATTTAGCCGTGTTGTAAAGCAGAGATGTAGTTTAGAATCATCCGATGCATACCATGAGGTTTGTTAGTAGTGATCTTGGGACAAATTCTGCTGGGTGCTGACAACATCCTGCTGAGTGCTATCCCTGGAAACCGCCAAAAGCTTTCAGAAATAATCTAATATACCTTCGATATGCAGTTGCATAATAGTTGATGTGTTTTTTTGCTTTCGAACCTGTTTGTAACACTGCTGTCTGTTGTGTAATACTGTACTATTTTGTTCTGCTCAGAATACAAATGCTGGATGTTGCTGTCTAATTTGGAAAGAGCGCCTTTGCACAGTTAGGATTATACTAGTCTGCTTCATCAATGTGTGCCACCATTGTTGATAAATACTTGTTCCAAGTTCCTAAAGCACGATATCCTCTCGTCTCTCTTGAATCTCGACGTTTTCTTCACAGGCATTTTGTGGTGTGAATGGCTTGTGTGGGTTTTGTGCATGTTTTCTTTACACCCCTTACAAAGAATACTTGGCCTCCAAATGATTTTCTTCACAGGCATTATGTGGTGTGAATAGGAGACACTTTTTTTAAAAATCGTATGTGTAGGTTCCCTGTCTACCATCACTTTCAGCTCTCCGTCGTGTTCGCGTTAGGTAATTAGAATGGTCGTATCAGGAAAAGAACTTCCGCAAAATAGTGAATGCTTGGGCAAATTAGAATAGGCCCACACAGAACAGAACGAATAGGGTTTGGGTGATGCCGTGATGGTGATGTAGCTGGAGGTCAACGATGGTTGCCGAGTACTGAACTGAGATATCTTTCTTGTGGTGTTTGGGACAGCTTAGAATAGTAGTGACACATTCCAGCAACAATGATATTACGCTGCTTTTGTGAAAAGCGCATGCAAGCTGCGACTAATTGCTGACAATCCTTCTGATCCAGCACAATAGCAGGAGCCAAATATCTAATTCACTGGCCAAAACACCAAAGCAGCAGCAAAGCCAAAGGAAACTACAGTGCAAATCACAGAGGAAAAAAAACGCAGCAACCAAAGTAGCATGTACCAACATGGAACGCCTACAGAATTCAGGGTGGAGGTAAGTAGCTTTTGCTTCAAACGCAAACCTTCTTGCAGGATGTTAGCAAGAACTCCTCACAGCTACTCCCTCCATCCTTGACAAACCACGATTCCAAACCACAGTTCCGGACGGAGGGAGTAAAATATATAAATATTTTTGCAATCATTCTTTTTTAGAACGTGCCTGGGCACATATTTGGCACCGATCACTGCAAACCGACTAAGGGGGTGTTTGGTTACTCGAGCTAAAGTTTAGTCCGTGTCACATCGAATATTAAGAGCCTAATTAGGAGGTTAATTATAAAACTAATTGCACATATGGAGACTAAACGGCGAGACGAATCTATTAAGCCTAATTAATCCATCATTAGCAAATGTTTACTGTAGCAGCACATTGTCAAATTATGGACTAATTAGGCTTAATAGATTCGTCGCGCCGTTTAGCCTCCATCTATGTAATGGGTAAATAGTCTATGTTTAATACTCCTAATTAGTATCTAAACATTTGATGTGACAAGTGCTAAAAATAAGCAACGGAAACCAAACGGAGCCTAAGTACGACAATAAACGTTACATTTAGTCAGACGAGCAGGCGCAATACGTATTGGTGTAGAAAAATGCTAGTTTGAAGTTCGAAATATGATGTGTACGTGTAATCCATGATGAACGTAACCAAGTACCAGGGTTGCATATTTCGATGTCATTGCATTGCATCTACGAGGTGCCTGATGAAAGAGTCCTGTGTACACTCACCGTAACAAAGTGCGCCGTATACGTGATGCATGCGCACGGGCCTCGGGTTGGTCAGATGGCTCAGGTGGCACTCCTCTTCGTGGGCGTACCAAAGCACAGGTCTAAGATCCAGCTCTTCGTAGGCGTACCAAAGCACAGGTCTAAGATCCGGCCAAGTTATTGGTCATCTTACATGAGCTACGATGCCACTGTGTAAAGATGGGTAGGGATTTGGAGGGTTTTCTCAACCTGCGTGAGAAGATTTTCTTCTTCGCAAAATGTCCGAGGGCTACCTTACCCCGTAGGTCGAGTTTTTTATATGTGCTGCAATTTTTTGGTCGAGTTTTTTATATTTGCTGCCTTTTTTAAAAAAAGAAACATATATGGTTGCTTCACAAAATGTGTTGATGCCAGAATATGCAGCTTCAGGGAGCGTTGCTATTTTTAGGGCAAGCTTGCTAAGTACAACAGTTGGAGACTTGGGATGATGGTGAGAGACATCTATATCTGCTAATCATGCGTTCTGCGGCATGCCTACTGCCTAAATGTTTAAACAACCAAAGTGTTAATCACTATAGTGTCTTGTTTCAAAAAAATCATTAGAGTGTCACCATATGAACAAAGAATAATGATACAAAGAACAAAAAAGATTTTAAAACCAAAACAAAAAGGGCAGTGCATTTCATAATTCGGCAACCAACACGGAGTGCATACATAATTTGGGAAAAGCCATACAGTGGACTGAAGAAATGACTAAAAGACAAATAAAACAATGGCCTATCCGATCTAGTACTCAAATCGATCGACCCTAGACTGAGTTGTTTTTGCATCCCCAAATTCCAACTAAAAAAATGTACAGTGGTAGTTAAACAAAGGCCATTAGACGTCAATGCACAACGTACTCCACTGCATCAAATAAAGAAGCGCCCCTGAACAGTAGCCGTGCTCCCCGCAGATTAGCACGGCGGCATGGACGAAACAAAATCTAAGCCCTCATCGACACGCATTCAATAATGCTTAACGCACCAGCTCTGAGCCTGACGGTGACAATTGACAAGATGGCGTCATCAACCTCCAAAGCACAGAGAAGATTTTGCACTAGATCACTCACTGCGCTGCGTCGCTACCGACCCCCACCATCATGCAATGCATGTGACAAGGAAGATTTGCGTACGTGGTGCGGGATCAATCATTGGACGTGACACGATTAGGTGAGAAACAGCCAAGACAAATTACTACTCCAATCGAAAAGGGAGGACCCAAGTGTCCATGAACACCGTCCTGGCTTTGCCTTGGCACCGGCCTTTCTTTCCTTTCACATCTTTTCAACCTTGATGGGATCCAGCATGAAGGATAAAATATGGGGATTTCACAAAGATTACGTGAAGTGGTACGAAATTAACATACTTGGAAAATTAGGTTAGACCACAAGGAAACCAACCAAGTTAGTATAACGCAAAAACGTCATTTAACCAATTGTACATGTACTGCAAGAATTTACAAGTTTACTGAAATAATGATATATTGCCACAATTACTCTCACTCATGTAACTTGTGCCATGATTGGTGTATGCCCACATTCTTTATTTTCAGTGAAGAAATTAACGAGAAGAAAAACCGGAACAAATCATTCAAAAGTTACCAAAACAGCCCATGCTTACGAATCCATTACCAATGCCATCATCAAGCTTACTCTGTCGCCTAGCGAGTCCCAATCGGATCATCAGTATTATAAACGAAGCTAGGAAATCCTATCAGCACATGCATTGCACATTGGCTTCCCGGCTACAAGTTCCAACGCGTGGATAAGATGCTTAACAGCACATATAATAGCAGCCAGGTAGTAGATAGAAGTAGAATTGAAGTGGTAAAGAAACTGTCAAAGCAATGTCGTAGCTGAATAAGGTAACAAGAGGGAATATTGGCGCTTGGAGGCCAAAGCACGCAAGAAGACAGTGACCGAGCGACTCAAGTCACGGCATTTGGGGAGCGTGGCACCGAAGGGTCAAACTTTTCAGCTGGCAAACCAAACACCTCAATTATCGGTCCATTCCATCACCAGACAAAGGATCACCGGTAGTCAGTAAAGAACTGCTCCTAGAGCCCCCCGTTCACAGGAAATGCATGCTTTTGCCTTTTTAAATCCAAGTGATTTGCACCGGTTTCTACGGAATTTAAATTGACTTGTTAGTACGAATTTTCTGTGTCGTTGTGTGAAATTCGTGCACTGTGTCAGATAGATTTCATGCAAATCCTACTTAAATTCATTTGCTCCAAATGGCACCAGGCCCTGTGCTGTAACTTCTGATTAGTGCCCAGTTTTATGCAAAGATGCCAGTGTTGAACTAATCCTTTCAGCTTCCGGTAACAACCAAAGACTTGCGGTCATGAGTTCATGGCAGCATCGGCAGTAACATGAAACTGAGCTACAGTATACTACTGCTGCTTCTGATTGCACTGACAAATGAGCTGAAACAAAGAAAGCGAACGACAGAACATGACTAGATACCCTTGTGCTGCTCGATCCCGCAGTGTGTTGCTGCGTGCTTATCATCAGTTCATGGCGTGTTGCCGTAGCCCAGCCCGCCGAGGATGAGCGGGGCGCTGGCGCCGCTGTACAGGTTGGGGGCCGCGGCCGAGGCGCTGCCGAGGTGAAGGTCGGAGGTGCCGAGTTGCACGGCGGCGGCGGCGCGGCCGTCGGTGTCGGCGCCGTGGTCGTACAAGAGGCCCCTGAACAGGTGCCCGTTGATGGTCACCGCCGCCTGGTACGCGACCTCGCCGGTGCCGCCACAGCCGCCGCCGCCGTCGTCGACGGACGTCACACGCACGCACCTGAACACCGCCGGCCCCCGCACCTGCCGCGGCAGGTTGTCCTTGAACGACGCGTCTGCGGAGGACCAAGGGAATTGATCGATGGCTCAGTGACATCTCTTGAATTGTGTCGCTGTGCAACTGCGCTCAATTGACGCCGACGATGTGATGTGGTTACCTTGGTGGCTCGAGGAGGTGTCGAAGCTGCGAGGCGTGGTGGCGTTGGAGGTGGAGGTGCGGGAGTTGGTGGTCGCCGTCGTGGTCTGGCACGCGAGGCGGGGTTTCTTGGCCGCTGCGGGCGAGGTGGGAGGAGGGGACGCGCCGGCCCCGCCACCGGCGAGCTGCAGGCGCTCCCGGCGTCGGGCGGCGGGGACCCAGGTGCTCCTGACGTGGGTCTCGCACTCGAAGCCGCGGCTGTTGCAGCACGTGCGGCAGCGGTTGTGCGCGCACCCCTTCTTCGCCTGGTTGCCGCAGTCGTGGCACGTCGCCGCGCCGGACCCGGAGCCGGAGCCGGCCCCGCCGCGGCCCTGGTCCAGCATGGCGAGGGCCTTCTTGCCGTGGGATCCGTCCGCCCCCGCCGCGGCCTGCGACGGCTCCGGGTGCCAGAACTGGATGGCGGCGGCAGCGGACGACGCGGGCGGCTTGCCTGAACCGGCGTCGGCGTCGACGAGGGTCCGCTGCGCCGCGGCGATAAGCGGGAACACGGGGTCGTCGGCCGCCCGCTGGTGGTGGAGCGAGCCCGCGGGCGCGACGACGAACATCCCGACGTCACCGGCGGCGCCTATCGCCCCGTAGCCGAGGGCCGCGGCTGCGGCCGCGGCCTGGCGCGACGCGGCGGGGCCCCAGAGCCCGGCCGCCAGCGACGCGCCGGGCCCCGCGGAGACGGCGCCGGCATTGAAGCCCAGCGACAGGTCGTCCCCGCGGCCGGCGGCGGCGGCGGGCGACGGCAGCCAGCCGGCGATCGCCGTGGTGTCCGACGGGAAGCGCCGCCCCGACGACGACGCCACGCTTACTCGTCGTGGAGCGCGGAGCTGGGCACTGAGCAGTGAGCAGAGCAGACAGGATCAAGAACAGTGATCGGGTGGGCTACGCGGAAGGAAGGGGGAGCTTCCTAAAGCTAGAAAGCGCAAGAACACACGCAAGGTGCTCTACACAACTGCGGGTAGAGGCTACACTGCTCCCTTTCTCCCTACCTCGCCTCGCCTCCACTATAAAGAATCTCGCCTAGTTGCAGGAGCACTCAAAAAGACCTAGGCTCTAGAGCCTACGCCCTAGCTAGCTAGCTCGATAGGTCGCTGCGTTCGCCTAGCCTCACTCATCTCTCTCCCCCTTTCTCTCTCTACACGGCTGAGCTGCTTATTGAAGTACTTTCTCCAGTTCTTTTCTCCCTTGCTTTCTTTTCTCCGCAGAGGCAGGAGAGAGAGAGAAAGGAGATGAGAAACAAGAAAGGAACGGAGGGGAGACGAGACGGAGATTGTGAATCGGCCGCGTGGGGACCGGACCGGACCGGCCGGCTCTGAGAAATTCCTCTGCGCGGCCGGGATCGATCGCCAGCCGTCCTCTGGCCTTTGGGTAGGCAGAGGCACAGGAGCTCTGCGCTCTGGTGCTCTGGCCTCCAGCTCGCTGCCTCTGCGGCCGCCGCCTGCTTGCAGGGCAGTTGCAGCGCGGTGCTGCCGCGGCGCGCGTTAAAAGCTGCCCCGCGCGCGGCCGCGCACAGGACACGCGCGGCAGGCCTAGCTGCCGCCTAGATCGGCGGCAGCGCGCGCCGCCCAGGCGGAGCCTGACGCTCATCCCGCTCCCGCCCGTCTTTGCTTTGCGCTCGCAGTGGCAGTACCTGCTGGGCAGTGCGATGCCGGTGTCGGGAACGCGACGGCGTCGGTCGCTCTCGCCTTTCGCTCGATCGATCGATGCCGGCTGCTGCTGCTGCTGCGGTTAATGGCGCGGCAGGGCAGGTCCTTCTTTTCTCCGCGGCTGGGCAGGGGCTAGGGCTAGCTGCCCCCGCTACCCGGCTATGGCTAGGGAGCTAGGCGGTAGGACTTGTGGAGAGGAGGTACTCGATCGATCCATGGGCCATGGCGTAGGTGCGGCGCTCCTGCAGTCCTGCCACGCCTACGTTGCGAAGGGCAGGGACGGCAGGTCCGGTTCTTATCCGGGCGGCGGATCTGTACCAAACAGCGGTGGAGCGGGCAAAGCACGAAATTTTGGTTCGGTTTTCAAGTTTCACGGTTAGAAATTCATCCTAGTTTGTTGCCCCTCTTTCAAATTCCGTTCATAGGTTCGTACAGTTTTTGGACCCGTGGAACGAAATTGAGTAGTAGGAGTAGTCTGCACTAGGATTCTAGGAACAATTTATTAACTGTAGGGAAGATTTCTTTTAAACATTTATGATTAGTCCTTTTTTATAAAAAGAAAAACCTAACAGCAAGACCCTCACCTGGATTCTTAGAGTACGGAGGACCTTACTGATCACCCTCCAGCCCCTTCTCCATACTCGGTGGTTGGGGTTGTTTCCGGCGGATGCGCACATGAACATACCGGTGGAGAAGGAAAGGAAGGGAGGTAGATGGGGAGAAGAGCCACTTGCTGCCAATCACCACTGCTCAAGATCGATTTCAGCGCTGCCCACCTGATTCTACCGCCTCCTACATCCACCGCCGCCTACCCGATTCGACAGCTGTTGTTATATCATATACACACAGCAAAATAAACAACATAGGGCTGTTTGATAGCAGGATCGAATATTCGGATGTTAATTAGGAGAGTAAACATGAGCTAATTATAAAATTAATTGCAGAACCATGAGCCTAATTCGCGAGACGAATTTATTAAGCCTAATTAATCCATCATTAGCAAATGGTTACTATAGCACCATATTATCAAATCATGAACTAATTAGACTTAATAGATTCGTCTCACGAATTAGACTCCATCTGTGTAATTAGTTTTATAATTAGACTATATTTAATACTCCTAATTAGTATTCAAATATTCGATGTGATAGGTGCTAAAGTTTAGCATGTGGGAGCCAAACAGGTGTTATACATTGAACTATGCATGTATGCATTCATAGATCAAGAACGTGTTTGGATTCTTAGCTATAGCCCTTGTCACATCGAACTAATTAAGAGAACTAAACATGAGCTAATAATAAAACTAATTGCAGAAGTTCTAGCTAATTCGCGAGACGAATCTATTAAACCTAATTAATCCATCATTAGCAAATGATCAATGTAGCACTATGTTGTCAAATCATGGATTAATTAGACTTAATAGATTCGTCTCGCGAATTAGCCTCCATATGTGCAATTAGTTTTGTAATTAGTCTATATTTAATACTTCTAATTAGTATCAAACATTCGATGTGACATAGGCTAAATTTTAGCTCCTAGGAAACAAACGCTCTCTGAATAAGATATGTGTATACCATTTCGTTGCTTTTTGATACAAATGAGATCAAGCACAAACAAGACAAGCATACAACTACTATACCAGCTACAATTCAGCCGTAGCAAAATCAGTTTTAAGATTACTAACACATGTCCATGTCTTACTATCCACCACAAAGAAACAAGCATTTTGTGCTATATTCGCATAATTGCAACACAACTGTGGCCATATGGACACCACCTTCTGTCAGACACATACAAGCTGAATTTGGTGTCTCCATGCATTGCTCTCTCGACTACCAAATTTACCTGAGAGTTAGTTATGAACGGTGATGAAATGATTGGCGCCCGGGGTGTTTAGGAGGCATGTGCTAAATTTTAGCACCTGTCACATCGGATGTTTGGACACTAATTAGGAGTATTAAATATAATCTAATTACAAAACTAATTACACAACCCCTAGGCTAAATCGCGAGACGAATCTATTAAGCCTAATTAGTCCATGATTTGACAATGTGGTGCTACAGTAACCATTCGCTAATGATCGATTAATTAGGCTTAATAGATTCGTCTCGCGATTTAGCCTAGGGGTTGTACAATTAGTTTTGTAATTAGGCTATGTTTAATACTCCTAATTAGTGTCCAAACATCCGATGTGACAGGTGCTAAAATTTAGCACCTGCTATCCAAACACCTCCAACCAAATTCTACGGGCGTGAGCGCAAACTCCAAATTCATCCGGAGCTCGCAGAAACGGTTGCAAGTTTCACACCGGTCGTGGACGCGCGCGGGGGCGACGAGCCGGTTCATTGAGGCAAATTATTGGTGCCGCGCCAGCGCGTGCCCAGACCTCGCCGTTGGCACTTGGCCGGCCGCGGCGGGTGAGACCAGGGCCCCGGCCGTTCCGCTCGCACAGAACTGCTGTACAAGGGGGGCCGGCCTCCGACCTCCGTGAATCTAGCCCCGGCCTTCTGCAGCAGCAGTCTGCTCTCTGCTGCGGATCAGATCACTCGATGGCGTCTCCAGGCCTCCATTTATGTCGCGCTGTCTCCCTGCGCGCGTCACGTTGTCTCGCGCCGTCCGCCCGTCCCACTCGTCCCCCTCTCCTCCAGCTGCTGCTGCTGCTGCCGCTGCGGATTTGAGTCCTGCTGCTTCTCCTGGGTTGGCTGCATGCCTGCATGCGCACTGCGCCGCAGCCTTCAAGTTCCACGCCGGGCCGGGTCCCCCCTGGAGCACCGCGCCCGTCAGGCAGCGGCTGCCGCGCTTCTCCGCTCCATCGATCCATCTCTGCGCGTTGCGTCCGGTGCCACGAGCTGTCGCCCCGAGCTGAGCGAGCCCAGGCCGTTCCTTTTTATCTGTCCCCCCGGCCTTTTTCTTGTGACTTTGTGAGTTGCCACCGGCCACGCGAGGATGGTTGCGCGGGGGGCACTCGCCGGAGAGGATGGTTGCGCGGCTGCCCCGGCAGTGGTCGACGCGATTGATGGGACGGCAGTGGCACACACTCAAAGCTGGAGATGGCCACCCCGGGCGTGGTTTTCCTCTCCAGCTTTAAATTGCACTCCAAACTACGCGAACCGGTGTCGTAACTCGTAACTTGCGATATCTGTGTATTCCAAACAGATCCTTAAAAGTTGGTTTTCAGCTGAATTCTTGAGCTTGAGATTTGATGCTGCTTAGAAAGCATTGAGTTTCAATTCATTTTTATTATGAAAAAGTTCATTATTACAAAAGCGTGACATTCATCCCTTATATTTCATTTGGAGTAAATTAACCCCTTAACTAACTAAATCGGTACATTTATCATCTTAACTTTATTTAATGATGGTTTAGGGTCATGTAACATCGGTCTTAGGCCATATAATCATCATACTGATCACTGCTTAGTCATGTCTAATGTTGAATAAAAAGTTTGGTGTGAATCGGTTGCATCAAATTTTATGATAAAATCTTTATGAGTAGCTAATTTAGAGAATTTATTGATTTTTTTAGCTTTATATCTTTGACTCAACATGTTACGCTAAGTAGTGATTAGGTAGATGATTACATGGGCATAAATTGCTATTAGATGGTACTAAACTATTGTTAAACTAATGTGAGATAATAAATGCAGTAATTTAGTTAGTTAAGGGGTTGATTTGCACCAAATGAAATATGATTACACGAGGATGAATATCACATTTTTGCGATACTTGAGGGATGAAAAATACATTTTATTTTATTTTTATTATTACTTTTCTCCTATAATAACTGCGTATATCACTTGTTCACTTGTTGCGAGGGTTGGAACTTATATTGACAAAAGTTTCCTTTCTTTGGAGATTTTGTAAGATGGGTCACTTTTAGAAAAAAAATATTAAACATAAAAAGTGACCTTTGGTGGAGTTTCAGAGATTGACAGTTTAGATCCACCCTAACTAAAATTAGCTAGCTAATGGCTAAAACTTTTTATTAGCTAACTAATCTTTAGCTTGGGATATTTGGATCCACCAGCTAATTGTTGGCCGTTGACAATAATTGATCATGATATCCTTCTTTAGTTGCACATGTTCTTTATTAAAGGGTAGCAGTGAGTTATTTCATTGAACAGTTATGGGTAATTTAGACTTTTAGCTCAATTAGCTAGGATTAGCTAGGTTTAATCAGCTAAATGGATTGTTGGTTTCCCATTAGTTGAGAGTGCTTTAACTACTCAATTAGCTGATCTTTTTGATCCATACTAGCTAAATTTAGCTAGCTTAGTTGGTGAATCCAAACGAGACCTTAGGCTAATCTCATTGCATATTTTCATCGTACTCTTACTAACACTACCATCTCAGCTTTTCAATAACATGAAACTGTCACTCTCATTGTACAATTTCATAGACAAGTTGTAACATTTAATTGCGGTATGGTGTTACGATAAATGTAATCGTGTAAACTATATAGCCTTTGTATATAAATTAGTAGCATATTAGAATATAGTGGCATTGGCAAATAACGTGGGGTTATATTTGTCTATCTCGCGCACAGGGTGGAGCCAGGATTTTATCGTAGGCGGGCCAAGCAGTAGTGTTCCTCTAGTAATCGTAGCTGATATCAGCCCGCCTATCCCGCAATTCGCACATCAAATTTATCGTGCCTATGGTTATCTAATTGCCTGCTAGGTTTCGGGCGCTATCACTCAAAAATCAACTTGCGCATGCGCGCTAGGGTCAAAGGTACATTTTCATGTGCACAATGGTTTGTGTTTGGGATCGTTATGCGGCTGCAGCGTAGCGTGGCAACGGAGAACATGCATGGACGTTTGCGTAGTCACATGAGAAAGTGATCAAACAACAGACCATGTGAACTTGAACGAATCATATAACGCCCAGCTAGGCTTCTTTTCTACCTCTTCGATGTGATGAGCTAATTAAAAAAAGCTTAAAAGACTTGGTTCGGTTCATCTTATTGGGCTGATACATTATTAGAGTGGCCTGCCGTGCATCACTAGCCTAGCTGGTGGTGATTAGCTCTGAAAAACTAGGATTCGGGGGGGCGGGGGGGGGGGGGGGGGGGGGGGGGGGGGGGGGGGCAGGCCCCTGCGCTCCCCTTTGGGTACACCCCAGCTCGCGCAATTGAAAATATGGAGCCGTTTCACATTGCAATATGGAGCAGTTTCACATTGCATCATACAAGGCTCAAGAGCGTGTTTGGTGCAGCTCTCATGGGCTCCTCCTGACACATTACTGTAGAAGCACTGTTCATTGGAACCGGTATTCTCTCTCCCCTCCCTCCCCCCATAGCCACCGGAGGAGCCGGTAGAGCCACAAATTGTGGCTCCTCTAGCTCCGGCTCCTTGGGGCTCCTGACACGCTACAATGGCCGGTGTCAGGTGGAGCCGGAGCCCTAAGGAGTCCGGCTAAACTGGCCCTAAATGTCCGATATGCTTCCTTCGTTTATCCTCTTCCGCTATGAGGTATTATTGTCACCACTACCATCTATTTGTGATCGCTTCCTTCTTTTTTCCTAACTACAGCGAGTGCGACTGCCAATACCCTTGCTTCACCACGGCAGCCCCCCCCCCCCCCCCCCCCGCGCTATATATGTACGCATGGACATCAAGGGATCCGGTGTAGTAGGAACCCCCGTCTTCCCCCGGGACACAAGTTAGTGAATGTTGGCAATGGCCATGGTGGTAAGAAAAGAGAAGGATGAGAAAATGAAGGGAGCAACGGCACATCCGGCTTAGATGGGGGTTGGGGGGGGTGAGGCCCCATACTAGCGCCAACACTAGGGAGCTCCCTCGGAGCCCCCCTCCCCCACACCCACACACACACATTTTTTTTTTGCCATAGATGCGGTGGAACGAAGAGTTTGAGCTACATCCTAAGCTAGAAGAAGGTGATTTCATGATTTTGGGCCAGCAAAGGTCATTAGGCCAATGTTAATTGTATTGGACCTTGAGGAATGATCAGAGTAGCCCACTCAATAGTCCGACTCGGCATGTACTGGCAACCTTCCTTCCTATCATGTGTTATAGTTCAGCCCTCCTAATCTGTTATCCTGGATTTGCCCCTCGAAGGGAGGGCACAAGAAAGAAGAAGGGTCAGCAAAGGTCATTGGGCCAGCAAAGGTCATGATTTTGGGCCAGCAAAGGTCATCGGGCCAATGTTAATTATATTGGACCTTGAGGAGTGATCAGAGTAGCCCACTTAATAGTCCGACTCGGCATGTACTGGCAATCTTCCTTCCTATCATGTGCTATAGTTCAGCCCCCTAATCTGTTATCCTGGATCCGCAACTCGAAGGGAGGGCACAAGAAAGAAGAAGGGGGAACAAGAAGGGGGAACGGGAGCAAGATGAGAAAAGCGGCATCAATTAAAAAAATATGTAGTTCATATGTCAAAATGTAAAAGGTGTGAATTGTGTTGCAAATGATAGTAAGGTTCCAGGAGAGCGGGGTGGTTTGCATCTCAACTAAACTTGGCACATGATAGCATCTCCAACAAACTACCTATTATATTTTTAACTCTCTATTTGAATTGGCAAAAAGATTCCTCTCCATATTGAATTGATCATTCCAATAGACTATCCATTTCCCACTCTTCAAATCCCAACGGCTAGTTGCCTCCACTCTATATTCCAA
Organism: Setaria viridis; assembly: GCF_005286985.2. NCBI lineage: Eukaryota > Viridiplantae > Streptophyta > Magnoliopsida > Poales > Poaceae > Setaria > Setaria viridis. The sequence goes on along the minus strand of NC_048265.2, from coordinate 21,516,586 downwards.
CGGCAACAACACTCATTTCACAAATTAAAAGGTCCATAATCATTTCTTTCTCTTTTCTTTCCATTATTTCTTCCCTCTCTTTCCTTCTCCTTCTCCATCTTTTCCTTATCCGTTCGTTTCTTCCCTTCTTCTCCGGCTCCCTCTCCCTCCCGGCGCCCGTCACCCTCCAGCCCCACCGCCACCGATCCCTCTTCTCCGGCTCCCCCGCACCCGAGCCACCAAGGCCGCCGTCCTCCAGCCCCTGCGCAGCTGCGCTCGCGCGCACCGTCACCTCTCCCTCTTCTCCGGCTCCCCCACGCTCGCGCCGCTGTCATCGCCGTCCTCCAACCTTCTGCGCCTTCTCCGACTCCCTGTGCTTGCACCGCTGCCGCCTCCTCTTCCTCTTCTCCGGCTTCCCCACGCCCGCAATGCAACCATGGTTTGGAGGGTGGAGCAGGATGGCATTCGCGTGGGGCCCACACTTGGCAAGGCAGATTGGCTTGCCAAGTTTGGCTAGCGGGAGGAGAAATTTGGCCATTCAGATAGGATAGCAAGGAGGATGGCAATTCTTTTAGAGCAGGATTTTCATGTTGAGTTGCTAAATTTTAGTTTAGGAGTTGGATAGCAAGTTTCTTGGAGTTGCTATGAGACAAAGGGCAAGGGAAGGAGCCAGGTCCCTTTTTCCTCACATGCAACCTTTAGATACCTTTGAACCATTTCCTTAAAATTGTATTTTCGTTTTATGTACCCCTCCACACTAGAAATTTTTAAACTTGAACGGTTTCCTATCACAGATGTTAATCGTCTCGTAAAATGAAAGTACAAAACTGGGATCTTCTCGCTTCCGCTGGGGTCAACCGGTCAAAGCTGCAACTGCCAACGCAGCGTAACGATCGCAACTGCCCAAAGAGCACAGCATTCAAGCGGGTTCTTCGCCCTCTCCGTAGTCAGCGCCACCCCATCCCCAGGCACCGACACCGCGCCGCAGGCCCCCCGCAGCAATGCCGCCGACGGGGCGGAAGCGGAAGGCTCGCCCGTCCCAGCCGGCGCGGCGCCCGCGTTCCCTCTCCCGCTTGGACTTCCGCTCGCCGTCGGACGGCGCGTGGTACGGCGCGCGCGTGACGGTGCAGCACGGCGCGCTCCGCGTCATGTACGAGGAGTTCCCCGAGGAGCAGGACGAGTGGTACGACCCCGCGACGCTCGCGGCGGCATCCTCCGCGCGCTACGGCGTGGCCGCGCTCCGCGCCAGGTTCCGCGCGCCGGCGCCGCCCCTCGACGACGCCGGGTGCCGCGACCTCCGCGCCGGCGCGCCGCTCTGCGTCTCCTGCCCGCTCGACGGCGGCCTGCTCAAGTTCTACGACGCCGTCCTCGAGTCCGTACGTCCCCTTCGATCCCTACACATGCACACACGGCGGCGCTGGTTTGCATTGTTTGGTGTTGAGGCTGCGGACGCTGTGCAGGTATCGCCGGCGGCCCACGGCGTCGTGAACGGCGAGGACCGGTGCGCGTGCCGTTTCGCGGTGCGGTGGACGGAGGGGCCGCGCGCCGGGAGCAGGGAGGAGGTCGGCGTCGAGCGGGTCTGCTGCGTGCAGTCCACGCCGGTGGAGGACCCGGTGCTCAGCGAGTTCTTCGACGGCGTGACCAAGCTGCTCGGCGGCAATGGCGACGGGGGCGCGACGGCGTCTCAGGAGATCGGCGCCGTCGCGGCAGCGGAAGACAGCGTCCCTGCGGATGCCCCGCCGGGGTTTCACTGGAAATTTGGGGCAAGGGCTTAGGCAAGCAGCAAGCGGCTTGATGCGCATGGTTACGTGGCTTGGCATTGGGTGCCTTGCTCTGACCTGACCTGTGTGTGTAAGCCCCAACAAATCATGTGCGTATTTTGTCTTGGGCTTGATCTTCTCTTCCAAAACCTGTATCCTCTTGGTTTGACTATCAAAAGACTAGTCTTCTGTTCATCATTACCGTCTCAGCCTTAGTTATCTGACGAACAAAACTAGGAAATGTGGAAAGCACAATTCAGAGACAGCATGATCGAAAAAACAGGCTCTTTACCACATAACAGGTAGACATCAAAGATATAGTCACAAGAAACAAGGCAAAATAGCTAAAATCATCCTTGAACTTTCCATGAAGGGTCAAGTTCGTCCATGAACTTTCAAAATGGTCAATCTAGTCCCTTAACTCTCATTTTTGGGTCAAACACGTCCCTGTGCAGATGTGGCACTGCATGGTGGCATGAGATGAAAGTGAAATGCCCGTTTTGCCCTTGGTACTGGGAACTTCTTATGCTGCTCATGTTCCTCTCGGTGGCACCGACGACTGACCCCTCCGAGTCACTGCTATGAACTTTCAAAATGGTCAATCTAGTCCTTAACTTTCATTTTTGGGTCAAACACGTCCCTGTGCAGATGTGGCACTGCATGGTGGCATGAGATGAAAGTGAAATACCCGTTTTGCCCTTGGTACTGGGAACTTCTTATGCTGCTCATGTTCCTCTCGGTGGCACCAACAACTAACCCCTCCGAGTCACTGCTACGTCATCCCGACCGTCGATGCCCCCCGTGCCGCCGACCGCCCCCACGCCACCGCCAGAGCCAGAGATGCGAGGAGTAAAAGAAAAAAAATCCTAGCATGTAGGTCCCACCTATCATTATGCAAGAGCCAAGGGCAAAACGGACATCTCACATTCGTCTCATTCCACCATGCAGGGCCACGTCAGCACAAGGATGCGTTTGACTCAAAAGCAAGAGTTTAAGGACGAACTTGACCCTTTGTGGAAAGTTCGGGGATAATTTTGGCTATTTTGCCAAGAAATAACAGAACAGGTAGACATCAAAGATATAGTCACAAGAAACAACGGAATTATGTACCGCATCATGGGAATCTGTTTCATCGATGACGAAGACATGTTTCCAAACTAGCAAGAGTATCTTGTATTGAAATGGGATTTCTATGGTCAAACGTTTGGGTGCCCAGATCAGAGCATGCATTGAGAAGTTTTATCAGGATTAACTTAATGCCGCACAATGAGCGTGCTCCCTCCGTTTTAAATTGTAGCTCATTTTGGATTTTCTAGGTGTATGAACCATTATGAAGAACAAAAGAAAGGCATAATGAACAATGAGTTTTGATTCTATCATATCATATACAACACGATTGGAGAACCTAGTAAAGTCGTTTACGGCAATCAGGAGCACCACAGTGGCAAGCCAACTTCACGATTTCGCCATCTGCCCCAGTGACACTGTCCAGGTGATACCCGTAGTCGTATGAGAGCTCCTGCAAGTCACGTGATAATCTTGGTTCAACAACAGGGAAAAAGGATTACAACATAGTCAGGCCCGCAAAACATTTTATTTGACAAATCAACAGCAGGAAGATAAAAGGTGGCATTTTATGATCACCAAGGTTAATGTGAGACAAACGTGCATGCTCAAAGGCTTGGGAAAGGAACTTGTAAGTTCAGGGGCCTGTGGTGCAATTTTTTTTCTAAAACTACTACTTCACACGCTTAGCAGTCCTTTAGTAACATGAAGTGCATCTTTATATATGAGAGCACTTGAACTGTCTTTTGATAGAGAAAAACATGGTTGAATAGGGGAAAAAAGTAACATGAAAAAATAAATCAATTATTAAGTGACTAATGCTCTCAAGTTCAAATTACTAAATGCTGTCGCTTCAACATGTATGATTTAACCTGGCTTAATTTCCAGATAAATGTATTTCCACATTATTTCAGAAAGGAAAAAAAGGAACTAGCAACAAAGACTCACCTGAAGAGGGGGTATGGTATCAGCTGCAAAAAGCATAATTTTTGCTAGCTTGATATCGCTATGGGAGCTTAACACGCACTGGATGAAAAGGTTAGGTTGGCAACTGTGATTTATGAACCTTGCAATGTTGCCAACAGAACCAGCATCAATGCAATATTCAGGGGCTTGAGATGCCACCGAGTCATGCTCAGAATGAAGTGATGCTATGTGAAGTTCTGAGCCGGCCCTTTGCTGCAGAAAAAAAAACATTTAAACAGCATTGTAACTATATGTGTTAAGATACCACATGACAATTTTAAGCACTTCTTAATATTTCTGCTGCTTCACCGATCCCAATAAATAAAAATAACTTATATGAAACTAGCAGCCAGAGGTTGAATATTTCTGTTGCAAGTTGAAGACGCAAAGGAAACCATTGGAATAAGATTTCGTGGTCTTGTGCAGGGAAAATCAAGAGTCCAAAAATTTGAGTCAAGCTCAGATTGGTTTCACTTCCCAAAAGGAAAACCAAGCACGTAAAAAGGTCCAGTACGACAGTTCTGCCTAACCAACAAAGAAAACATTTCATACCTCTCTTCCATCCAGGCCTTTAATTGTTTGAAGACAATCTATATCAAATATGTAGTTGTTTTCCAGCAATCCTTCAACTTCTGTAGTCCTCCTTAGTACCCCAGTGTACTCGCAAATTAGGGCCCCAGGAAGTATAGTGTCCCACGTCCTAACACCCCAACCTTTTGATTCTGTCTTGAATACCTGGATTCACAGTGCAGCAAACATGGAAAAAAATGACGAAGGATGATAACCGACACAAAGGAAGAAACAAAATAATAACCTCCAGGCGGAGCTTCAATCCTTGCTGGGAGGTTCTGTTAACACAGTTGCAGTGGCAGGTACAATTAGTACCACACTCATACACAACAGCTTTTGGCTCCACTAACCTGAAGGTTAATCATATGGTTAAAAATAGAGTAGAATAAAAGAAAGTTCGAAAAAACAATTCTTAATCCCATGAGGGCACTACCCTGCTCCCCAACACCCACCAGACATTGAAAGTAACTGTTTACTGTCAACATGTTTCCAGCCAGCAAAAAACAACGAAAATCTAAAGCAGGAAAATATTACCTTCCAACACTGCTATGTTTAGAATCATTCCGATTAGCATTTTTCCTTTTTGTTGACACATAGGGTAGTTCAGAACCATTACGCTTAGCACACAAGCAATGTTCAGAGGTAGAACAATCTCCACTGCAATTACAACCAATTCTATCAATCGGTATCTTGATATGTTCTGGAATCTGCAGTGACTTGGAGTACACAAATCCTACAAGGTGCGAAAGGCACAGAATAGATCAAACTCTGTTCAAGAGTTCTTGACATTTTGTTACAGCGAAGCAACACTTATCAATCAAATATTTAAGTTGCAAGAAGACAAAAGATCAAATAATACCAACCATTAAAAGAAGCAAGCAACCTTCTAACATAAGCAGAAGAAAACAAACACAAAATTTCATAACTCAAATAAAAAATGAAAAATCTCAATCTAGGTGTAACAATGGATATGAAGCTTCTTTTAAGGCCTGTAGCATACCAGATGGAGGAACAGGAGGATTATCAACTAAATTTGTAGCAGGAATTGGGAAGCTCTCCTGACCGTTAGACATGTCCCTACAAACCAGCCTATTGAAACAATAAAAAATGGCTTTTTAGATGTAAAAAGAAAAATTTAAAGCTCACATCACAAGATTAAACTGAGAAATTTGAATAGTAGACTTCAAAAGTGATATGATGAGTGATTGAGTAACACACCCAGGCAATTCAGATATTGGCATGGGAACATCTCCACGGGTAAATAGTACCTGCACATGACCACACATATGTGCTTTTAAAAAATAAAAGCCAACAAATAGAATGGCATAAAAGCATACTGATCAAAGCAAACTACGATGTGGAACAGAAATCAGTATTTACAAATGCTGCATTAAAATCCTAAACATTAGTACAATATAAGAAATCAGTCCACACTAAATGTTATATATCCTATATGAATTATAGAGGGATCTTCCATCATGGAATGTAATCTCTAAGCTTCATGCTCATTGTATATCTTGTCATAACATCATTATCATCATCAATACTACTGTGCTACTGTACAATTGAATTAAAAGATTGTTTATAATAACAACGAACGGAAATTTGGACGATTTTCTGCAGCAACTTAGAAAATATCTGAACAAAGACACAGTAAATGAATGTGAAACAATATCCACTTCAGGGTCCTAAAACGAATAACAGGAAAATAAAATATGTAGCCTCCTGATTCCCAGAAAGTAGACAATTCCCAACTGCTTCCTGATGGTCATATTGCCAACTTATCTTTTTTCATTTCAGTTCTATGTACACTTTCTCACCATGTTTTTTTTCTTCATAAACATTTCACAACCTCGCCAACAGCATGAGTGACTGTCATATTCCAACCAAAACTAGCTATGTATACATGACAATTCAGGGTTAGATGGTTGCAACCAGGATCTTCAACCCTGTCCTGTACAGCCTACATTGAAATGCCCATAGAATTGTTCTTATGCAGCAAGAAATTAAGGGTGAAATTAAGCTTTGCTGTAATATACCTGAGAAGTCGTCAAAGGTGGTTGGCCTTCAAGCCGTTTCAATCTATATTTGAAAACCAATTCCCCTCGCACTCCTTTTTCTGGCAAAAAGTCCACAACCTATGGTAACATTGAAAGTTATAAAATAAGTCATTTCGAAGCACTACTATGACTACGAGAAAAGTTCAATTTCAGAATCAGTATATATGACAAACATGATAGATTTGCGTGTTTCAGTGATGCATTAGTTTAGTTATCATCAGAATACCAAACTTTCTGTTGAGGAATACGACTGCCTAACCTTTTCATCTTCCATTTTTAGACAAGATTATTATGTAAACTTAATATAAGAAATATATTGATGAAAATGCACGTATTTCATGACAAGACAAAGTAGAGTGGACACTTTAGGGAGCCGGTTCAAACTATCAGAATAAACACTTAGCATAGACAAATATGTGCCAATAAAATCATTTGGGAGATGAAACCTTATACAGCCCATCATAGGTGTAAACTTTTCCAGTATAGCTGCTCTTTTCAACATGCCCACGGATAACTCGTACAGGATTACCATTATCCATGCTGTTCTGCAGGGTCAATAGAAAAAGGTTATTATGAACAATTAAAAAAAAACCCAAAGAGTGGAAAGTTTGCAAAGAGAAGTGCTAGCTAAATTTGAAAAGCACGAGTGTGATCCAACTTTGATTAGAGAACTACAAGATAAGATTCCAAAATTGTAGGGAACTATTTTCAAATCGGGAAAAAGCAAAAGACAAAAGAAAAAAAAAGATGTTTCTTGATCATGAATCAACATATTTATGTAGTCTTGACACAAAATAAAGAGAGAGAACAGTGGCTCTAGAACAAAATTTATACAATAGAAATATCCTATCATCCAGATGGAAGTGGTCAACAGGGTCTGGATGGAAGGGCAACTGTAAAAAACAACATGGATTTTTAATCGGAATATAGGATCAAAGGGAACATGACAACTAACCTTCAGCGCCAAGTTTCCACGAAGCAATGTTTGTGCAGTTTTCTGTTGACGGTTGCCAAGCCAGTTGTTCCCATCCTCACCAGTGTAAATTATTTCATTTGCATTATCAACATCATCTTCATATACTCCCGATAATACAATGCAAGTTGCTAGTGGGAAAGTAAAGTCCTCACACCCTTTCTGCATAATCAACAGAAAACACTATTGCGTAAATAAAACTTTTTTATGGTAAAGTTATAGACAATGACAATGTAACATAAATATAGCCACATGCATTTCAAATGAATCAATGTGAAAAGATAAGTATAAACACTTTTTATTATTTCAAAATTTAGCATTAACTAAAAAACTCGACAAGAGGGGGAGATTCCCCCAGGCTTTGTTCTATAAAGGTGTTGCGCGTCGAACCAGGATCGGGATAGAGTTTAAACAACTATCAAATTCAACGCTCTAACCAGTCCACCGCAAGAAGCTTGGCAAATTTAGCCTTAAGTTGCTTAGAAACGTAACTATGGCCATGTTTCGCAGAGCTCCAACTCTTAGCTCCACACCAAATCTGGAGTTTGTAGGCTAAATTAAAGGTGGTCTAAATATTTATACTTAGACTAACATAGAAACAGGATAATTCACCCAAATATACTTAGTGTAGCTCCAAGAATACTTGGAGCTAGGAATACTCAGCTCTACAAATTCTTGGAGTTGTAAGTTGGCGCAAATATATTCTAGTTTAAAAAGGAAAGCCTCAACTACCATTTGGATCTACAGAAGATACGAACAAGTATAGAGCATTAGCATTAAGACAAGAAGTTTGGATTTCTTTCCAGCTACAATTAGCACTCTTTTGGCAACAACCATCCATTATTCCCATTTTCTGCACTCGTTATTTCAAGGAACGTGAATAAAATATGTGAGATATGCACGTGATTACTAATAAGAATATAATGGTCAATAATCACTTAGTGGCTTAGTGCTTCTTAATAAATGTAGAAAAGCCATGTGCTAAGGCCTCGTTTGGATCCCTGGACTAAAAATTTGTCCGATATTCGGATGCCATATAGGACTAAACATGGGATAATTGCAAAATTAATTACATAAGGCATGGCTAATTGTTGAGTAGAATCCATTAGTCTTAATTAGCCCATGATCAGCCCATGTGGTGCTACAGTAAACATGAGCTAATCATGGGCTAATTAGGACTAATGGGTTGTACTCACAAATTAGCCATGACTTACACAATTAGTTTCACAATTAGCCCATATTTAGTCCTTCTAATTGAAATCCAAACATCGTACTGAAGTTTAAGTCCAGGGGATCCAAACGGGGCCTAAGTATTGTTGGAGCCTTTAACGCACACACATTGTGGAATGACACATTGATGTCGGTGTGGTGTTTATCTTATATAAGCCTTAAATAGCACTTCAACTAGAAAGCCTTTTACAGCATGAAAGGTTGCAATTGAAAAAATCTAGGTTCATACTGAACCTTTTTATTATTTTTAAAAAAACATGTAGGAGGAACTGCATGTGTAATTAGTAAAGCATAAATAGGCACCCAAATTTGTTTTCAAAGGACTTGGCCTTGAGGGGTCAAGGCATACATGCACACCTTTAACCAACTGAGCTAAGCTCCTTGTTCCTATACTAAACCTATTTTGTCTTATAATCTGCAATGAATCAGGTACATGCTGAAGCAGTTTCTGTGTTGATATCAATTTCACAAGTGCAACTGAACTGATATGACTCTTAAAAATGGGTCAATGTAACATTACAGATTAGAACTTCTAATGTTATATATCTGCAGCTGAAGTATGAATATTCATTCAACTAAATTTACCTTGTCTCGGTATTTCATACCCATGTAATCTATACCATTCAACCAATGGCTGTGAATGCCTAGAGCAACCATCTCGGCACGTGAGTAGAACTGATCCCCAACATCAATCCCTATAAGAATGGAGACATTTATAACCTTTGCCTTGTCAACCAACATAAAGAAACTAACAACATAAACAAAAACTATTTGATCATTTGTAATATATTTTCTATTTGAAAATGAAAGCTATACTAACCAGGTAAATGACCTATCCTTTTCTCTGTATAAAGTACAGCACCACTTTCTTGCATCTGTTTTTATTTTTAAGAATACCATAAGTCCAACAGATCAATAAAATATAATTCTGAAAAAAGTCATTAGCAGAAACATGCCTTTGTTAATGTTTTCAGATCAGGTCGTTTGGATGCTCGTTTTGCTTCCTGGTAGCTACCATTGACTTGGCTGTTATGATTCTGCATTCACAAGATGCAAAAGAAATTTAGATAATTTACCTGTTATTCCACGCACATGAAACAAGGATCAAATTGCAAAACTGAGAAAAAAAATGTAGTGCATGGCAGTTGCCGGTAGGATATGTGCATTCATGCTTGACCTTTGGTTTACAGCCATTAGTACTTCCATTCGAACCTCTCTTGACATGTTGATATTCTAGAGGCATGGTTCTCCCATATTCACTAGGTATCTACATTTTCGGCCATAAAAGATCATATAGGTATTTGCTAAAATAAAAGGCTCTTCTACAAAAATCGTTCAGGACTAAATGCCATCTAGAACTAGCTACAAAGTACAGCATATTAGCTGCCTCCCCAGCGGCCGGATCCGCTTCCCTCCCCTTGCCGCCCCTTCCGCTGCCGGTGGGCGGGCGGCGGGGGTGGCCGCGTCCCTCCCCGGCTGTCGGGTCCATCGGGGGCGGGGCTCCGTGCACCGCCGTCGGGTGGCCGCCCCCCCCCTCCCCCAACCCCTCTCTGGTGGCTGTGGCGGCATTCTTCGGCTCCTTGACGCCCGACGGTCCCTGTGCTTGCGGTGGTGGCGGTGATTTCTAGGGAGGGAATAGCGCATAGGCGAAAGCCTTGTGCCTGCCTTGCGGGTCAATGACGGCAACACCCCCGGGTGTCACTTCCCTTCTCGAAGGCGTCATTCATTCCCCTTTTCCCTCCCCTACGGTGAGCTTCCGGGTGAAAGCCTTGACCGTGTTGGTCGGACGACGACGGTGCCAGTGGCATCGCCCAATCCCTTAAGGCGTCGTCTTGGAAGCTCAGCGTGTTCTTGCTGCGTCACTGTAGGGATCGTTGCTAAACACCGCCCCCAGTCGTCTCCGGCCGGTCAGGGTCCTCGTGGTGGTCGTCTGTTCTCCTTGGGAAGTGTCTTCTTCTGCGCCTGCCTTCGCTTCGATTCGTCAACTTCGCGGGTTGCTTAGGTCGTTGTCGTCTGGCGGATGCTTTGCCGCCATCGTTGGTTGCATCAGGCAGATGCTTTGCTACCGTCGTTAGTTGCTTCGGGCGGATGCTTTGCCGTCGTGATCGTGCTGGTTGGGTGGATGCTTTGCCACCGTTGTTGTGTTTGGGCAAACGCTTTGCTGCCGTGATCCTGATGTCTGGGTGGATGCTTTGCCACCTTTGCAGTTCTGAGACCTTTAGCACCCTTGATGAGGTTGTATCTTTTGGTAGGTTCAGGAGAGTGGTTGTGTCTAGGTTTGGGGTTCGAGTGGAATCCGTTTGCGTGCGCCCGGTTGGCCCGTGTTGTAATTTAACGATCCATCATTATTTCTTCTTAATACAAAGATACGCAGCTCTCCTGCGTATTCTCGAAAAAAGTAAACCATTCAGAATGAAGATTGTATGCATCCATATACAAAATGGATATAATACTATGATCCATTCGAACATTTTGCAACCTCCGAACCTGTCTAGCCTGCTTCCTAGCTGCAGGGTCTGCTCCTTTGCAGAGTGGTGGAGAAGGTCATGGAAGAAATGTCCAAAACAGCACAGAAAGAGGTTTAATTCTCTGGTCATTCTTGGTGCATGGATTTTATGGAAACATCGCAATGCTTGTGTGTTCGATGGCTCTGCTCCTAATGTCTAGGAAGCCCTGCAGGCCTTCAAGGACGAGTTCCACCTTTGGCAGATTGCTGGAGCCAATGGGCTCTCAGCACTTGACCTGGGTAGAGTGACTGGTTAGAGTTCGAAGGGGTTTCTTTAGGTCAGGTCCTTAGTGTTGTTTCCTCGGTAAGAGTCTAGTTCTGTAATCCCAGGATCCCCTACTCTGGCCCAAGGTGGGGTGATGTTGCTTTGTAATTTGGACCTTTTTCCTCTCTTAATACAAAAATACGCAGCTCTCCTGAGTGTTCGAGAAAAAAAAATACTATGATCCATCTATAATGGTTAGAATTTAGAGTATGGTGAGGAAGCACAAGCAGTACGTGATTCATTATGTTTTTCATACATACTACATTTCAAGATAAAGATAAATAGATGCAGCACATGGAAGCAAACAAGTAAATGTAAGGGCTCATTTGGTGCCGCTGCATCCGGCTCCAGCTCCTGCACTGTGCGTGGCAGGGGTGTCAGAGGAGCTGGAGCCGGTGGAGCTAAAATCTGTGGCTCCACCGGCTCCTTGCCGGTCTGTGAGGGGGAGGAAGAGGAGAGAGAGAAAAACAGTTCCCGTGAACAGTGTAGCTACAGTACATGAACAATGACGTGTCAGGTGGAGCCGGAGCCGGTGGGAGCTCCACCAAACTGGCCCTAAGTTTACCTCACCAATTATGTCTTTTAAGCATTGAAGTATAAGCTAATTATCCACTTTTCCTATCAAACAAAACTTTTAAGGCCAACCCGTGAGTACATAGTAGATCGATATGGTACCAGAGCTAAAAGTTTCAATTAATGGTCCTAGCTCGTGTAACCTAAACAAAGAATTGGACATCACCCCTATTTCCATAATTGGGGATAAGGTGAGGCTACACATGAGGAAGTATAAGTGAATTGATACCCTTTTCCTATTGGTTTAACCATTTATAGTTAGCTGGCTGATGCATGGTAGCTCAATAAGAAACACAATGGCTGCTATATAGTACACTACCATTAAGATTTCACATGTGACTTACACCCAACATGTTTTTGTGATTGAATTGTGTAAAAGAATAAGAATGAAACTACACAACTTTGCTTCCTTAACTTGGATACTATAAAAAACTGTACTGAACCACACACACATCTCTCCTATCTAACCTGTATAAATTTCGTTCTATGAGCCAGATTTTAGTTTTTCAAGACGAATCTACGTAGAGAACTTAGTCTTACAGCCTAACTGATTAACGCAACTCAACATCACAACCAAACCTGACGTTTGAGGAGCCTGGATGCCTTGAGATCTTGCATTACGGCCTCTGCTCTCCGTTGCTCCTCCTGCATGCAACAAACCATGTCAGGCTAAAAATAGACCGACTACATTCTTATCCGTAACCATCCTACCCCCGATTTCTTTTCCCTTTCAACGACAAAATTAACGAAAGGAGGGAACCTGAACAAAATGGAGGTAGTTGCTGCTGAACACCCGCAGCGTCTCCTTCACGCGCAGCCTCCAGCTCTTGCCGACGCCGCGCTCGTCGGCCCCGCCGTCCGTGACCGCCACCTCCTCCTCCCCGTCGTCGATCATCGGAAACGCCTTGCCCGCCGCCGTCGCGCTCGCCGCGGCGCCTGTCATGCGCCGCTTCCTCCCATGCTCCTGCGCCGCCGCCTCCTCGACCTGCAGGATCGGCGGCTGAAACTTGACCGCCGCCGCCGCCGCCGCCTCGGCAGCCTCCCCGCGCCCCCTCTTCCTTCCGCGCCGGGCCTCAGGCTTCTTCGCCTGGCCGCCGCCGCCGCCGTTCCTCCAGCGAGGCGCGCGGCGCCCGTTGGGGTCCGCGTAGTTGGGGTACCCCTTCTCGGCGTACCGCGCGCTCCGCGGGCGGGACGGCGGCGCTGCGGCGCCCGCAATCACCATGGCGGCGGCCGGATCGCGCGAACCTTCTCTCCTCACGGCGACGGCGTGGGTTTTGGGAGAGAGGTGGCCGGTGGGGCGTCGGAGGGGAGACGCGACGAGACGGCCGAAACGGGTAAAAAAGGGAGGGAGGCAGGTGGCCAGGTGGGAGGGCCGGAGGGGGGAGGCTCTGCCTTCAACCATTTGCGGGAATGAGTGACGATTTTACAACGCTGCCCTTCGAGTTTTTTTTTTTGACACTCTGCCTTGGGAGGTGATGACGTGATGTGCTGTGCTGTGAAAGCAGGTTTTGAATTCCGAGGTCCGGACCGACATGTGGGTCTGATTGCGAACAAAATCAGGCATAATGAACATGACCTATCACTTTCCGGTATCATAAAGGAACTATTTCTGTTAAAGTACTTTAGTTGATCGGTATCATCCTCCACAGTAGTACAGTACCATGAGTGGTTTATCGGAGCTGTCGAACTAAGCTGATATATGGCTGGCTAGCCCAACTTCGATGGAAAAATCACAAGCAATTTGAAGAATTTAATATTCCTGTTAGCAGATGAACTATCCGCCAGCCATCTGAGCCCCTTTTGCACTAATTGCAAAGAAGTCTTTTTCTCTTTTTAAGTGCTACATTCATGATTTTGGTTAGCACCTACTTTTGTTTGGTTGCTATAAGGGACAACCAGTACTTTGTTGCTTTTGTACAATCAATTCTAATTAAAAAATAAAAAACTTTGAGGTAAAATCATCTATTTAGGGATTAAATATATAAACTCAAGACAGTAGGATTTTAATCAAATTATCGATTTGTCATTTTTAGAGAAAAAATATTGATTTATCATTTATCCAAAGCTAAACCAAAAAAAGTTCCGCATACGTTCACAAAATCTACCAATACCAAGTTAAGATTTTAAAATGTCATTACCACACAAAACTAAAATAGTGGGGGGACATCAGACTTGCAAATGGAGTAATTAAAGACGTCCTTATTGCTTTGTATACAATTAAAACAAAGCTAAGAGTGATAGTGCTCAATGGCAATATGTATTTATTGTGACACTGTGTTATATAGTTGGAAATTCTACTATGTTATAGTTACAAGATCTCATACCGTGTTACAGTCAAAGATACATTGCTTCCTACCGTGTTATAGCTAGAGATACCTATAGATGGAGATCCAGCTATGTTATAACCGGAGGTGTGTTACAACTAGAAAATACCATTTTACAGCTAGAAATAATATATACGTTACACCTAGAGACTTTATCGTGCTACAGCTTACCGTATTATAGTTGAAGATACGTGTTATAGCTAGCCATGCTGCAGCGAGGAGACCCTACTGTATTACAACGGAGATTCTACCGTGTTACAAGCAATTTACCATATTACATGTTATAGTTGGAGGCTCTATCGTGTCTGAGATAAAATCTTATAGTGAAAAATCTACTATATTATAACTAGAGATTATGGACAGAGATGGAATTTGTTCATGATTTAACATATGGCATCAAGATTCTTTAGAATTGAATGAAAAACTATGTTCAATAAAATTATATAATGGTCCATTGAATTAATAAAATCGTCATTCTTATTACGAGATCCAGTGCAGACATTGTCAGCCGTTCGATTCCCCAGTCAACGGTTCAGGTTTGTAGCTACAATGATCAATGGTAGAACACAATGCCAAGTGAATAGTACTCTATCCGTCCCAAATTACTATTCGTTCTTACTTTTCTAGATACATAACTTTTTGCTACACACATATATATTATGTTTAGATACGTGGCAGAATCTACGTACCTGAAAAAATCAAAACGAATAGTAATTTGAAGGAAAAAGTTCATTTTACTCCCCTCACCTATTCACTTTGTCCATCCTACCCCTAGACAAAATGTTAGCTTAATTTACTCTCTCCTCCTATTAATACCGGGTCAATTTAACCCCTACATAGAATTTCCACCTTAATTGTCCTACGTGGCATGGTTTTGACCAAGTCAATTCTGTGTAGACGCCAAATCAGCGCATGGCTAGGTATGAGCGGAGCCGATCTAGACATCACAAGCCGAGCCTTCGCACGCCCCATGCTGAGCCCTGTCCCTTGATAGCCCCCCCTCCCCTGGTGTAGCGTTGCCTTGCCATGCGTGTTTCTGCGGCCGACGCGCTCGCATGTACAGACCAGGCGCCGTTGTCAAGTTCGGAGGGAAAAAATGATGCAGCATGAAGCTATTTCAATCGAGGCAACAGAACTGACACACAGTACATGTAATTTAAGCATCGCAATGCACATCCACATTTAGGAAAATTCATTCCCCACTGAGTAATCAAGTATTGGTGTTAGGAATTAGAGAAATTGGATTAAAGTTCAGTAACCAAGAATAGAACACTAGCAATGAGTAGGTAGCAGATCGATTCTTGATACTTTTAGGTTAGTAATCCGAATACTAATTCACCGATACAGATACGACAGCGGTAAACTAGAACTATTTTACTCAACTATTCTTCTTCTTCGATGGTCTCCTCACAGCTAGTTCCTTCCTATTGTTCTTCTGAAGACTGACAGAACTGAAGAACGTGTCACTAACAAAACTGAATCTCGCACAGACTACATTCCTGATTGTTGGGTTGAAAAAATTTGGGCAAGAATGCCAATATATCCATCTCTCTGACAAATTGCCCAACCCACCGTGCAATTGGAATCCTACAACATCTCAATCAATCAATCAATCTCATGAACTTGCCCTACCCACCGTGCAGCAGCAACACTAGATGACCTCAGTCCGTTCCCAGTTCATGATCCACCAGCGTCGTTCCAATCATCCAGTTCTTGTGGCAGCGAAGACGACGAGCGAAACCTCCGTGAGGGAACAGAACCGATTGGGGAGAAGCATGGGCGATGTGATCCGGGACCTGGGTGGCTCGCGTCTCGCGGAGTCGCGACTCGCGATGATAGTTGGAGGCGATGCGGCTCATGGTTGGCGCGGGCTGTTCGGTACGCCGCTGCAATAGATCGGCTCGGCTCAGGTCCAACCTTTTCACGTCAACATCCACATGTGCAAAGATTTTGGTCAAAATCGTGCCACGTAGGACAATCAAGGTGGAACTCCTGCTTAGGGTTAAATTGGCCCGATATTAATAGAAGGAGGGGGTAAATTAAGCTAACATTTTGTTTAGGAGATGGGATGGACAAAATGAACAGGTAAGGGGAGTAAAGTGAACTTTTTTCTAATTTAGGATGGAAGGAGTAGAATACAAAAGAGACTTCCCTCTCATGTGACTACAACTTCCAAAAAAACTTGCAGTGGTTATTGCCACTTCACGGGATCTGTGGCCTACAAATGCGATGTAGTAGAGATTAAAAGATCGTTGTAGTGGAATGCAACACTATACATTGATTTTTTAAGGGTGGATCAGAAGGGAAGATATAATGCTATTGTGGGTGCGTTAGATATAGAATAAGATCCCAAAGATCTAATTGTTACAGTAGAATAAGATTGTTAGGAGTGATCGATTGTAGTTTCCATCTTTACAATTACTTTTTGATATCTAAATGATTATATATTCTGTATAAAGTAACCCCGTATCTCAATTCGAGCAATCTAATAATAAATGAGTGTGCAAACATTTTTTAGCTTGATATATGAGTGTGCAAAATATTTTTCAGTTTGATGCCACTAATCACACTCAACTAAAAAAAATCTCGCACAACGCCTTTTTACTTCGGCGTGATTGAAATGACTTGGCAACCAAACACTAATTGTAATGTGATAAAAAAAGTTTTAACTGAACTGTGACAAATGGTAACAAAATTTGTATAGGATCAGCATTCAAAATTTTTGATTGCCCGATTCGAGAATGGAAGCTAATTCATGGGTTTGCTTGGAAGACTGCCCTTCCTCTTTTTAAGCGTCCAAATTTCGCGAATTTCGTGAATTTCATGAAATTTTGGTCTTTTCAATGATGATTGAAATCACTGCTTCCTGAAATTTCGTTCTCTTCATAGAAAGATTCACTTTTAGTCCAAATTTTCACCGAAATTTTACGAAATTCGGTATTTTCGTCAGGACTGAAAAAATTGGAGAAACGAAATCCCAATCCCTGTATTGGATAACATCTTGGTTCATTGCTCTCGGTCCTGACTAATCAAACCAAATCAGCCTAGTCTGGCAAACAGGGCAGGTTGCGGCTGTCAGTATCCTGCGTCCACATCAGCCGCGAGCTCACTGCTGGCACAAGAAGCATGCCGTCGGCGTGGGCTTTGCGGCACACAGTGTGTGCTCCACTGCTCCTGCAAGCTTGCATACAATTTTCACCAATAATCCAAGTCAATTAGATAAAAGAGTATTCATACTCACATGCTTAAAAATTTTAAAAAATAAAAAATGACAAGATCATTTGTGGCCACAAACATGCCACGGGCTTAAAAGAATAAAAAAGAAAATCTGAAAATTAATAAATATGACAAGGACATTTCTAGTCACAGACTTAGGGGATGTTTGGCACACAGGGGCTAAAATTTAGCCCCTGTCATATCGGATGTCTGGATACTAATTAGGATATTAAACATTGGTTAATTACAAAACTAATTGGACAGCTCCTAGGCTAAATCGTGAGACGAATCTATTAAGCCTAATTAGTCCATGATTTGACAATGTGGTGCTACAGTAACTATTCGCTAATGATGGATTAATTAGGCTTAATAGATTCGTCTCGCGATTTAGCCTAGGGTTCTGCTATTAGTTTTGTAATTAGCTCATATTTAGTCATGCTAATTAGCATCCGAACATCTGATGTGACAGGGCTAAAATTTAGCCCCTATCTCCTAAACACCCCCTAGAAATCCAAAAAGTCAGAAAAACTGAAAAATAAAATGGAACATGTTAAGAATAGGATATTTCCGGTCACACATTTGTATTTTGTTTATACTACAATAAGGACAGATTATATTAAATTAACTACGAAATAAAACCAACCTTAAACCATTCCTGTTTTCGAGTTTGCTTGATCTCAATTCTCAAGTTTTCTATACTGCTACACACATCGACCATATAGATAAGCAATTACTCCTTCCGTTCCAAATTGTAGGTTGTTTTAATTTTTCTAAGTGCATAATTTTACTATGCACTTAATATAGTTGTATGTCTAGAAATGACGTGCAATTTGGATCGGAGGGAGTATTTTATAAAATCTACTGGTATGTTTTAGCAGAGTTTACATGGAGAAAGTGTCAGAGCCTGATACTAGGCTACTAGCCGGTAGATCCCAACTTTGCAGTAGCATCACTCCACATTCTACTCCGCCCACCTCCCGCGTCCCCCGCCTCACGACAGGCCGGAACCCCCGATCTCCGGCTAGTGGCAATGTCGCTCCACCAGCGGCCGCACCAGAAGCCGCAGGCCGCCGGCGACTCCCTCCCCGTTTCCTCCCCCTCCGCCGCGGCCGCCCCATCCCGCCCGCTCCCCCTCCTCACGCTCCCCTACCTCTTCTCCCTCCTCGCGCTCCTCTTCTTCGCCGCCCTCCTCCTCCCCTGGGGCCCCGCCCGCCCCTCCTCGGCCCCCGCCTCCCCGTGGCGCGCCTACACGCTCCAGGAGGCTGCGGCCTTCGCCGCCGCCGCGGGCAACGGCACCGTACTCCTCGCCGCGGTCTCCGGGCCCTACCTCCCCTTCCTCTCCAACTGGCTCATCAGCGTCCGCCGCGCCGGCCGCGCCGACCAGGTGCTCGTCATTGCCGAGGACTACGAGACCCTCGACCGCATCAACGCCGCCTGGCCGGGGCACGCCGTCCTCGTGCCCCCCGCGCCCGACGCCCAGGCAGCGCACAAGTTCGGATCCCAGGTAAGGAGAAATCCCTCCCTCCCTCCCTCCCTCCCTCCCTTCAAGTTGTTCGATGAAATGTCCCCATGCGTAAATGCGGCTATCTCGTTCGTCTGTGACTGCAGGGGTTCTTCAACTTCACCTCGCGCCGGCCGCGGCACCTGCTGCAGATCCTTGAGCTGGGGTATAGCGTCATGTACAACGATGTCGACATGGTGTGGCTCGCCGACCCGTTCCCCTACATCGTTAGGGATCACGACGTGTACTTCATGGACGACATGACTCCTGTACGTGTGTAGTTGATGCGTTTGTGATTGGGCTCTCATTGAAAGTTTGTGATTGGGCTCTCATTGAAAGATAGCTTATTGGGTTGGAATTGTGGGATGCAGGTGAAACCACTCGACCATTCGCATGAGCTGCCACCGCCGGGCAAGAAAGGGAGGACTTATATTTGCAGCTGCATGATCTTCCTCCGGCCGACTGAAGGTGCCAAGCTGTTGCTGAGGAAGTGGATTGAGGAGCTCAAGGAGCAGCCTTGGTCAAAGCAGAAGAAGGCAAATGATCAGCCAGGTTTCAACTGGGCTTTGAACAAGACTGCTGGGCAGGTTTGTTTCTCCTTTCTTCGTTTACAATGCAACAAGACGGCAATGGTCACCACAGCATTTGGTTGGACTAATCATATGTATACCTTAGGGTGATATATCTTGCCATTTATCTGCTTGTACAAATTAGTGGTTTGCTTTAATCGTGCAGTTAAGTCGTATATCCACAATGCTAAATGAAAAGGCATGTATTCACTAATGCAAAGTAAGGAGTGCCTGTGATGGATTGGGCATTAGCACCCAGTGTTTCAAAGGCGTCGCCTAGGTGTCCGGGCGGACCCAGCTCGCCTTGGGGAACCAGTCCGCCTTGTTGCCTAGGCGATAAGGCGCGCACAATTTGCCAAGGTCGCCTTGTCGCCTTTAAAACACTGTTAGCACCATGAATTATGGTGTTGGGGCAGGGCTTATATGTGAACTGTTTGGAGGTGGTTTCAGGATCTAGCATAATTAGCCTACTTCGGCATTAGTTTGGCTGTTGGACCAGGATGAGTGGATGACACGGGTTTAACTGATCGTATCTAAAACATTACGAACTACCTGCCAAACTGGCCCTGAACATTCTTAAAAATTGCACTGGTTTTTCTTTTATAAAGAAATAATATGTGACAATTTTAGAGCAGTTTAGGATTGTCAAAGTTTCGGTAACTGTAAGTAATTTATGACTTTATGAGTATGCCTCTAGCCCTCTACATAGGCATTTGTCTGTTTTTTTTCTCTGTGCCTGTATTTTCCTTGGTGACGTCACGTCTTCATGTTATTATGTACTAGGCAGTGTGGACTTGTGACTTTGTAACATTACATTTCTGCTTGTAAATTATATGAAACCATCTAGATTTTACATTATATGCATCAGCCTCTTATTTGTGATTCTCATCAAGTGCTGACTTCCCATAAATATAATGGCTTTCCTTTACAAATGACTGATATTTCCTGAAGTTAAATATGATTTATGAACTTTGGTGAGGCATGTTACATCCCTGTTCGAGTCTCTTAGATCACAGTGTCAAATACATATTGAATTTAAAGTTAGATAACCCTTAACATCACCTTAATCAGATTGTCTTGACACTGGTTCTAGTTTCTTATAACCTCAATGCTTATATGGATGTCATTTTCATAATGCGTGTAGTCAAGCTTCTAAAACCTTGATTACTAATATATGCAAAAAATATATATATTGTACTTTCCCATGGAAATGTTATCAGTAGATTTGTAGTTAAAAATGCTTCAATTTTTTTGTGCAATCTTCATTAAAGATTGTCAGTGTAAGTCAGGACATTGGTTCTAGGTTTTTACATCCTCTGTGTTCATATGGATGTCGTTTTCAGAATGTGTGTAGTCAAGCTTCTAAAACCTTGACTATTATATGCCCAAAGAAAAAACTTTCCTCATGGTAATGTAATAAGTAGATATGTAGTTAAAAATGCTTCCACTTTTTTTTTGTACAAGATTTATTAAAGACGGTCAGTATAAGTCTGGATGCATAGGGAGTAGCTTCTAAGGTACTGTATATAATAATGTCTCTTTAATAGACATACGATGGTTCTAATAGGCTGCGTGTTCTTTTTTCACTTTAATGTATAGTGGAGTAGCCTTTCGGACAAAAGGTCTGAACATAAAATTCTGTATGTCTTCTGGCAACAGTCTTGCTGGATTCTAGATTTATCAATTTTAGTTTATGTTCTGTTTCTAGAAGTATATTTTTGGATGTCCTTCAGATTCTGAAAGTAATACATAGCCGTATGACACCTAGCGAAGGATTCCGTTCTGTTTTCTTATCATACTTCCATGGATCTTTGTCTTCAACCAGATTTGCCCTTTACAAAATTATGAACAGAAGATATGCTTGCAGGTTGATGTGTACCTGCTGCCTCAGTCTGCATTTCCAACTGGAGGCCTATATTTCAAGAATAAAACATGGGTCAAGGAGACGAAGGGCAAGCATGTCATTATACATAATAACTACATCACAGGGTTTGAGAAGAAGATAAAACGGTTCCGTGATCATGGGCTGTGGCTGGTAGATGAGCACAGCGATGAGTCTCCACTTGGCAGAATATGAGCATATGCTGTCAAGGCTGAAGCACATTTCTGCTTGCAACAGCATTGCAATTTTGTTACTGGGTTTGACTAGCAGGCTGCCAGTTTCCACCAAACCAGACATTGGACAATGTTCAGTTCGTGACGCAAGATGCAGCACTCAAAGATCAAATCCTTATGCAGAAGATATTATTTGCTAACATCTTGTTTGATCTGTATGTCAAGCCCTTGTAGAGGTATCCTCCATGATGATTAATTTTTTCGATTGTATCTGTTCTTGTTGAAAAATGGCATATTGAGGTGCACAGTAAGACCTTAGAGTGTGGCTGAACAGATATGTCGGTTAGTACATTGGCTGACTCACTTTCTGTATAGGATATAGCATAGACTTTGTTAGCCTGTATCAACATCACTGAAAGTAATTTATTCTTTTCAGCTGTAGGGGTTGAGTGAATGTTATTGCAGCAGCAATGCTTTGGGACTGAACCTTTAGTCTCCACCTGCATAATGTCTGACTAACCCATTTTCGAGTTTTGATCTCATCTGGGCAACCTCTTTGCATGCTTTTCGTGGTAAGAAAGGCTGGTTTGGTCAGCATGGAGAAGCAGGCCAAGTCCGAGGGTATCGTGTTTTGTGAAGGAAAACTAGTTTCCTCGCCAATCCCAGAGGTGTTTGCTGACGGTGTACGTATGGCATGTGCTAGAGAATCCAAGCTTGCGTTGGCCCAGAGTCACTGCCGTTCTTGTGTTGTGCCCTTTCCTTGGCTGGTGCTTACCTGACTTTGCTTTCAGCCGGAGCGATGCCGTTGCCTTTGTCTCACACAAGGAACATCACTGCTGCGCCTACAGAGATATATATATCCTCACGCCCGTGCATACATGTGCACACAAAACAAACCTCTCCTCCCTTGTTAATTGTGGTTGCAGGGACTCAGAACTCCATGGGCCAAGGAGCTGCGAAGGCGAAGCAAGGTATGCCCAAGCAAAAAATTCAGCGTGAGAATGGAGCTGCGTTTGTGTTCGCCACGAATTCGACTGAAAAATTGCTCGTTTTGAATGGCAGGGGGTGAGGAGGCGGCGGCGCAGAAGACGGAGAAGAAGGATGAGAAGAAAGCGCACAAATCCAATGACGCAGACGAGCTCATTGCGTTCATGAAGAAGCACTACGACGAGAAAGTGAAGGACGTAAAAACCTTCGATGCATTCTACCACGCCATTTACGAGCTCATCGAGTAAGTTTTGGTTGTGCACAGTTTCCCCTTGGGTTTATTTGAGTAACGCAGAAATTCTCAGGACGATTCCCAATCCTGCCCCGAATACAAAGAGTATAAGTAGCTAGGGCATTTGGATCATTCCTAGAAGATGTTAGGCTGTTAGCATTCATTCATTGTTCGGAACACCAGGTGTTCAGAAAATGGCGCAACCAAACATTGTTAGCAAACGCTTTGACAAGATTGTTCTCTAAGCATTCTTTCTCTTGCTTGCAATCTTCTTCAGGAGGTTTTGCGAGGAGCGTGGGCAGTTGCAGTACAGGATACCAACAAAAGCGGAGCTCGAGAAACAGTACTATGTGAGGGGATCCTTTTACGGCAAATCCTTTTTAGCTTGATATATTTCACTACAATTAACTATTCAAAGCTGCCTTAAACATTTCTTTTTCGTTCCAAATATTTCCATGGGTTACAAAGATCATGCTTTTGGAAAGTCTTGACAATTCCTGCTCATGATTGGTTCCTTGAGACATGTAGTACCACAGTTCTTCACACCACAGCTCAGGAACATCGAACGCCCTGTTTATAAAGCATTTCTTTAACATAATTATAAAAGAATCCACAGTGCAGTTCTACAATTAATAAATAAATAAGTAAATAAATAAATAGATGAAGTACGTATTCATCCAGTTTAATTCCCGTTTTCCTGCAAGCGCAGAAGGCCCACCCGACGGGCACGGCGAACCTGACCCCGGAGCAGTTCGAGAAGATCGCGACGGGGATCCTGAAGATGGACAGCTTCACCTTCGGCAGGGCGGCCGTGGACATCCTCGCCTTCCTCTTCGGCCTGCCCGTGTGCGCGCTCCTCGCCAAGAGGGTCGTCCCGGGCCTCAAGTCCATTTCCGACGACATCGTCATCCCGGCGGCCACCTCCGGCGCCGTCATCTACCTCGCCAAGTCCAACAAGCTCTGACCGGTCGAAGCAGCGGGGTGGTGGCGTACGTACATGTGCCGGAAATAAAAATGCCATTTGTTGTTGTTACTTGTAAAAACAGTAAACGTACGGTGTCAAAAGTTTAACTGCTGGAAGGGGGCTGGGCTACCGTATAGCTTGGCAAAACTGGATTGTTTGAACCTTACAACTTGACTTGAAAAACAAAAGAGATTTGACCTCACTCCATCAGACTAACAATTTTGAACTCGAAACCATTTTGAACCAATAAGAAAAGACCACAACAATCCATCAGAGATTCAGAGATCTGGCTGCCTGTAAGCCTGTAATAATAGCTACTGGCTCGTCGTCTTGTGCGGATAGAAAAAAAGAGCGATCGTGACCGCTCATCCGCTCGCAGGCGGCCAGCGCTGCCGCCAGGTTGCGCTCCCGGAGCGCGCTTTGCCGCAGCTGATCCGAATCGCTCCGCCGAATATCCACCCGCTCCTCCTCCTGACCCCGTGCTCCTTCAAAAATCAGCAGTCGCTCGGCCCCCGCTGCTATCCATCCAATCCTCCTCTCCCCCTCCGCCTCTCCTCGCAGTCGTCGCCCTCGTCCTCCCGGGGATTGGCGCGGTGTGGATAGGCACCAGGACGCGGGTCGATCCCTCCTTTTGGTGGTAACTGGTAAGGAAGAGCCCTTGCTTGCTTAGTTGTTGCTTCGATGGATTGCTCGTTTTGTTCTGCGCATTCATTTCGTTGATGCGAGCCCCCAAATCCCAGTCTCTCATCCTGGGACAGTTAATCCAGTCTGAAGCTTGTAGCTCGTGCGCTTGCTTGCTCCACCGTGAAGTCTGGCGGCTTGTTTTCGCCAAATTCTGGGAGGGGGTTTGGCTGAACCCCAATGCCCGCTAAAATCCGGAGCTCCCTGGCGCGGAGGAAGATGTGCGCTTTGTTTGGCTCTTCCTGTTGTGACCGTGTGTGATATGCGTATGGTGGATTCCTTGACGTTGACCATGGGAGCATCGCTAGGGATGTTCTGAACTTCTGATACGAATGGATGTACGTATACGTATTGCTGCGTAGGATTCAGAGGCCAGGTATGTGGGTGCAGTTTTCTGCATTGCGCGTGTGATAGCCTCGCCTTTTCTGCAGTCGTTGTGGAATCATCAGGAGTTCAGGACGATAGTTATTACATTTTCTCTGGGTTCAACAGTACGTCATATAATTCCATCAATTCCTGCTGAACGCAAGTGCAATGAGCTGAAGTTTGGAAGCACTATCTGATAGCAGATTTTCACTTACTTTTTATGTCTGTCCTGACTCTTTTTTTTTTTCTCTCTTTTTGAGGATAAAGCACTTAGTACCGCTTTATTCCAATATTGAAAAGGATATGACTAGACGAGAATGATAGCAGTTCCGTGCCTGGGGTTGCAAATGTCAGACCCTGTTTGGCAGAGCTCCCAGAAGCAGAGAATGCTCTGGGAGCTCTGCCAAACAATTTTGAAGAGAGAAGTGATTCTCTGTTGATTCTGCGAAGTGATTCTCTGAAATGAACTAATAGACCAGGAGCTGGAAAAAGTAGCTTCTCTTGATTTTGTGGAGTGAGTCTCCATCCTGATTTTAAGAGTTTATGCTAGAGAATCACTTTCAGTCATATAATCACTTCTCTCAGAGAATCAGCTCCCATAGAGAATCAGAATCAGATGAAGCTCTACCAAATAGGCTCTAAGTTGTTTTTTGTGCATGTATTTTTGCATTAAGGAGTAATACATAATTAACTACAGGAATAAAGCATGTTATAGTATGTACGCAATTGGAAGTAGTGTTGTCAAACCTCTTAACCTCTCAAGTTTTGCTTTACATGTTCACCTTGTAATGATACTCTATACTGTAGCTACTTTGTTCCCCCCCCCCTTTACTGACCCTAATTTCTACCGACTATTCTGTAGGGTATCTACAAATTTGAACTGAAAGAGAGAGGATTATGAAAATGGCACATTTGATAACTAACTGTACTTTCAGTGCATCTCCTGCTGTTAAGACGCTCTCCGGATCTCCTAGTTATTGCTGCAATGTTGGCCGATTACAGAACTCAAAATCTTCAAATCTGTCCCTCAAATCTTCTTCCAAGAGACAAAAGAAGTCATATGTTACTTGTGCTAGTGCTGCTGTACAAGGACATACACAAACACCTCTTGCTGGTAGTCAGGAAGCTTCATCCTCCAAGCCTAAAAAAGTAATGGTTATTGGTGGAGATGGATACTGTGGGTGGGCGACAGCTCTTCATCTCTCCAACAAAGGTTATGAGGTCGCTATTGTCGATAATCTTGTTCGACGTCTTTTTGATCACCAACTTGGTCTTGATTCCCTTACCCCCATAACTTCCATCCAAAATCGTGTCCGTAGATGGAAGTCTCTCACTGGCAAGACAATTCAGCTCTTTATTGGTGACATATGTGATTTTGAATTCCTCTCAGAAGCCTTCAAGTCTTTTGAGCCAGATGCTGCTGTCCACTTTGGTGAGCAAAGATCCGCACCATACTCTATGATTGATCGTTCAAGGGCAGTCTACACACAGCATAACAATGTTATTGGAACACTTAATGTCTTGTTTGCCATTAAGGAGTACAGTGAAGAGTGCCATCTGGTTAAGCTGGGAACTATGGGTGAGTATGGAACACCAAACATTGACATTGAAGAGGGGTTTATCACTATTACTCATAATGGAAGAACTGACACCTTGCCTTACCCAAAACAAGCAAGCTCCTTCTACCATCTAAGCAAAGTGCATGACTCCCACAACATAGCATTTACTTGCAAGGCTTGGGGTATAAGGGCCACAGATCTTAACCAAGGTGTTGTCTATGGAGTCAGAACAGATGAAACTGCAATGCATGAGGAGCTATCTAACAGGTTTGACTATGATGGTGTCTTTGGGACAGCACTAAATAGGTTCTGTGTCCAGGCTGCTGTAGGGCATCCACTTACAGTATACGGAAAAGGTGGTCAGGTATGTTTTAATCTCTCGCATTGCCATATGCGTAACTGTTCATTTGACTTATTTTCCCCGAACCTTATGCAACCTGTTCTTTATTAAGGTTCCCCCTCTTACACCTGTGGTTGAAATTGTTAGTATCAATTAGTACATTTTTAAGTTAGAATGCCAGCTAGAGTTTTTAACTCAGGTCCTAGGATTTGAAATCACTGCTTGCAGTTTTTCATAAATCTTGGGTGACTCCAAACTGGATGGTGAGCCATGTTGGCTGTAGGCTGTAGCTCATCTCAGCAAGTACAGAATTTGAATGGGTCATATAATTTACTCTTTTCTGATAACCGCTCCACATCATAATCATTTGGTGACCTGTGGAGATTAAATATTCACGAGTGTGTTACTCTGAAGATCTCATTGGTTTTCTTTAGATCATCCTCTGGGCGAAGAATTCGACAATCTTTTCCTTCCCTCGTCCAGTGTTTCAAACCTGGAGACTGTTTTAAGCTTACAGCACTGCCATGTGCCCATGTTCTCCTAAGCTTGCTAACCACATTGTTGAACAAGTAAAGCAGTAGGGTTTGTCTACACATGCAAATATCGTCCTTCAAATATCACATGCAAAAGAGAACATCTCATAGTCATTAGCAATCAAAAAACCATAGAGCGCAGCAAGTTTTAGCTGAATGCTGTACTTTCAGTTACCACTTTAAATTACTCAGATCAGCAGTGTGGCATTGATTTACTGATCAAACTTCTTGTTATGTCCCCTCTAGACCCGTGGATATCTGGACATCAGGGACACTGTGCAGTGCGTTGAGCTAGCAATAGCCAACCCAGCCAAACCCGGCGAGTTCAGAGTCTTCAATCAGTTCACAGAGCAGTTCTCCGTCAACGAACTGGCCAAGCTAGTGACTGCTGCAGGAGCCAAGCTCGGTCTGGACGTGCAGACCAAGTCGGTCCCCAACCCACGGGTCGAGGCTGAGGAGCACTACTACAATGCCAAGCACACGAAGCTGATTGAGCTGGGCCTGGAGCCCCACCTGCTCTCGGATTCCCTGCTCGACTCGCTGCTCAACTTTGCCGTCCAGTACAAGGACAGGGTCGACATTGCCCAGATCATGCCCAGCGTTTCGTGGAAGAAGATGGGCGCCAAGCCACGGACAGTCTCCGTTTAGAGGAAAGGGGACGTTCCCCTGGCGTATAATGTCAACCATGACATTGACATTATTGACATACGTAATGTAATAATTATGCGCATTAGTATGATGTGCTAGTTAGTGAGGTGTTTTATTACGGTATTAGGTTTCATTTTTGCTGCCCCACGACTGGAACCTGCGATCGAAGGGCACATGTGTATTTGATTCTGTTCGCTCGAGCTCTTGATCTGCTTCAATGTGGACTGATGACTAAAATCCCACGTGTCACCGCTTCACTAGCAAGGAGGGGTCTGTCCCATCCCGAGGCTTGCCCTTTGTGTGACCAAGCTGAGGAGACTAGTCACCATCTGTTGGTCGGCTGTGTCTTCACACTCTGGGCTTTGATCTTTCAACAGCTGGGCCTCATTATCTTGACACCGGATCCTTCAGCATCTCGTTTTTCTAAGTGTGGTGGACAGCTATCTCGGTGGTGCCTAAGGAAGTGCGCAAGGGTCTCAACTCTTTGATAATGCTGGTGGCCTGGGAAGTTGGAAACATCGTAATTCTTGTGTGTTTGAGAATGCTAGGCCTTGCCTTCAGGAGGTTCTTAGGGCTATCTGTGCTGAAGGAAATCTTTGGTGCAGTGCTGGAGCAAAGAAGCTCCAGGAGCTCTTGGCCAGGTCGCCGACATTGGGCATTGTGTCCCTTTGTGGTTTGTGGCGCGTTTGTTTTGGTTCCTTAGTGTGTGCGTTGTTCTTGTACTCGAGTGAGGTATGATCAGACTCGTGTATTTTTCTTCTACTTTAATGAAATGGCACGTAGCTCTCCTGTGTAGTTTGAGGAAAAAAAAAACATTTCACTGATTGAACCCTGGTGAGATGGCTTCACTGATTGAACCCTGGTGAGATGGTGATCGAAAAGTTTGAAACCTTGCGAGAATCGTTTAGTGGAGGCATGATTCTACGCATGCAGAGCTATTTGGATCTAAAATTGGAGTTGGGTATAAATCTCTCTGTTAATATTCTGTCTTTAAACACCAGAAATTACTAAATGAGTTTATAAAAGTCAGTAGTTAAAAGAAAGGGGCATTTGTGTTTGTGCCCCTACTTGAAGGTTAATGGTGATTTTTGCCCTGTTTTTTTTAGATTTTGTGATTTAACTCTTACTTTTTCAAACTAGAGATAGAGTTTGCCTCTATTCGATTAAAAGCACCAACTTATAATTTTGCCCTCACTTTTTCAGAATAGAGGTAGAGTTCACCCTATTCCGTTAAAAGCACTTGACTGTGTCAAATCAGCTATAAAAAGACAAGTTTGCACATGCCGTTTTCCCCTATTTTTTACCCTGTTTTGACATCGGAAATCATATTTGACATATCCTAGAAGAATTTTATCAACCAACTCGACAAAAAAACTGTATATATTTCAATGCCGGTCGGCCAAGAAATTAGATTTGCATACATTTCAATGAGGTTACGGAAGTACAAATCAATCCTAAATGGTTCTTTAGTTACATACAACATATCCAACAACTGCAATGATTTTGCGCTCATTTTCGATAATGATGGGATGGGATGGGATATAGATGTGCAAAGCAATATGGTGATAAACTTTAGTAGTTGGTTTTATCATCCATTCTGAGATGTACATCATTGTAGTGCTGAACTTCCATTTATTGACAATTGTGACATAATAATGTTCATATTGGTCATAAGATAGTATTAGTAAATTATCTATAATAAATATATTCTATATTTCTACTAATATAATGATTTAAACAAAGTTTTGATCAATTTTTTTACTAGGGAGGGGGTAAGACCTAACTTAGGAATTGGGTGGGTGATAATTCAACTATTAAATATAAAATTCTTCTTTCATTTTATGATAGATAAAATAGACAAATCAATGCAACATATGCTCCCAAAAAATGCATTTCAATATTGAAGCCACTAAGAAGCGGAAATCTCCATTAAAGCAAGTTGCTTACATCAAGGATGACCATCTAAAGCTAATGGTTCCAACAAGAAAAGCGATAGCAGTAACAGAAACAACCATATGAAAGAGCATAGTACTCTTTTCATCCCAGATTATAGCTACATTTAGATTTTTTCAAAGTCAAACATTTTTAACTTTGACCAACATCTCTAAAAATATTTAATATCAGATAAAAAAGTAGCATATTATAATAGTTGGTTTCACATTAAATCTACTAACATATTTTTTATATTATTAGTCTCTATGATTATTTCACTATTCGTAGTCAATATTGAAAATGTTTGACTTTGAAAAAAATCTAAATGTAGCTATATTTTGAAACGGAGTGAGCAGTCTTAGCGGCAGAGCAGCTTGCAAATTACAATTTTTTTTTGAATGAACGGCACATGACGTGTATATTCTATTGATATAGCAAAAAATACAAGATTAAACCCTAAGAGGCCATAACCAGGCAAAACAAAAGAAAGAAAAAAGAAACACCTAAACAGCACCGGCGGATTGGATTGGGACTTCAACACTCGCCAAACTTAACTCAACACAACAATCCTGAAAGGTCGGATCGGGGCAGCACACCACCCAAGCGCTCCACGTCCATCGCTTATGCACCAAACTGTACAACCATCACCTGGGCACAAGGCCGATAGAGGATATTCCATCGTCACCGCCAGCACCGTCGTTGCCGATGATATCTCACACAGAGCCCACCACCGCTTGCAAATTACAATGATTGCAAAGTTAGTCAATTGCGGTAATAGTACGGCAACCAAAGCTTTAGGTACCCGCTGGCGAGCGGAGTTGCCCATTTCCTACTTTACTCTCGCGTGCTGCAGCTACTCAGTGTCGCATGGAGGCTTTGCCTGCGGCCCCACGAGGTGAGGACACGCGGTGTGAGCAACGCGCCTCATGCGCCAGATGCATTGGCATCAAATGAGATCTCGACGCGCGAACCAAGCTGCAGTGTACACACACAGTATATGTAAATAACGTTGTGATCGTGATGATGGACGCCAAATTGCTCAACAACTAACGCTGAGCTCACTATAAAAAACCGAGCATTTATCCAACGCATTAATATTGGATGCTACTAATGCGTACAGTGCTACCGGAGCTCCTGTGGTACCAATTTGAAGTATCAGCCGGTACTAAATGGCGGTATGTGGACTGCGTAGACAACTGTTAGATTCCTATGAAGCCATTTAGTACCGGCTGGTGGGTGGAGCCGTTACTAAATGGTGTTCATCATTTTAGTACCAGCTTGTATTTTCAACCGGTACTGACATGCAACCACTTCGTACTAGCTCTATCCACCACCCGGTACTAAAGGTAACCCTATAAAATGAGCTGGTTCTTTCTCCCCGAGCCCGAGCTGAACCATTTTACTGAGAGCTCGGGCTTCTTTTTCACTCGATCTAGGGGAGGTAAAGGTTAGCAACTCTCTCCTCTCATGGTTAGTATTCTATGTTTTATGTTTTGTTGCTAGAATGGAGAGTATATTAGCTAGAATGAGGAGAATGGAGAGTTTTTTAGAATGAGTTTTATGTTAAAAATGGAGTACTTAGCTTGTTGATTTTTTAGAATGAGGAGAATTGAGAATATTTTAAAATAAGGAGAATGGAGAGTTTTTGAAATGAGTTTTATGTATAGATGGAGTATTTGTTAATTTTTAGAATAAAGAGAGTATTTTAGAATGAGGAGAATGAAGCGTTTTTTAGAATGAGTTTTATGTTACAAATGGAGTACTTGTTGATTTTTTAGAATGAGGAGAATGGAGAGTATTTTAGAATGAGGAGAATGGAGAGTTTTATTGTAGCATTTCTAGTGTGCTAACAATATGCAATGGAAGGTAAAAAATGTTGATTTTAGGAATCTTGGTGTAATTTTCATGTCACTCTAATTTAACAATAATTCTATTTCTTTGACCAATAATTTATTTATAAACATATTTACTTTATTTTTTCCCTACCAATATTGATCAAGTTCTTTATCTAATACGAAGTCCTACGTTCATTTTTTACGAAATACAATGCAGATGGACCGACAATAGATTTACCACCTCTGCTCCTCCAATACCAGAGAATAGTGTTTGCACATGGCATGAATGTGCTTACACTATTCTCTGGTACTGGAGGAGCAGAGATGGCTCTCCATAGATTTGGAATTCGCATGAACAATGTGATTTCATTCGAGAAATCTGAGGTGAACAGAAACATTCTAAAGAGTTGGTGGTGGGATCCAATGCAAACAGGCACGCTCATTGAGATTAGTGATGTGCAAATACTGATTTTGGATAAGATTGGGTCATATATTAGAATTATTGGATTGATTCTTGACTCCATGGAGTCCACCATATGGAGTGTCTGTAGTCTCTAGTGTATCCTTATTATCTTGTTCCAGAATATAGTATTTTTTTGTCGAACTAGTGAATGATATGAAGGTTGATTGGTATAATTTTCATGTCAGTCTAATTTAATAATAATTCTATATCCATATCCATATATGTCTCCTACAGTTAACTGTATGAGATGCTCAAATAATTTTGTTATGTATTTCATATAATTTTGTAGGACAAAATGCCAATACGTCGCCTAGACCCGAGTGCACTTACATTTCCCCGAGATCCACCAGCGCAGCCTGCTGGCGCTTCCTTTCCCATCGGTCATGAACCCGTGCCCATTACACAACCGCACTTATGCCGAAGCGTGGTACTTATACCCTTTGTATTCTAATATCGATTTTATTACTCTTATACCATACTAATAATTTTTTATAATTTGTATTGAAGCTTGTTTAACCAATCGAGTGGTTACGACATGTAATAACTAATGTGACTCAACAAGCTCCTATGGTGCTACATGAACAAACAAGTTCGACAGAAGGAAGATATGTGGTTTCTCTGTGCATTAATTATGCAGGTACATGAGAGCAAAGACTTGGTCAAACAATTATTATCCATGTCAATTCTACTGCCGCACAACAGCCACATGTTGCTGCATGTAGTGTTGTGAGGCAGGCACTGATCCAAATAGAACGTCAGATAAATCATGTATTTCCACACTACAGTTACTTCAAGATTAAAGAATTCAAATGCAATAAGCCGGACGTCACACAAATGCCTAAACGGATATCACCAGCGTATCAATTGCCCATTGTATAACTTACCGTTAGTCATTATTTTTAATTATTTTTTAATAATTTGCCAATATGTATACTAACACTTTTGTTGATTACCATTTTACTCAAGGACGCATTGTATAATAGCTTCATGCACGACAACCAATGTCTAAAAGAAGTTCTACGTTAGGTATTGGTAAACATTGACTAGACATTCACAAGAGCTGTTCCAGGTCGAGTACGTGGCGGTTGGCAAGCTGATATTACCTTATCATCAGCCACAAATTCGGTGAGAATATTTGGAGAGACATTTCACATACGCTACAAGGCTAGGGATAGTGCATACATATATGCACTAGATTATGTCGATAGATTCTTAGGAATTGACATTACTCATAGTTTCTATGTATGTATGATTAATGGCAATGATGTGGACGATAATAGGTTATAAGTATCTCATTTATTTAAGATTTAATCTGTATGATGAATTTCATATGTAATATGCTCTAGTTAATATTTGTGATGAATTTTTTATCTCTACTATTTCATTCGTGTGTGTGTGTCTATATATATATATATATATATATAGACACACACATAACGATTGAAACATAATATTTGTGATGTACAACCTTGTTATAATGATTGAAAATTTTTATTAGAATTAAGATAGTGTGCGCGGGAAAGGAAATTGCTCGAGGCTAACACTTTCAGCTCCCACCATTTTGGAAACTTTAGTACCGGTTGGAAGCCTCGAACGGTACTAATGGAGCCATTTAGTACTAGTCGTGGTCTAGAATTGGTACTAAATGCCCCAAATTTTAGAAGTCCTGCCTGGTACTAAATGGAGCAATTTAGTACCGGGCAAAAGCTATAATCGGTACTAAGTGTCGCACCTATAAATAGTTCATCTTCTTCAAACACTTAACAGTTTTCAACAAGTTGCAGTTATCCCTCCCTCCGTCCCGCGCCACGCCCCATCCCCGTCACCGTCGCCCCCGTCCCCGCGGCACCTCCCCACTAGCCCAGCTCCGTCGCTTGCCGTACCGCCTCCTCCCGATGCACCGCCAGGCCACCTCCGTCATCTCGACGCACCGTCGGGCTGCCTCCTCCCTACTGTCGGGCCAGCTCCTCCCCACCGCCAACGCCGCCTCCTTCCCGCTGCCTCTGTCCTCCCGACACGCCACTAGGTCACCTTCTTCCCACCGCCTCCATCCTCCCGACCCGCCGCCGCTGACGCATCCTCCCAGCCAGGCCGCCTCCTCCTAGCTATCGACGCCTTCCCGATGCGCTGCTAGGCCACCTCCTTCTCGCCACCACTGCCGCCTCCTCACTGCCACGCCGCCCCCTCCCTGAGCGCTCCGGTTGTTTTTTCTGTCTTTTTAAGTAAGTTCATTAAGGAAATTGTTACCTTTTCCATTTCCGTTCCATACAATTGCAATATGATAATAAATGTGTTTTGATTAATTATCACAATGTACATGAGATCTAAGCCAACAATTATAAATTTCTTCCATTATTTTGAACAATATTTTATTCTTAGAATTTCGTGAATTATGATGTTTTACGGCATGATTACTATTGAAGTTGACGTTTTTTTTGGAATAATGTATCTTATTACAATTTTATTTGGATAGTTTGGGCTAACTATGGCAAGTCGAAGTTCTTTTCGCCGTGGAGGTGGCCGCTATGGTGGTGGCGGCCGTGGACACTACATGTTCGAGGAGCTACCGTTGTCTCGTCGTCCAGAAATTCACTTCCCTAATGGCGTCATTGACTTGCCACAAGGCGATCGAAGCAAATGATCAGTTTCCAACATAGTAATATTCTTTCCTTCTTGTAATTCATTTTTTACTACACATGAATAATTTCTAAATTTACTTACATACAAATGTAGCTTATCAACCCTATTAAATGGCTCAAAGATGTTGTCGAAGATATAGGTGGTACTTCTCCTGTGCAAACCGAGGTTGTTGGGGAACCTCATTTTAAAAGAGTACATATCTCTTTTCAAGTACCTGTTCGAGAAACAGATTTCACCTCGATGTCACCCGGAGAGGCCATCTCGATAGTTTCAATTGCCGCATTCGGTCAAGTAGCACTTTTGAGAGGACTGTCGTAGAGGTCTGCCTACATCAGCTTAAGGATCATGGGTACTTTGTGCCAGATTTGTCATATTTTTGAATAAAGCAGCTCGAGGAGGGAGAAAGCAGTGTGATTGTGACTACTAAGAGGCTTTGTCGGCTTAATCAATATGATATGGTATGGAACATTCTTTTATCATTCTTTTAACTTTAGTTATGATACATCTTTTAACTTTCATCATGTAATTATTATCTTTTAGGATCTCTTTGGTATTTGGTACTACCAAGGCGGCAACGAGCTTTCGTGCGATTCTGGCTCAAGTCTTGGATGTGTTGGATTTGACTTACATGGGTGGAAACCCGATATTCACCATAGATTGGAAGTCCCAGGCTCATCTCACTTTCTACAGGCCACAACAGTTGACCTCTCCATTGTTCAAGATTTATGGTAGTGTATCTGACCGTTCATGTGAAGCGAATGAGAGTGCACTCATCCGTGCTCTAACTTATTTTGATAAAGTTCTAGGCTGGACAATTGGAGACCTTAACTATGTTCCATATCTAAGGAAGTGAAGCGGAGTAGTATAAAATATGTAATTTGCATGAATGTATCCCTACCCTTTTCTTTGAACTTATTCTCTCTAAGAACTTAAGCATTGATGTATATATTTCATTGCATATACTTGGATTTGAATAGGTTGATACTTGTGAGATTTGGATTTGAATGAGTTCATATATTATATTAGTAAAATCTCCATGAAAAAAGAAGAGGAATAACATTTAGTACCGGTTAGTAAAACCAACCGGTACTATAGTGCCATGCGCAACAGTGTGACGTGGCTCGTGATTTAGTACTGGTTGGTTTCACCGATCGATACTAAATTGTGCATTTAGTACCGGTCAGTTCAATTGGTACTAAATGGCCCCTTACTACCGGGCATCCGCCTGGTACCGCTGCATCCGCCTGGTACCGCTTGCATTTAGTATCGAACTAGCGGTACCAGGTGGATGCCCGGTAGTAAGGGGTGTTTGCCATGATGACCGATCCCCGATTGTGCAGCTACTATCCTCTCCGGGCGGACCCATGTTGACCTGAGTGAGGGCACAGATCCTCATTCAAAATTTTGATGCTAAGGTAATTAGCAAATTCTCATCATGCGGTTTTAGCCTCCAAAATCTAGTGCCCCCACTCAGGATTTTACATAGGTCCGCCCCCGTCATGATCCGATGTACGTTAACCGGGAAATGAAAAGGAAGAGCTAGCCAACACTACGGGAAACAAGAAAATTGCTGAGTGTATTTTTTTTGCCGAGTGTTTTTTTGCGAGCACTCGGCAAACAACCTCTTCGCCGAGTGCCAAGCCAAAAATACTCGGCAAAAAAAATACACTCGGCAAATCGGGACTTTGCCGAGTGTCAAATAAAAAATACTCGGCAAAACCCCTTCTTTGCCGAGTGTCAAAAAAACACTCGGCAAAGAGGGTAGTTTGCCGAGGGTAAAAAAAGACACTCGGCAAAGAGGGGGGTTTACCGAGTGTTTTTTTTTGACACTCGGTAAAAAAATATTTTTTTCTCTTTTCACCATGAAATTTTTTCTACTCCCCACATACAACATGTGGTACTCCATGTTAAAATTTGGTATATTTTTGAATTTATTTGCTATATTTATTTCATTAATTGCATTTCAAGGAAAATTTTGGTATAAGTCAAATTTGAACTGCAAGTAATTCAAATTATGGAACAAAATGAGTAGAAAAATGATATTCATGTTATTTGGCCCAATTTGAGACCTGACCCATGAAATGAAAAGAAATTTCGAACATCTTGTTCAAGAAACACGGCCATGAACGTGTGGCAGTAGTATTTTTAAATTGTAAAAAAAACAAGCAAAGTCTGAAAATCACGAGATTTGTCATGATGTGATGATATAATACGTGGAGGCTGTGGAAAAAAATTGAGAAGGTTTTGCACATTTCATCATGTACAATGATTACAAACCGAAGCATCTCAGAAGAAGAATAGTAACTTTGAGAGGATTCGATAAGATTTACAGTCGAAGTGACGGTCGAGTTTGGTTTAACTACAAAAATTTTTGTATAATCAATAGAGAATATATATTAGTTCATGTGAAAATTTGGTATTTTTTTGAAACTGTTGGATATTTTTTATTTTTTTTTCAAAAAAAGTTTGCCGAGTGTCCTAAGTGGGACACTCGGCAAATCAATCGTTTACCGAGTGTCCACTTAGGACACTCGGCAAACCAGAGGGCCCCACCCCCGACGCCTCAAAATACCA
Organism: Setaria viridis; assembly: GCF_005286985.2. Lineage (NCBI taxonomy): Eukaryota > Viridiplantae > Streptophyta > Magnoliopsida > Poales > Poaceae > Setaria > Setaria viridis. Next base: position 21,479,220 of record NC_048265.2, on the reverse strand, counting down.
CCCCCCGGCCCCCCGCGCAGATCTACCGGCCGCCCCCCGCTACTCTCCTCTCTTCCCCACTCTTTCCCCACCCCGGCCTCCTGCAGCCGCCGCCGCCGCCGCACGCGCCCCCCCGGCCCGCCGCCGCCGCCGCCGCACGCCCCCCCCCCCCCCCGGCCCCCTCCCCTCCCTCTTCCCCGGCTTACGGGCCAGATCCGGGCGGCGGGTGGGCCAGATCCGGCTCCATCGTCCACGTCGACCGGCGGGGGGCGGCGGAGGAGGGGAGAAGGGGAGGCGGCGTCCGACGGGCGGCGGGGGCTAGATCCGGGCGGCGGACGGGCTAGATCCGGGCGGACGGGCCAGATCCGGCTCTCCCCCGCCACCGTCGTCTCCATCGTCCTCGTCGACAAGGTCGGCCGCCGGAAGCTCCGGGTGGCCCGCCCCTCCTCGGCGGATGTGGCGGCGTGGCGGGCGGCGGCCGTGGCGAGGTGGCGGCGTGGCGGGCGGCGGTTTGTGGTGGTGGTGGAGGCCGGTGGCCGGCGGCTGTGGCGAGGCGGCGGTGGTGGAGGCCGGTGGTGGTGGCCGGCGGCTGTGGCGAGGCGGCAGCGGTGGTGGCCGGCGGCTGCCACTTTTGGTTTTTTTTTATTTTTTTCGAAAAATATGTTTGCCGAGTGTTTTGTTGTCACTCGGTGTAAGCTTCGCCGAGTGCACGACATAGAACACTCGGCAAAGCTAACTTTGCCGACTCAAAATTTATCGTGTATCGTTTGCCGAGTGTAACACTCGGCAAACGTTTCGCCGAGGGTTTTTTGACCTTCGCTGAGTGCCCAGGCACTCGGCGAACTGTCTGTTTCCCGTAGTGCAAGCTGCGTCCGCGTCGAGATGGAGTAGCACGCGTCGAGATGGAGTAGCACACAGAACACGCATCATGGTATCAGCGGATCAGTGATCGCTCACCTGCTGTCTGCTGAGAACCGCAAGAACCACCACCGAGCACACGGTTACACATCAATGGAAAAAAAAACTATCTGATTCTCGCCTCTTGCTACCAACAACCACACTCGAGACGATCAGCAACCTACTAATTTAATTTACCCTGTACATTTTATCTCCAGACTCCAGTAGTCCATCCCTTCGTCATGCATGGACTCATGGCTGCGAGGTCGATTACGCGCCGGCCATTGCCCTGATCGAGCGCGTGCTCAGCACAAGTGCGCGGGTCCGGCTCCCCCAGCCCCGAACGACCCGTGGTCCGCGGCGGCGAGCTTGCTGCCGCCGCCGCCGCTCGCGGTGGGGCAGAAGGCGAGGGACGCCACGAGCAGCAGCATGACGACGGGGACGAGCAGCAGCTGCGTCGGGGGCGGCGGCAGCGGGGGCAGCGCCAGCGGGAGAAGCAGCAGCAGCGCGGCCGCCGTGGCCAGCAGCGCCGCCACCTTTCCCCCGTCCATCGTCGACACCACCGCCGCCGGTTCCTGCGGCGGCATCGCCTGGTGCATTACGCTGCCCAACAGCCCAAGGCACACGCACACGGGAGCTTCAGATATAGCAAATGCAGCGTGCGAGCCGTCAGCGAGATATAGCAAATGGCCGCCTGGCTGGTGGTACCCACTTGGCCTTATATAAATTTTGCCTCTGCTTTCACAGCCCGGCGGCCCCGCGCGTCAGGGAGATGGGGAGGTGTGGCAGTGTGGCCGCCGGAGCCCGCGGTTTGGAAAGGTTCAGGTTCAGGTTCAGTGGACCTGGGGAAGCGCCGAGCGGTCGGATCACCTTTTTCAAAGGGACTATTGAGTTTGAGAATCATGTCTCCGTACCAGGGAGATCAAACCGGGCGCGGGGAATCAGTGGGTGCCCCCGGGTGGCAGCGTCCAGCTTGTTCGGTTGCATGCACGTTGGGTAGCTAGAGGCCGGCGGTAGCACTTTATACAACAACAGCAGCAGCAGCGGTAGCACTTGTATAAGGGATCTTTTTTTTTTCTCCGACCATAAAGGTGACGTGTGCACACGCACGCCGTACTCGAACATCGTCAAGACTCAAGTGCACCTCCACGTAAAGATATATTCGGCAAATGATTCGGTACAGATGACCATCCGTCGTGTAAACTCGTTCAGAACGAAACCATCCAACTTGAGATAATTTTATAATAAGAATAACCTCATATGATTAAAAAAATTGGTTACCGGTAAATCTCTTCTCTCTACTTATTCGCATCATTTGAAATTATCCATACATACACCATTTAATACATGCAACCGAACACACTTTTAAGCTGTTACCAATAGATCCCTTCTCTCTACTCCCTTTCGTGGCCTTATCCAAGCACAGCACATAGTCCTCATCCAATTCTCCAATGGAGATGAGCACCACAACGAACTGGATCACGCACGACAGCTCTACTGCATGTTGTTTTATATGAATGCTCAGGACGGCATCTTCGCGCGGAGCGGCGAAACACAACCATGAAGACTGAGTGTTGTCTCCTGACCTCGCGTGTGCCGTAGCAGCGATGAGGTCACCACCGTCCTTCTTATAATTCGCGGAGAGGGACCGATGTCAAAGCCATAAATGGTTGCGCAAGCAATGCTACGCCATGTTCGCCAGCAAAATTATCGTGGCCTCTCCTTCTGTCAGGGGCAAGTGTATTAACACGTAATTTTGAGACAATTTAATAGAAATTTTTGTGAGTTGCATGATAATAACAACTCATACAATGGTGGTGATGCAGTTCCATGATCCTAAATTTTAGCTTACGTCTCTCACATCACTCTCCTCCACATATTACAAAAATCTTACGTGGCACTTCATAAGAAGACTTATGAGCTTGCTTACGTGTAGCAATGTACTTGCCCTTACCCATTGGATAATACATATCCAATGAATATTATCTTTTTAGGACTTGTTCGATTATTTCCTTCCCTAAAAGCTTCTATTTCTCTTCCGTCTCCTTCAAATCGAACAAGTTCCTATTTGGGGATGGGTAGGGTAGCACTAGCGTACGGGGATGGGAATGGGTGACCCATGACGTCCCCAGTGGCATCGTTAGATGAGAATCGCGGCACATGCAATGCATTCACGCACGACGGCAGTAGCCAACCAGCCGGATTCGCCTCACCTCGTCGGCAGTCGGCACGGCACACCCTCAGGTGCCACGAACGCCGAGCATCCGGCTGCGTTGTGCTGTAAAACCGTCATGCACACATGTGGCAAATGTTGCATTGTGCTTCTTGGACGGGCCGGTGCTCTCAATCAATTGTCTGCCGGAGATCGTATATACGTTTCTTTGGTGAATCATGGCATGATGCATATATGTGAGCTGGACACAGACTCCCTTTTTTGCGAGAATGATGATACAGACTTTCGTACAGGTGAAGAGTGAAGAGATCGTCAGATCGGCTTGAACAAGTTGCAAATGGAACGGCATTGGCAGTATAGATGGCCAGATGAGCCGCCGGCACAAGCCCGATTTGGCACGGCCCGACTAGGCCCGGCACTATTAGACCCGATGGCTTTTTCATGCCGAATCGGGCCAGCATGATGGCCTTTTTATCATGTCGGGCCGGCCTGCTAGCACGGCTGGCACTACCGTGCTAGTGCCAGGCTAGTCACTAGCAGCGGCGGTCGTGGCCCCCCGACGGCGGCAGTCGGCGTGCTTCCTTGCCGGTGCGGGGAGGAGGGGATCAAGAAGGGGCGGTACCTTGGGAGGAGTGAGGGGCGGCCAGGGCCCGATGGTGCGGCGCTAGGGTGAGGAGCGGCGGCCCCGGCGGCGGCTCCCAGCGGCGGCCCCTGATGTGGTGCGCCGATAGCGGCGGCCTCGGCGGCAGCTCCTGGTTGCGCCCCCACGGTAGCTGCAGCCGACGCGCCTCCCAGCGGCGGGTGCGGCTCGCAACGGGGGAGGGAGGGGCAGCGACCGGGCATGGGGTGGCGATTAGTAGGGGAGGGAGGGACGACGCGCGTGAGGAGGGGAGAGAGGGGCGGCACGCATGAGCAGTGGAGGGAGGTGGGAGGGGCGGCTGGTAGGTGGGGGTTGGGGAGAAATGAAAGGATAAGGATTAGGGTTTCTGCATAGTCAAGCTGCATCGGGCCAGCTCAAAAATCGTGCCAAGCTTGGGTTGGTGCCGGGATAGTGGCCCAAGCACGGCCCGATGCATAGTGCCGAGCTGGCCCGAGCACTATTCGTCTCGTGCCGAGCCGTGTTAGTGCTGGATTTTTTATGCCGGACCTCAGACCGCCCAATTAGTGCTGGGTTTTTTATGCCGGACCTCAGACCGCCCAGTGAGCCTAGCCCATTTGGCCATGCCATCAGGCATCAGACATATCTGGTGGCTCGTACCTGGAATGGAACTGGAAGGGGAAGCTACACCGGCCAGCCAATTCGCGTGGTCCATATGTTACCTTCAGGTGCAGAGAAAAGAACGGGCACGCAATTTATTATAATAGCTTCTAATTCCAACTAGTATCACTCGGCCTCTCAAAATCGCTACCTTTCCGGTAGTAGTTGTCGATGAAACTTGTCGATAAAAAATAGTTCAAGTGGTGGCAAAATCAGCGTACAGATGCATGATAATATAGTCCCATTTGCTAGTAGTAAAATGGAAATGTACTGTCTGATTGCCGAAATTAGCAAATCATCAAGCTCGTGAGTCGTGACCAATGCAAGGACCAGCCAATCTATCCCCCAAGAAAGGTCGTCGGCTGTTGGTCGCTATAACTTAAGCATAATACAGTACCTTGGTGTTACCTTAAACAATATGTACATTTGCTAAAACAAGCGGCTGCATATTGTCGCATTAGAGGCTCATTTTCGGTAGCTTCCACCGCGCCATATAAAAATAGTACCTTGGTCAGCAAATGGAAGTAATAATACCTAGCTACATGCCGGCCTTAAATATGTAGTAAGGCCAATCCCAGTGACAGTTTGGTAGAAATTTCATTTCAATTAAATAAGGTCTCACATAAGCTAATAGGGTGACGTGGTAAAGAATTTATGTGGAGAGAGATGAGAGGAGATTCATCAGGATGAAATTACCTGCTCACCGTTTCCAAAACCGTGTGAACCTCCCATTAAAAATGTTTGTATTTTATCTCTACATGTTTCAACAACTTCCATTGGTCACTTAGATACAACATTTGAGTCCCGTGTGGTAGAGCTTCGGCTCCAACCAAAACGGCTCTGGCTTTGGCTGTTTTGGTGGAGTGGCTTCTCTAGCGAAGCTGAAGCCGTTTTGCAAAACATTTGGTAAAACGGCTTCTCAATGGCAATATGGGTAATTGTATGATCACTTAATGCTTGGAGAGGGAGAAGAAGCCGGTGAAGTCATTTTTTTAGCTCCTCTCTAGTGTAAGCTGTTTTGCGGCTTCTCTCCACCTTCAATGGTGGAGCCATTTTGAAATTACCCATTTGGTAGAACTTCACCGAAAGCCCATGAAGAAACACTTTGAGAAGTACTACCAAAGGGGCTTTATAAAACCGTGAAACTAAACTTTACATAAAAATGACATGGCACTCTTGAAAACCGTGTAATGAAATCTTCCGCTGAGAACAACTTAATTTAACACTCAGTGGAACTTATTATATTATGACTCCACCCATATTAGGGTTTAAATTCCGTGTCCACCTACTTGTATTTAGATATTTATAAATTCGTTAGTCGTGTATCCTTAATTGGTTGGAAGGCCCAGAGGTCATATATATTTCATCTGAAAGGTTGCTGGGACATCGTGTTCGGCTTTTATGAATTGATGCACCATTATTGATGATAGATTTCACTACTGGTACAAAAATTCTTATTATACAAGTAAAAAGATCTGCAACTTTTTTTTTTGAGATCTATTGGTCTTCTTAACTAGAAGCACGGAAAAGAGAATTGCTCCGTATTGGGCTCCAGCCGAACTAAACCGCCCGCATAAGCAAGAAAGTTTGCTGATGGGCTTCACTGCCATCACAAGCCCAAGGTCAGCCCATCCAGGCCTACGAGCTGTCGTCTTTGGAGTTTTGCATCCAAAAAACTGGCCGAACACGCTCTCTTAAGTCTTAAATTAGTTCGAGAGCAGTATGTTTGGGACTTTAGGTACAGTCCAAGTGCCACCGTCAGCGGCAGTTATTCATCAGGAAGCGAAGTAAAGAGGCGAGAACATGCAAGTCAGCAACGAGATCGACTTCAACAATCGATCCTTCTAGTTCTATGCATTTGCAGCCTTGCTTCCATGTACGCACGGCACGTTCCCGATTTTTATTTTTTTAAGACGCGTATGGTACGTTTTTCATTAAGATACATCGATACGACTTGAGAAACACCAAAGTGCAAGAACCAGCACCTGCGATCAGGAACATAACACAACAATAGCAAAAAGAAGCTATAGCACCACTATAATACTAAACACGACCTAAGGCGGTTGAAACCTGCAGGAGAAAGGACATCATGAACACACGCATATCACCGATTGCATGACAATCCGGAATCAGCGGAGGTAGAGCGAGAATGTCATGCAAGACGATGCCTTCAAGGGGGAAGCGACACCAACACCGCATCGTCCATCTATCCACGGAGGAACAAACCAAGTCTTCCTGGCCAAACCAAATGGATTGTTGGCCGCAACAACACCCCCAGCGAGGTGAGCTACGTTAAGGAATGCAACCGTTGTCGGCACCGGCTAAAGCCGAGCAAAGCTTTCGCTAAGGCTCCCAAAACCAACTCCACGCAGCAGACCGCCAAGGCCTGGATGAGAGCCAAATCGATGGAATGGTAGTGAGCAATCCACGGCGACGACGACAGGGAACATCCGCATGCCAGCAACCGCCATCACGATGACCCAAAGACGATCAGGGGTGACCGTGACGACCTAAAGACAGCCAGGGGGAGAGGAGTGGAGCCGAAGCCCTCCCTCCTCCTAGCAACACTCGACGACGAGGTGGCAGCCCGAAGCACCATGGGGAACACGAAGACCCATCCTCCCATCCCTACCAGCGAAGAAGACGGCTGAAGGAGGCATGACCCCACGAGCGACAACCATCGGCGGAAAAGCAAGCAACCAAGAGCGAGCGACCTACAGCGCCAGGGTGGGTGGCGAGCAGGTCCCTCTCGAGCCGTTCATGAAGAGCGACAGGAGCACGACCAGGGTGAGATGGGGTGAAGAGAGGGGGGAGGAGAAGGAAGAGAAATGAGCAACCTTGGAGCCCGCACCGCCCTGGCTGGAAATCTCCACAATCACCCTCCTACAGGTGACGACGAGGAGGGGGAGAGAGAGCGGCGGCGGCGCGAGGGAGCCCCCACGTTGCCTTGGGAGGGCAGACCGCATTGGTGGGAGGCGAATCCGGCGACACCGGACCCGACGCCATGGGCGAGGCCCTGGAAACGCGCGCCAGGCCCTTGGCGTGCGGTCCCCCATGGGAGTAACAGCGCAGGGTCAGCTCCCCGGCAAGCAGCTGCCCGCGGTGGCGCAGATCGGGTTGCCCGGAGTGGCGGCAGGCTCCCTGACGGACGGACCCCCCCACAGGGCGGCGCAACGGGCTCCCCATGCAAATCCGGACCAAGGAAGGCCAGATCTAGCGTCACCTGTGAGGAGGAGGAGGGGGAGTCGAGCCTCGCGGCGGCGCCGGCGAGCGGGTCCTAGGCGTTAGAGTACTCCAGGCTCGCCGACGCCGACGACGTGCTCTTGCGAACTAACAACGCCTTCGCCATGGCCTCGGTGCCGCTTCCGGCCGTGGACGGCGAGCCGCCCGCGATGACCCTCTACCCACACCATCGGCGTCATGAGAGCACGAACAGGCTGACCACCACTGCTGCGAGAAGGGCCATGACGGCAACGACCATGGCCGTGAGTGCCTTGGCTGACGGGCCATGGCATCGCCGTTCGGCCAGCTGTGCCGGCCACCACCAGATTTGGGTGAGACCGGCGGCCGACGTGCAGATCAGGCACGCCACCACCGGATCTGCCTACCAGCCACGCTCAGATGTCCCCGGAGCACGCCAGCAAGGAGGGGAGGAGGGAAGGAAGAGAGGGAAGGGGTGGAGAAGAGGAAAGAGGAGGAAGAGGAGGGGTGGGGAATACGGCGACCACCGCTTGGGGCCATCGCTAGCCGCCGCCGTCGTTACCCTTGCCGGCCGGATGGCGGCGGCGGCGGCCGCACAAGGCTCAGTGGAGGTAGAGGTTGGGTGGTTACGGCACGGTGCCCTGAGTGTATGCCACGCTCGCGTACCCTAGGCCTTAGAGCACCGCAGTGAAATGAAGAACTCACTTCGCCGTCCGTGCCACTGTTCAACACTCATCGAACGGAACCACAGACAGACCCAGCTGATCAAGCTGCCGATGGATCGGCCACCGCACCGGCGCCGATGACCAGACCATTTAACCACCCGCGTGCCTCCGGCGCCAACAGCTACCCGAGCGCTCCACACCGCCACATTCTTGCGCGTCCGTGTTCGTACCCTCGGACGCTCAGCTACGCTACAGGCCCTTTCCCCCGGGCCACACGGACGGCCGCACCCGCCCACCAAGGTACTAAATGACGGATAGCAGGTTGGTAGCGGATTGGTGTCTAGGTAGCGGTTCGCGGATAGCGGGTGCTAAGTTCAAATAGTGGTGTTTTACAATTACACACAAATTTGACTGTATATCATAAACAATGACTTTCTAACACATTAAAAGAGCAACTGAAGACCATATTAGAGATGGATAAACATATAGCTCATGGTCTTAAACCAATCAGCGACTCAAACATATTATGTCTGGATCTAACTCTAACATAAGTTACATAATTTAAATTAAGAAATAGATAGGCACGGTGTTCTACTTCTACACACTAAAAATACCACAAGAATTCATCAAGTGGTAAGCCCATCATTCATTATCATTGCCCTAAGTTTTAACCTCATCACTCTTATCATCACTTGAATGGTCTGCATAAGGAATATTTTCCTCCTCTTCATGTTCACTGTTAGAAGATTCAAATTCTTCTTCCTTCACCTCCACTTCAGCCACAGCCCGTGCTTTCTTTGCTCTGTTTGATGAGCTTTTTTGTATTAATCTTCTCTTTCTACTAACGACACTACTTTGAGCATCATCTACTTCTAGTTGTGCTGGTGTTGGTTGGGCATCATCAACAATCCATTCATTTGGTGGCTCATCGAAAGTTTGGAACTAATGGGTCCCTATCCTTTTGAGAATACTTCCATCGCAGCCTCTTGTTGAACAAGACAAAGACAAGAGCATTCAGTTTTCGTTGACCCAATCTAGTCCTTTTCTTAGAATGCACCTGAATGAATACAATGGCCAAGCATTTTAGATTATTTAAGATACTGACGATCAAAATGGAGTGCATGTTTGTAAACCAAAGATGGAGTACTCACACTCTCAAATGCACTCCAATTTCTTTCGCATGTGGAAGAACTACATGTCAAGCTTAAAATTCTGATAGCCATCTTCCTTAAATCCTTAGCACAAGTTCCATGTGCAGACCACCAATTTGCTGCAAGGACAACAAAGAGAAGATTAATTAACTTGAAGATATTTCCATTTGATGATAGAAAAGTTGAGAATCAAGCCAGGAGTCACCTGGGGAGATTGCTTGACTGTTCCTTTGTCTTATGGCGATTGTTGTACCAAAAATTTATGTGGCTTTAGCATACATACTAAGCTGAGCAACAATATTATCTTGCACATTGATATCATCACGATACATACGAGTAGCACATTCTATAACTACTTCCATCATTCCCTCTTCCTCCATTTCATTCCTGTTCTCATAGAAGAAGCTTAGATTCAAGAAATACCTAGCTTTATGCAATGCAGTCTTAAGCTTGCTGTCCCACCTTCCATCTATGATTTTCCAAATAGAACCATATTTCTTCTCATTTCTATTTAGGCGTGCTGCAATTTCCTGCTTTGCTTTGAGAAGGTCACCATAAATGTATCCCATTGTTGGAACATCACCATCCACCCTCCTAAGTACAAATGTAAGTGGCTCAAAATAGTTTATAACCTCAAGCATATTTGACCAAAACCTATAGTTCATGACCAAATCATGAGCATTCTGTCCTGCAACTTTTTTAGACCATGGACTCTTATCCCATTCGGCTGAACCAAACAATTGCTTCAATTCATTTTTTTTTATCATAGAGACTTCTTAAGTTCAAGTAACTAGTGGCAAATCGAGTAGCACCAGATCGAACTAAGTCACCTTTGGTAAATTTTCACATAATAGCCAGCAATATGACATGTTTATAAAGCAGATTTGTGATAGGCTTTCCTTCTTGAATGATGTTATCTACCATACTTATATTTCCAATTTCTTTTAGCATGGGATCTATACAGTGGGCTGCACATGATGTCCAGAAGATAGAAGGATACTTCACTTTAAGCAACTTTGATGCAGCCATATTATTTGAAGCATTATCAGTCACGAGCTGCACAACCTTTTCAGGGTCAATTTCAGTAATACAAGAGCTTACCAAGCTATAGATGTACTTTGCATCGTGAACCTCCAAGGAAGCATCAATGGCATCAAGGAAACACACACCTCTGGAACAATGAGTAACCAAATTCATTAAACTTCTTCCACGGTGATCTGTCCAGGCATTTGTCATAATAGAACACCCAGTAGAAGACCATGCCTCCTTTTGCACTTGCAAATACTCCTGCACCATATCGACATGTTTATGCAATAAGGGAGTTCTAAGCAGATAAGGAGATGGTTTCTTTAATCCTGGACATTCTATTTTGGCCCACTATCGAGGCCCTCTACGTCAAATCGCAGCCGCTAAGTCCAAGCCTGCTACGTCCGGCCCGCTACCTCGTGGTAGCGCTAGCCCGCTACCTCCTAGCAGTAGCGATGATGGACTTTACCGCGATTGCGGCCGCTGTGGCGGCCGCTACGAACGCTATTTAGGGGGTGTTTGGATCTTTAGGATCTCCTAAAATTTATGTTACATCGAATATTCGGAGGAGCTAATTATAAAACTAATTACACAGATGGAGGCTAATTCACGATACGAATCTATTAAGCCTAATTAATCCATCATTAGCATATGTTTACTGTAGCATCACATTGTCAAATCATGAACTAATTAGGCTTAGTAGATTCGTCTCGCAAATTAGTCTCCATCTGTGCAATTAGTTTTGTAATTAGTCTATATTTAATACTCCTAATTAGTATCTAAATATTGACGAGGGAGTAAAGAAACAAACACCCACTTAGCTACTCGTCGTCCGCCCATGCGCGCTTGCCGGCCGGCACGTGACCGGCAGTCGGCACCCGCGCCGCGATGCCCACGCCGCGCAGCTCCGCTTCGGCAGCAGCTCGGCCAGCGGCCGGCAGCCGGAGCTAGCTTTACGGCGCTCGCGTCGCGCGCCCACGCCACGCCCCACGCACCCCGTGCCTTTTCGGCTAGTGCGCTGCGCGCTCCCTGCCGCCATGGTCGTCCGCGCCTCCTGCTTTTGAGGGACGACGCCGTCTCGGTTCTCCTCAAAAGGCAGTTAAGGCACGCACGCGACAAAGCGGGGGAGCCGGCCGCCTGCAAAGCCGCTTTGCGGGCTGAAAAGCGGTTGGGCGGAAGTGAGAGTTTGAAGTTTGAACGCCGCGAGAGACTCCGACGATGAGACCGGAGGCACTTTCAGGGTTTTTTTCTTCACTTTTTGGCGTTTCTGTCGGGAGGAATAATGAGAGTTGAGCCTGAGTAATCATGATGGCGTCGTAGACTAGCAGTAGTAAACGTCAGGGGGTAGGCTTGGTGCCTTTGTCCGATCAGAACGCTGACTTTTGCCGACGAGAGGCGATGGAGCATCGCAAGCCTGTAAACGCGTCTGCTTGCCTATTTACGGTAAGATGTATCTGTAGGCAGCAGCACGAACGAACGCGTCTCTTCTCCACTGAAGCCAATTAGATCACCGGCACAATGCACTTGGCTCCAACTTCTCGGCCGGGTGTCACTGCCAAAACCGTGGCATGGAGAGCCTTGGAGCTAGGCCGATCGAACTCTTCCTTTTTTTTCTTTTCCTTATCGTGAACTACAACTAATTGGCTTTAGTGAAGCTAGGCCGGCATCACCTTATCGTGAAGTTAGCTCGGAGTAGACAAATCGATCTGGAGTTGGAGGTCGACCAACCGATGCCCAAGTGGCGCTCTGATTATGACATCACGGACAAATTAAAGGGTCGAGCTTTTTATAAGTAATGTGTTGAGACTGAGGCTAGGCTGCATCTGCATTCCACTAAAGTTTGGAGCTACGTACGGCCGGCCACCTTCTCATTCCTCACCTTTTTGTTAGTAGCATGCTGCCAAGTGTGGATAATAGATAGGAGTATATCCTATCTGATCGTGTTGATTGTTGGAGCATGATTTGTTGACTCTAGCGGAGATGCTTTTATGACCCGTGATCCAATTTGATGTGATCTTCCCAATTGAAAAATAGAAGCAGTACATCCTGGCCCCGTTTGGATACCTTGGATACCCACGCACCTGTCACATCGGATGTTTAGATGTTAATTTGGAGTATTAAACATATGCTAATTACAAAAATAATTGTACAGATGGAGTCTAATTCACGAGATGAATCTATAAGCCTAATTAGTCCATGATTTGACAATGTGGTGTTACAGTAGCCATTTGTTAATGATGGATTAATTAGGCTTAATAGATTCATCTCGCGAATTAGCACAGGGATTCTGCAATTAGTTTTATAATTAACTCATGTTTAGTCTTCCTAATTAGCATCCGAACATCCGATGTGACACTGCTAAAGTTTAGCACCTAGTATCCAAACATCCCCTTAGCCTTAGGATGATAGGATCCTAAGGATTTGGTCGAAGAAGAGCGGGCAAAGCTACGGAGCAGAAAAAGGACAGGGGATGACAAGTTAACATTGATTCTGAGTCTAATGGTGCAATGCTATACGCCTATACAGAGAAGTGTTGGATCAAAATACGGGGAAACTATGTTATTTGAGTTTTTTACCAACTCACCCCTGATTTTTTTTTCTTCCTCTTCTCTCTCTCCAATCCAAGGTGTTCGAGTTTTTTTTTTCTATGGGCTTCTCCATTATTGGACTTGGAGGAAAGGCCAGGAGTGACCGGCTACTCAGCTAGCTACCCGTGTAGAAGTAACGGGCGCAGGGCTGTGAGGATTGAGGAGGCTGGTTGTGGTCGGTGGACGACGATAACAGTGAGCATGGGTAGGATGACGGCTGCTGCAGGCGGGGCTAGGTCTCATTGGAGACCCATGCCTTGCAATCTTATAGACAAAGTCTATTTAGTCCAATCATATCTGATCGGATTTGGATAATATTTTCTCATCCCAAATGGAGTTATACCTCTCATTGGATTTCCCATTCCAAGAAATGTTGAGGTCCAACTAATTTTCTTGAAATTGACTATTTTAATTTTTAGAAATTTGTAGTTTATCCACACGATTGCTCCTATGTGCATTAACAAAACGCTATGCTAAAACCTGCCTGTCTTCTTGAACATGCTACTGCATACGTCTCCGATAGTTTGACTTTTGTACATCTAAGTGGTGTGGTGTCATTTTAGTTAAGCTATCAACTTTAGGTGTGCGATGTTCAGCTCAACTACCATCATGTTGCGCGGACGAAACCCTGCCCAAATCCACTCTTCAGTGGAAAAAACACATGCACGCGCTACAGTCGCGACAGTCGTTGCAGGTAGCCTCTGCGCCACTGCACTGAAACCACGACGGATTCATGGGCGCCTTTAAGAACTGCCATCTCATGGCCGGCACCAGAACAATAGACAAAAAAAAAATAGGTAAGGAAAAAAGTTGAATCGATCGGGTAAAGCTCCATCAAGATTTTGCCGTCACTTGTCTCGTACTCCCTCCATGTATCAAGTCAAACTTTACAATTTTTGGTCAATATTTTTTATTTCTATAATATGAACTAGATTCGTAATCAAATGTACTCTCCAATGATTCTCCAATGATTATAAGTTTATAACCATAAACAATATATTGTAATATAAATAAATGATCAAAGTGTAATCTAGAATACCGTGTTAAATTATATCACGTCTTATAAAGATAAACGGAGAGAGTAACAAGTAAACTCCTAAGCATATGGAAGAGTGTAAAATAAGCAACAATTTGACCGCCCAGTACGAAACATCTATTTGTTTAAGTTTAAATCTCCACAAGTCAAATACGGTTGTTCATGGAAGCCTTGGATTTCTCGATAGAAGCTGCAGGAGCAGGACGTCGCCTGATTCTTTTTAATTCCAGGGGGGAAACGTCACCCGCATTCCTTTTTATTTCGATCGCCCTCAGAGTCAGAGGTAGAGGAGAAGCTCAAAGACAACCCAAACTTGTACGCATCAGCCGACCGCCGACGTCATCCACGGCCAAAGCAAGTACAATGATTTAATCCCATAATAAAGGTAACCAGCGATTAACAGATCAGATTAGCTGTACGCGGGGGGCACGTGCGGTGGGACCGCCGGGCAGGGGGAGAGCAGCCAGCCAAGTACAGAGATTCCTTTCGCGCCGGCCGGGATTAATCCCTCCTTCCTCGCTTGCTTCACCCCACTGAAAAAAGCAGCAGTAGGATTGAGACAATCCTGAACTGACGATCTAGCTGAAAATTGGAGATGTTTTTGGAAGAAGGAAGAAACGAAAATGGTGTCATTTGCCGTTCCATTTTGACCCTCTCCGAGTAAACCGTAGCTCCTCGTTCCAAACTTCCAAGAGGAGGAAGTGGAAAGCACAGCACGGAGATCGCATGCCCGCTCCACTCCCGGTGTCTCGGCCTGCCGGTCGGGTCCCGTCGTTCCCTCTCGGATTGGTGTTGGTGCCGCGCCCATCTGTCCGAGCGCTACGTGGGAGCGGACTTGGCCGGGAACCACGCAGGACCATGTGTTGATGAGCCCTTCCCTCGTCCTCCGCGGCCGCCGAGTCGTCGTCGTCAACGCCTCGCCTTGCAAAAGCGCCCGCGGCAGCGGCACGGCCGTTATCCGGTCGCCGCCGCTCCAAAAAAATCGGGTGGTTTCTCGCGACGCTCCCAAATCCCGCTTCGAAACCCCCGAGACCAAAATTTTTACCCACGCGCCGCGCGGCAGGAAGGGCCCCCCCGATTTCCAGTTCGGTTTCGAGTTTTTCCACCCCGCAAGCGCAAGGCCCCGCACCAAAAACACGCAGCCGAGGAGTGAGGCGCACCCCGTTCGGATCCCCTTTCCTTCTCGCTCCCCCCTCTTCCCCAACTTTCTCGCACCCGGCGGGGCGGGCGGCCGCGGCGCGAGCACAGGTGGGCACCGGCCGAATGGGGTACCTCTCCTGCCGCGCGGACTCGTCCGTGGCGACGTGCCGCTCCATCACGGCCATCTCGCCGCTCCCCATCTCGCGCCGCTCGGGGGGCTCCGGCGGCTCCAGGCCCGCCGCGCTGCCGCCGGCGGCCATCGAGAGGTTCGACTACGCCGAGCTGGAGGCGGCCACGTCCCACTTCGCGGACGCCGCGCTGCTTGGGAGGGGCAGCCACGGGGCCGTCTACAAGGCCGTGCTCCCCTCGGGCCGCGCCGTCGCCGTCAAGCGCCCCTCCCCGCGCCGACCCGAGGTGGACAACGAGATCCGCATCCTCTCCTCCGTCCGCGGCCCGCGCCTCGTCAACCTCCTCGGCTTCTCCAACCCCGGCCCAGGCCCCGCCGCGCGCCTGCTCGTCGTCGAGTACATGCCCAACGGCACGCTCTACGACCTGCTCCACTCCAACCCGCGCCCGCCGGGGTGGCCGCGCCGCCTCCGCCTCGCGCTCCAGACGGCCAGGGCGCTGCGCGCGCTCCACGACGCCGACCCGCCTGTCATCCACCGCGACGTCAAGTCCGCCAACGTCCTGCTCGACGCCAACCTCGACGCGCGCCTCGGCGACTTCGGCCTCGCCCTCCGCGTGCCCAGGGCCACCGGCGCCAATGCCGCCGCCGCCGCCACGCCCGCGCCCGCGGGCACGCTCGGCTACCTCGACCCGGCCTACGTCACGCCCGAGAGCCTCAGCACCAAGACGGACGTCTTCAGCTTCGGGATCCTGCTGCTCGAGATCATGAGCGGACGCAAGGCCATCGACGTCCAGCACTCGCCGCCGTCCGTCGTCGAGTGGGCGGTCCCCCTTCTGCGGAAAGGCAGGGTGTCCTCTCTGTTCGACCCGCGCGTGGCGCCGCCGCGGGACCCGGTCGCCCGCAAGGACCTCGCCGCGCTAGCGGCGAGCTGCGTGCGCTCGTGCAGGGAGCGCCGACCATCCATGGCCGACATCGTCGAGCGGCTCGTGGTCCTCAGCAAAGCAGTATCTGCTAAGGTGTGGAACGGGCTCGCAGACGGGCTTGCGGTGGTCGGGAACCCTTGCGCTGTCGTTGATGTTCAGAGGACCATCTCAAAGCGAGCGGCTGCCAGCAGCAGAGCTGAATCAGAGCGGGAATCAACTTCAGCATTGGCGTTTGACGACGATGAAAAGGAGGAGGCAGATGCAGATGCCTTGGAGGAGGATCAGGTGCCATTAGTTGGTGCCAGGAAGTCACCCCGGCCACTGAAGAACGGGATAGTGCTATCTGAGGCCGGGGCTCGGGAGAGGAGAAATCTCTTGGAGCTGATGGCTCGGATCGATGGTGTTGCAGGCCAAAGATTTGGCATTAGCAGAGCCAGAACAGTTCGTGCGACTGGTGACCTTATTGAAAAGGATGCAGTGTTGCTTCTGAGGAGGAACAAGACTGTAAGAGTTATTGGATCTGAGGCACTCCCAAAATCCGAAAAGGTTTCTCACTTTGATGTGAAGATCAAACACAAAGTTGGGAAAGAACAAGAGAAGGCAGAGGAAGTTCAAGCCAAGGCAGGGGAAGTCCAAGAGAAAAAAGAGAAGAACCAAGAGATTGCATGTGGAACCCAAGAAGGTTCCAAGGAAATAGTAGGCAAAGCAAATAAATTGCTAGAAGAGACGGAGGCAAACCTTGACAAAGAAGAGAGGATTCAAGAAAAGAAAGGGCAAAGCCTTGAAAAAGCAGAAAGTGTTAAAGGCAATGAAGGCAAAATCCAAGGCACCGTAGAGAAGATCCGAGAAAGTGAAGGGGAAATCCAAAACAAAGTAGAGAAAATCCATTTGAAGAGCGGGGAGAGTTAAATCTGTACAATGTTCTTGGGGTCAGCTTAATCAATTGTTGCCTGGCAGTTTATCTCAAGGACAATGATCATGAGATAGAAATCTCATTCCCCAGGCCCCAGCTATCTCCATGGTAATGGGATTCCACCAGAAGTGTTTGTGATTGGCCAATACAGCCTTGATTTCAGATCCAAGCAATGTGATCCATTTGGGAATGCCAGCAACGAAAGCTACTACTCAACTATTGAATCTCGGGTGATAGCCAATGCAATGGCTTACTGTGGGGATATCTTCGGATTCGATTTAAGCAACTGGTAATCATTTTGCTGCTTCAAACGGAGTCAGTTGGAGCTACAAAAGGCTGCTAGTTGAAGTAGATTGTTGTAGTATTCTTTCGTTGATTATTTTTCCTGCCTGCATACAAGAAGAAGCATCAAGTGTCAAATTGATTTGTATATATGTAGGCATGGTGGTAGCTGCAGTAGTGTAGAGATGGCTGAGCTCAACAAAGAGCAGTAGATCTTCAGAAGTTCAGGTTCTATTGAAGCAACCGGTAATCATTTCGATGCTTCAAACCGAGTCAGGTGGAGCTTCTAAATGGCTGCTAGTTGAATTAGATTGTTGTAGTATTCTTTTGTTGAATATTTATGCTGCCTGCATACAAGAAGAAGCATCAAGTGTCGAATTGGTCTGTATATATGTAGGATGGTGGTAACTGCAGTGGATCTTGAGAAAATTTATTTTTGGCATTTCCACCTTAAGGTACATAAGTGGACATGTTCTCATGCAATGCTCACATGCTTGTGTCCTAGTCCAGATACTGAATGCTTCATTTTGGACAAATCCTCCATAAATATAAGCACATGCTCTGTTAGTCTATAGGATGTTTTGCAGTTGTTCTATCATGTTTTAGTGTTGTAGACGAACTGAACTTATCATCACATTTGGAGAACCATTCACTCAAAAGCTAGTAGTACTATGATACTTTAAGGTTCTTGCCTTGCAAAAATTGGGCGCAATGTTTCGTTACTTTAGAAGGCATTGGTATGTCAAGGTCGCAAGGAGTGATCTGCAGTTGCGTAATCTGACCCCTTTTTCTTCTTCCATACATTTTGATAGGGTATCTGCGATTGCACATCATTCTTAAATGGGTGCATTCATTGCTAACATATTCATCACATGAACTGTGCGGAGCAAGTGATAGCAAACGCACAGCATTGCCGTCCGCCTGATTGGATCGCCCAACTGCCTGCCCCGTCCTGTGAGTTTAATGCATTCTTCAACATGTCCCTTGCTGGATGAAAAAAGATGAAAGAAAAATGCTCACTCAAATGAAATATTCTAAAGAGAAATATTCACCCCATATTCATTTGCTCACTAGAGAAAAGGACTGAAAATTCATTACTGGTGGGGGTTTTGTTTGAAATTCATTTGCTTGTGATGCTGACACGATCTACAGAAATGTCAAGGCACATGGTATTAGTTTGTTTTGTCATTGCACATCTACATCAACATTGTTGCCAAATTCGCGGTGCATTTTGTATTTTACTGAGAAAAGTACACGTAGGAATCAAAGTTAGGAGTATGGTACAGTAGTAGGTGAGACTGAACATGGGGGCATTAGCATCCCGCCTTGAACATGGTCAGATTTCCATCTCGACATCACACTTGGCATGGCTTAGAAATAGTTGACAAGGGTACAAGCAAACAGGATCGGGCCTCGAAGGCGCAACTCGGCAACTGTGGCATTGTACAATTGGATTAAAACCCAGTGACATGCTTTTCTTTTTGTCAGATATCCCATTATATATTGGGTTATCTTGGCCATTAGCCAAGTCAGCATCAGCAAGGAGCTTCTAGTATGAGCTGGGCTAAACAAGCATTGGTGGATCCAGGAGTCCGGATCATGCATGAGCTCTAGCGTCAACGACATTTGCAGGACCAGACCTTATACGATGGAGATGAACAGTGTACCTGAAAGCTACCTGTACAATC
Source organism: Setaria viridis (assembly GCF_005286985.2). Lineage (NCBI taxonomy): Eukaryota > Viridiplantae > Streptophyta > Magnoliopsida > Poales > Poaceae > Setaria > Setaria viridis. The sequence continues at coordinate 21,460,173 of NC_048265.2, read as the reverse complement.
AGAGATATACTTGAAGAAATAAAGGGCTTTTTTAATGAAAAGGCATGGTACCCCACATGTTACCTAGCTTTTCAGAATTTGGTGTGGCAAATTCAACCTTTTTCCCCAAAAAGTTGTCATCTACAGCGAACCCACATCTTGAGTTCTTGACAAGTGGCTATTCTTGCATATGTGTCTGAAAAAGAGTGTGTAGCTACCATTCCAAAAAAAAAAAAGAGGGAGAGAATACAATCTTGCCTGCCTGCCTATGCAAGCCCAAATTTCAAAAAGGATATCTTTTAAATTGCATATTAACTACCTCGCTTTTTTATTATCATATTTCATATGCTAACCTCCTATGTAGAGAAAGGCTTCTCTATACGATGCATTTTCCTTTGAGCAGAAGAACATTCAAGAACAAATAGTAAAATCGATTATGCTCTTCAGTTCCCCTACCACTTGGCGCCATCTACTAGCCAACAAAGCTTCAATGATCCTACACTCACCCTATCCCTGCGTCAAAGATTTCATGAAAGTGTAGTCAGCAAGCTTCAGTGCTCCTAAACATACCTGTCATGACCGGTATTCCTTTTGTGCTCAGCTGCTGCTCTATAGTACTGTGTGTGATAATCGGTGATCGATTTGCCCCCCAAATCACCCAAGAACCTGGCGATCTTCACCCGTCTAGGGTACGGGAAACCCAACACCTCCCATAATATCTGCATTGGGACTTGGGAAAATTTTGATTGTTTCTCTCTTGTCAGGCCTGAACTTTGTATGGTTGCAAATGGAAGCGTCCGAGGGCGTGAGCATCGTCGCAGTTGGTTCTATCTTCTATGCGATGGACTGCATGAATGAAGGAAACCGTGAGTGATCAGTGCGTTGGGGAGAGCGCCACGTTGGCGAAGCCATTGGCCTGGGCGCCTGGACGTCGTGTCCTCTGTGGCAGCGCCTGAGCGAGCAGCATCGGTGATCCATTGTTCTAGGGCATTAGAGTTGCCTGGGGGCAATGCTACGATTGAGGAAAATGATACCACGGGCCGTGTCGCCTTTTCGGCATTTGTCTTCACCCGGGGAGAGCAGAGTCTAGCTAGAGTAGGTGATGATATGCCAATGCACCAACCTGACAAGATGTGAATATCTCGGGGTGTGTTTGTTTGGATCGAACTGGGTTGGAACAGATTCGACCCATCGACCCGTGTTTGGTTGGAAATGCCGTAGGTTAGGTTCGTCCCCCATAGGGAATATATTCTATAGATGCGGGTTGGAATAGTCCACCCAAAACGAGCGGACCACCCTGACCCACATCAACGTCGTTCGTCTCCATTCTCTCGTGGGGCGGCGGCAGCAGGCGGTACAGGGGTGGGGGTGGCCTCCAGTCGCGCGGTGGCGCACGGCCGGGATGGCGACGCGAGGCAGAGGGCCTCGCCGGCAGGGAGCGGGCAGCGGTGCCGGGGAGAAGGGAGTGGCGGGCCGGTGCTGAGGAGAATGGAGAAGGGAGGGGCGGCGTCGGAGAGCGCCGGGGAGAAGAGAGAAGGGAGGGGCGGGCGGCGCCGGGGAGCGTCAGGGAGAAGGGAGAAGGGAGGGATGGCCGGCGCCGGGAGCTGCGTCGCCAGCCCGAGAGCTGCCGTTGTGGTCCGATAGCTGCTCCGGCTGAGAGAAGGTAGGGTAAAAGAAAAAAAGAAAATGTTAGATGGATGACATGTGGGACCTAATGGATGACAAGTGGGTCCACCAACAGATGTGGCTAATGGTGTTAAAATGGCATCCATCCAACCTTCTCAACCCCTCCAATCAAATAAAAATCTGGATCCAACCCATCCCTCTCATCCAAACACGAGATGATCGAACTCAACCCAGAAAAGTGGGTCGGTTCTGATCCAACCCACATCGTTTTAAAACCAAACACACGCTTATCCTGCCTGAGTAAGCACATAAAAAGGCTGGATCAGTGTTAGTTTCTTCTTCATTTAATTAAGCTGTTTATTCGCGTTCATGCATTAGTCTGGTAATCTGGAGCTTTGATTCAGCTCTATGAACGCCTTTTGAGAATTGAGGTGTGATGTGTTTCTAACATTTTCACTACTTCTTTTTCCACCTGAGCATAGGTGCCTGAGTATCGAGTTCATTTAAGAAAAATAATTGTGAGTTAGATCTCTAGGGCCTAGTGATGAAACTTTTCATTGAAGAATTCAAAATTAGGTAAGCAGGTAAATCTGTCATTTTCAACATATCAAAGGTTGTACCTGACTGGCCAGGTCTAATTAACTATGTCGAATAGTTAGTAAAGTAGCTCCCTTTCAACTTCCTGATGGAAATGGAAGTGCTACCATCTTACAGATGAGTTAAATTGCAATTCAATTCAGAAAGTTGGACCCTATTTGTTTGGCAGGTCATTTTCGCTGTCCTGAGAAAACACATCTCACTTAGTTTACGGAAAACATGATTTCACCTGCCACCAAAAACATTATAAAAACCATGGCCATTATATTGGTCTGATGAAAAATCATGACAAAAATCTTAGCCATGTCTTGGATGTAACTAGCAGCTGCATGTTAAACCAATGTGTAATTGGTTAACGTGAACATAATACAACAGGGTTTATTCTAAAAATTGCGAGAACTAGTTACAAAGGTGTGGTGGAGCAGTGAGGAAAAAAAAACATATTCGGGGTTCGGGTGGGGGGGGGGGGGGGGGGGGGGGGGGGGTTCTCTTCTCTGAAACCAATAGTTTGGTCTACTCAACAAACTGAAGTAACTGCAAGTTTAGCATCGGTCAGCAGGGGCAGATCCAGAACTATGCATGCCCTAGGCCTAAATGCACCAATGTTGAACTCTTTTGCCCCGGACAGGACATGGACTTCTCTGTGGCACTCCTTCGAGGCATCTACGGGCCAAGCGTTTTTGTTCAGACTCCCACAAAACAATGACTGGGTTTCACTGGACGCATTATTAGAGTAATAATACACTGCAAATGGAAATTTTTACAGTGTTTTGAAATAACTTGAAGAGCATTGCTAAGGATGTCAAGATCATCTATTTGTGTCAATTTGGACATTTAGCTCTATGGGCACCTGTGACAAGTAGCATCTGTACTCTTTAGAGCACAAGTCTCCTATTTAAACCTGAGTCACATTTGGGAAATATTCAGGCTCTGAACAACCCTATCAATTCAGAATGATGTCTTCCAGTTCCGAAGATTTCAATATTAGGTGAGCAGGTAAGTCTGTCATTTTTAACAATGTTCAAGATTTCTACCTAACTGATCTATCTAACTTTGTAGAATAGTCCATTAAATAGCTCCCTTTCGACATCTGTTGGAATGAGAGTGTTAGGGTGTTACATCTATATAGGTGAACCAAAATGCTGACCCATTTGCCAGGCCAAACGTGCACATAGGAGTAACACATTCACTTAGAGTAGTTTGGTCCAGTTAAAAAAGAATACAACAAAAAAGAAGCATTGCCCGTTAAGCATGGCCTGGTCACACATTGTTAAGCAAGCATCATCATTAAAGCCCCATTTGGGACAAGATAACTTTCAGATTTCTAGTAGAGTTGAACTACAAAATGCTTATATTTCTTAGTTCCAAAACAGATCCGAAACACTCCTTGGAGACACCAGATGCTCCGTATGAACACATGTTTAACTCATAATCTTGCACTAGAGGCATAGAACAGAGTAACCCACCAACATAAAGAAATCCTGAAGCTACTTTGAAACAATATTTGTGGTGCACTTGTTAAGGATGTGAACCAGGCAGTCGAGCGAAGAATCTGGGCAGTATTGTTTCATTAACCACCACACCATGTTTGTTGGAGTAAACATCATTAACCACACTCTCCAGGTCTGCCACATCCTCCACAGACATCGCAATGTACTCATTAAGGTTATTGGTGGTTCCATCTGAAACAGGCAGGGAGAAAGCATCAAAGATAAAATAATGTGCCATCTGCTATGTCTGGACACATCAAATCCTCATACAAACAAGGAAACAAGACTTGTCATGTTCAAATTTAAAGTGGACAAAACATTTCATATACACTCATTGGATTCGTACTTACTACTACCTAGTATACACAATTTTACATCATATTCATCATTTGAACGTATATGCAACTTATAGTAAACAGGGGAGCTAAGAGTGTGCATGGAATCCATTTTCAAAAATACAAAAAATAGAGTGCAATGAATTGCCAAAAAGAAGGCAATCATGACATACTATTAAATACCTGCGGCCATGATGGGATCATACTTTGGGGGTAGCTGAATCCAATTCCCCGCAGGGTTCTTCATGTGGCTTCTATCTGAAGCAAATGATTGAAGAAACAAAGGAGCATGAACCACACGGAAGAGCCTGTAAAGAATATATATGGGAGAACATTTGTAAGCTGCTCCAAAAAAAAAATGTCCTTGTGTACCCCACAAGCTCCCAACTTTGGTCAAGACTCGAGAAAAAACTTATGATATTCACAAAAGAAATAAAACGACAGCAACTCCAACCGAGGATGTACAACACTTCCATCCCACCTATATAATGCCTCGATGCCTCATGATGTTGCAATCTGGCATGCATACAATCATCTGACCAACATGATCCTATAACTGAAGTCCAGAACTATAAATGCATATACACTTATATGTCATTAAGGGCTTCCCAAAATCTGCAAAAGATTCATCTGATTCCTAAATTCCAAATCTTCGAATAAACTCCATGCAAGCAGATTGCATGTTAAAACAGCAACATACTGTTAATTTTGTAGCATCTACAACAAATATTTAGGATATATTTCAGAAGGCTTCCCTTTAGTTAATTCAAATAGGTGCGTCATAAACTGTTCTGAAGAATAAATAAATAATTACACTGGTAACAACAAAAGCAACAGAAGATTTACCTTCTATATATGGAATCACCAAATGCTAGTGGTTGAATTGCATCGGAAACATACTGGCTGAATGGGGAAGGGAAAGGAAGATCCGAGTCCAGATCCCAAACAAGATCAAGAACTTCTCCTTTGTTTCGTTTCGCCTAGACTTCCATATGCACATCAAGAAGTAACATGAAATGGTACATGATACACAATACACTGCTTTTATGTCAGCAGTACATACTAAACTAAAGCAAAATACCAGACAATCAAGTTTACCTTTACCTGGGCGCAGATCACATGATAATCCCAGCAGATAAATCCTTCATCAGAGTTACTTGCTTTCTGATGCCAGAGAGGAACCTGGAGAATAAAAGCATGTCATGCACAAGATGGGGGGGGGGGGGGGGGGGGGGGGGGGGGGGATCTAGCTAAAGGAATTGAGATATACATTAACAAAAAAATGCAACAAAATCACCTTCTTTTCCTCGTTTGATATGAAAACAACATAAAGATCAGTGCCCATAGGATCAGCCACTCCAATTCTTATCAGTTCCTTACATAGCATGTAGATATTTTCTTCACTACATGATGCAAATGAAATCCATCTCTTAGCCATGAATATAAACAGCAAAATTGCATTGTATTGTGACTAGATTATTGATCACAAGAGAAAAAATAATGTAAAATATACAGAAATGAGAGGAGGAACAGCAAGAACAGAATGGAAATGTATGAAATAAATATAAACTTTTGTGAAGCAGAGGATTTTTGCCTATGTATAGCTCACCACATATCTTCTAGAAAAAGAGATAAATCTTATACAAAATAGACAAGGCTCAAATGGTGCATATGAAATTATCTGTTAGGCATGAATATAAACAGCAAAAAATACTTTGTATTGTGACTTGATTATTGATCGCAAGAGAAAAATAATGTAAAATATACAGAAATGAGAGGAGGAACGTCAAGAAAAGAATGGAAATGAAAGAAATAAACACAAACAAAACAGAAGTATATGCATTCTGTTGCACATGATGGATTGGTGTAAGTGCTTCATGTAACATGAAACTGGTACATGTAGTAGTATAAAAAAAGTTGCACAAGAATGACATATTGACATTCTTCTTATTGCGAATGTCACATCTAATACTAAACTTCTTGGGTTAATTTTTCATTGTTAGTAGATAAAATCATTGGTTATTCCTGTCTTAATAGACAGTCCAATTAAACAACATCCCGCGAAATCCATCACAAATTGTAAAGACGCATATACTGGCTTCACTTGCTTCTATCATTACAAACTAGAATTTTTACCCGTGGTGACAAGTTTCTGCATAAGTGATCCATGGGTTGTGGCTGCACCATGAGAAGTTAAAAGCCGTGCTTAATAATTGGCAGCCCTAGCCCATAGGCAGCCTTGTATTCTGGTACCTTATTGACATGCTGCTGTTACACAGTACACATCAGTGAATCATGATGGAATGTTAAATCCAGCTATAGCCAACTTCTTTGTCTGTTGCTGCATTTCCAATTTGACTTCTCAAATTGTCCATCACACTCCATCTTTCAGTTGATCTATTTACACTGATGAGATGCAGGTATGGCATTTTAGTGGTAGGGTTGATTGAGATTAGTTGACTCGCTGCATGTTCTGCCAACCTGCCATTGCCATTCAATCTACAGCTGCTCAAGAGAGAAGTCCAAATTGCAGAATCTGGTTCAAATGGCATTGACTTCACTAACTCTTCAGCTTGCTCAAGCATGCCTCTCCTACTGAATAGATCAACCATGCAAGCATAATGCATTTTATTCGGTAAAATTCCATAACTGCATGTCATCATATTGAAGAAATGTTTGCCTTCCTCCAAAAGGCTCATGTGATTACATGCAGAAAGTATGCCGATAAACGTGATGTCATCAGGATCAACTTGTGCCTTATTCATGTTACCAAATGTCTGAATAGCATTTTGACCAAGACCATTGAGTGCATATCCACAAATCATAGTGTTCCATGTCACTACATCTCTCCTGGCCATGCTATCAAATATGCCTTGGGCCATTAACATTTCACCACATCTGCAATATATACTAATAAGTGAATTTTGAATTAGCAAATGTGATTCAAACCCAAGCCTGATAATAATACCATGAAACTGCTGGCCATGAACCATCATAGAATGATGCGAAAAACAGCCAATGAGGCTAGAAAGCATCGAGTCACTTGGTCGTATATTTGACAGTAGCATCTTCTTGTACAGCTTAAGTGCATCATTATTTAAACCACTTTGAGCAAGCCCATTGATTAAACAGCTCCAAGTTACTAAATCATGCATTGGAGATTCATCAAAGAGCTTGTAGGCTTCAGTAACCTTACCTTGATGAAGCAAACCAGCTATCATCACATTGTAGGTGACAACAGTCCTTTTACGCATCCTATTGAAAAGAACCAGTGCATCATCTATATACCCTCCTTTCACATATCCAAAGAGTAAAGTAGTACAGGACATCACATCTACTTCAGGCATATTGTAGAACACATGCCGAGCTTTGTCAAGCATTCCATTGTCTATAAAACAAGACATCAAAGCAGTACCCGCTTCCACACTCTTTTCAGGCATCTTTGAGTACAACTCAGTAGCATCAGCGATTCTTCCATCTTTTATATAGCCACTGACCATCAAGTTCCACGAGATCCTATCTCTGTCAATCATGGAATCAAAAAGCTGTCTAGCCTCATAAAGCCTGTTAGCATGGATATAGCCAGATAGGATGGCATTCCATGAGCCAACATGCTTTCTTTCCATTCTATCAAATTCAAGCCGTGCCTCATCGATGTCTAAGGAATTACAGTACATCATAACCAGTGATGCCTCAATGATCTGGTCAAGAATAAACCCAGACTTCACAGCGAAACCGTGAATGCATTGACCTCCTCCAATACTTTTCAAGCTAGAACAAGCCCTCACAATCTTGACCAGAACTGCACTTGTTACTTCCTCCCCACTACTCACCAAAGACTTGAACAAGTCGACTGCCTCTCCAAACCGCTTATGGTTGACAAAACCTCCAATCATGACACACCATGACACTGAATTCTTTGCAGGCATCAAGTTAAACAGCTCGAAGGCCCATCCCAATTCATGCACCCTGACGTACCCTTTGACCATGGCAGTCCAGGACACGACATTGCGTTCTGTCATCTTATCGAAGACCCTGCGAGCATCCTCCACCCGATGGTTCATCACAAGTCCTGATATGAGAGCATTCCACAAGGCCACGTTTGGACTGTCAACAGCGTTCACAACCCGTTCTAGGAAGCTGAACAGCCCACACTTGGCGTACATTGTGGTCAGGGACGCACTGACAAACACGTTCCGGGAGGCACCGGTCTTGGTCGCCAGCCCGTGGATGCACATCCCGAGCTCCAGAGCCTCCATCCGCGAGCAGGCCAACAGCACGGTCGAGAACGAGACGTTGTCCGCGTGGAACCCATGTCGCCTCATTTCAGCGAACGCGGCAGCCACACTGCCATGCGCCCCGGACCGGGCGTGTGTGGCCATGAGGGTGTTCCAGGACACAACATCCCGCCGCGGCATTCCGTTGAACACCTCCCGCACGGCGTCCAATCGGCCGGCCCGCAGGTGCTGCCCCATCAGCATGTTTGCCGAGGTTATCGCGTTGCACGCCCCCGACATCCGCGCCACGGAAGACGCGCGAGGCCCCGCGCGGTGGGAGCGGCGTGACGCCGCTCGCACCACCCTGAGCGGCATCAAAGCCGCGCGCGTGCCAGGTGCCAGAGCTGCTGCTGAGGGAGGAACAGGGCGGGGAAACTGCTGCCTCAGTTGTGCCAGTCCAAGTAATAATTCCTGGTGGGAACCATGCTTGCCTGAATCTACGGCGAGAAACTATGGATCGAGAGTATGGGAAAAAGGAGTGGATACCAGTAGAACGGCGTGTGTATGAACGAGGAGGCATCGACAGGAGTGTTGCTCAGCGCCGCAGGATGTGGAGGAGCAGCGACGGGAGAGGGGTATGCGCCGCCGGCTGCTGCTCGGCCGCCGTCCATGGAGAGGCGGGTGGTCGAGGTCGGCGAGTCGGCGACGGAGACGGAGACGGGGGGTCTCCCTAGTGGAAAGGCCGCGTCGACGACCTTCCGCGATTGTGGCAGAATCCGGAGCTGGGCTTGGCATTTAGGCTTATGGCCCAATATCTTGTTGTTGGCTCGCTACTGATGAATCTTGGCGGGCTGATGATATGAGAAGCCCTTTGGGCCGATTTATTTAGGTGAAAAACTTGTGAGATCTGCGGTGGTTTCGGTGTTCACTTTAAATAGAAAACGTATAGTTACGGAAAATTATTTTTGAGCAACGATGTTGTATTGAATATGACGAACGAGGAGGTTGGCTAAAAGGCTAGCAGTAAGCCAGTGATAGCAAAGGACGGCCAGAAGAGTTTACTCCCTCCATATTTATGCACGTAAATATAGTATATATCTGGTTGCATGCAAATATTTATGAATTGAGAAAAATTAAAACAATCTATAATTTGAAACTGAGGAAGTAGAAATTTGTAGGTGACCGTGATCAATAAACAACTCATCCACTAGTTTGCATAGTGGCGGACGACGTCTGTAACGCCCAAAATTCCATCACAAACACAATGTAAGCAACATGTGGTCTAGCACTTTCTTTTCTAAGGAATAAAATAAATTACTAATATTAAATTACGGTTTTTAAATAATTAAAGAGCACTCGAATTTAATATTAGAGGCGACAAGTGTTTGATAAGTTTTTATCTTTCGTTTTGTTTTTGTGTGAAGTGTTGTTTGCAAAAGTTTCAAAATTTATAAATCTTTTCTCCTCCAATCCAATCTGCGGGTTCAATCTTCTTTTCCTCTCTCTTTGGGCCCAAACCTTCTCCTTCTCCCCTTTCCATTCCGGCCGACCCACCTCCCTCCTTTTCCTCCCATGCGCCGGCCCAAAGGATTCCCTCCACAACCAGCCCAAAGTGGCCCAACCGGCCAGCCCCTCTCCCTCCTACTGACTGGCGGAGTCCACCCGTCAGCTCCACCCCCACCTCCAACCGTTCAGGCTCCAGGGACGCACGCATGGGTGCCGTGTGCCCCCCTGTGCGCCGCCGGCCGGGGCCCCTCGCCTCCCAGCGACCTTTGGCCTTCCCGAGCCCCTCCACAACCTTGCGTCGTCTCCTCTCCCCCACTCCCGGCCTTAAACTGTCGCCCCCTCCTTTCCTCTCCCTGGAAACGGCCGGACAAGCTTGAAGGCCATTAATGGCCGCCCGTGCATCTCCGTTCCTCCAGCTCACCGCCGGTGAGGCTCCTTTCTTCCCTCTCAACCCGCTCCTCTCATGCGCCAGCTCCTTTTCCCGCCGCGCCGAGTGCCGACGAGGCAAGCCATGCGCCGCCGGTGGTGCGCCGCACCCCTGCCGTGCCTCTGGCAAGAGGTAAAAGATGATAAGGCTGCCTTTTGATCTGCCCCCTGGCCTATCTAATATTTCTTCTTTTCATTCTTGTGCGTTGCAATCTTGTGTAAAACTCCCTGGAAAAACTTAGGCCCTGTTTAGTTTCTCCCAAAATACTAACTTTGGCACCATGCAAAAAGAAGATTCCCCATCACATCAAACTTGCGGTACATGCATGGAGTACTGAATGTAGACGAAATCAAAGACTAATTGCACGGTTTTGTTGTATTTTGCGAGACGAATCTTTTGAGCCTAATTAGTCAATATTTGGACAATAATTTACAAATACAAACGAAATGCTACAATTGCGCTACAATAATTTTGGTTGTCCAAAGTTGGGCAACTAAACAAGGCCTTACATTCTTTCATTTTAACCTGAGCCATGTAATCTTGCATATCTAACCTTGTACCTTTCTGTATTCGCAAACATTGTTCACTGAGTCTTGTGAAAATTCCTTGCTAGCCCCTGAAGTATATAGTTATTTCTGTTTTAGCTCCTGAAACTTGTTTATCTCATATCTTCATCGTTTTAAATCCGATTTCAGCGATTCTCGCGCTCACGCGATCGTCTCTGCATGAACGTTAGTTTTAGGAGTTTGTTGTAAGCCTTTGCATATGTTTGCTGTACTGTTTTACTCATTCTTTGTTTGTTTGCCTTGTGTGATCGTGTAGATGACGTGAAGTTCGTGGAGGAGCAAGTCCAAGAGCAGCCGTCTTTCGAAGAGGACTTATCCCAATTTGCCAAGGAAGGCAAGTGGTCTTCTCCCCCTGCATGTTCTTTTTCAACCCAATAATATCATGATTCACCTTTACTTTTCGCTCGTATGTACATAAAATTGATGGGAATACCTATTAAGTATATACCTAGGTTTTAATCCTGTTTCCTTGTATGAACCTATTTAAGCATGTTGGGTAGCATGCTAGTTGCTTAACTATGATTGGTAATGTTCTAATCATGAAAGATGTTAATCATGTTTTATTTATGTTGCTATACATGTTTAATTGCAAGAACACTTGTTTTAATCGGAACATGGAGAATCACCCAAGAAAACAGTACAACCACAACATCACATGGCTTTGATCTTAGCCGAATAATTAGGCATGTGGTTAGCTGGTGGCCTTACCGAAAGGGCAAGGAGGGGGAAGGTGTTGGGTGCACTGTCCGGAGCAGTAGCCTTCGCTAAGGTGCTGTCTCATTAACGGGTTGTGGTCCGCATTGCTACTGAAACTCTAGCGGGCTACCAGTTACCTGCATGTCTTTGTAAAAGCTTCGTAGTGGACCCCCCAGCCACTCACCAAAGGAAGTGTTTAAGGGCCTTGCAAACCCGGGTGACACGGGGGACCACGAGTTGTGGGTAAAGTGTACAACCTCTGCAGAGTGAAAACTGATATATTAGCCGTGCTCACGGTTAAGAGCGGCTTGGACCCTCACATGATAAATGAATTTAAAGATGAGAATTAACTGTGTTACCTTTACCTTTGGGTTAATGTTAATGTTATATGCTTAACTGGGTTGGTATAAACTTACATCTAGTAATTAGGTGCTGCTAATAAAATTTGACCAACTAAAATGCTAACCGCTTCAAGCCTTGAGCCATTCCTTGTGAGCCTTGCATGTTTCCCCCACTTGCTGAGTACCAACCATAAGTGTACTCACCCTTGCCCAAACGCTCTTCAGAAGCTTGTGACAACGTGGAGTTCTTCGACGACTTCGAGGAGTTCTAGGCAGGCGTTCACCAGTCAAGCCTGTGGAGAAGCTGCGCTGTGTGCGTGTGTGTGCGCGTGTTAAGTTATCGGTGAACGATTAAAGACCTTCGTGTCTATCACGCTGAGTGTAATAAAGTTCCTACTGGTTTATGTACGTTTTTGAACACTGTCTTTGATGTATTCACTGATGACATCAACATATGTGTGAGAACGGATCCTAGCACACATATGTGATGCATTCAGTTTTGTTCAGAAACTGGGTGCGACAACATCTATGGATAGGCTCCTTTTCTCAACTTTTAAAGGTGTAAAGGATGTATACAATGTGACCAAACATAAGCCACGATAATGTTACATCTTGATTATGCACCATGTAAAGACTAAACAGAATGGAATTCTTAAATGATGTTTCTTGGGCGATACGTGGATCTCCTTGTCAAAAATCTATCCAATATAGTGGTTACATGATAAAATCAAATAACCAATGTTTATATGTGGTTTACGATATAATAGGTCATTCGTAGTAAAAAAAAACGCTGTACAATGTTTCCTCCTTCCTAACCTTATCATCTCAAATGCACCACATCTTTGGTGGCTGATCATACGAGCTCTATTATTTTGCTTAATAAAACAGACATAAGCCGTAGTGACCGCATCAAGAAGAAAATCAAGAATCAGGAGTGCAATTAACCTATGAACAGCTGACGCCGTGGACTAACACAAACTCAAGATGAGCGGATCTCTGCATGAATTGCATCAATGGAATTATTTTGGCAAGGGAAAACAATCATACACAACTCTCCCTACAATTAGTAGTCAGTAGTCACTGCGTGGTGGATCTACCACCCAGATCCACCGACGGATAGGTGTCGAGAGGATCGTGTCCCCCGTTGTCCTCTTAGATGTCAGGTCCTACCTAGGGGTGGTAAAGGTCCTCTAAAGTCTAAAGTCTAGCAAATTTAAAAACCGAGTTCAATAAAGATTGGACCTAACTTTAGGTGAAAATAAATAGAGCTGAGAGTTGGGCCGGGAAGAAGGCAGCCGTGATCCATTGCCACCTACCTCTGGTCCCACTTGTCACCGTGCCGCACGCAGCCTTGACACCCCGTGGCGCCGTTCATAACCGAACACTCCGAACAGGGCCCGGTAGTGCTTCCTCTTCCTCGGCTCGTCTCCTTCCGGCAGGAGGAGGAAGAGGAGAATTTGAACAAGAGTTCGAAAACGGCGCGACGAAGGGGAAGCAGTTGGATCGCGCGACCATGTCCGCCGACGAGCTGGCGGCCACGCGGGAGGTACGCGCCGCTGCGAGATTCCCTCTGAATTCGTTTAGCGTTCGCTTGCGATTGGATCCCCCGGACTATTCTGGCCGGATTCGGTTCATTCGGATCGGTCTGATTTGTACCGGCGATTCGTGCTCTCGTAATTCCAATGCAGAACGGAGTTGGGGCGTTTTTTCCCCTACCCTTTTGGGTCGCCGTGGAGAGGGGATGTAGCAGCGCTGTGAATTTTGGTGGAAATTCAGGTTCGCTTGGGGGCTTGAGTAATGCTGCAGTATGAGGTGTCACGGCATTTTGCTGCTACAATGTTGCCAAGGGCCTTGACATGCATGGGTGGTGGATGGCTACGCAGGTTTAAAACAGAGCAGCTGACTTGTGATTTTTTTAATTATTATTATCTGGAGAAGTATTTTAGACTGGGTTGAACAAACCATGAAACCGCAATGGTAGAAATAAGGGAAATGTTTGTTACGTCCCGTTTGGATCCTTGGAATTGAATTCCATTCTAATAATCATAATTTAGACACAAATTAATTAAGCTAATATAGTTGCATGTGGAATATATTTGTATATTATTGTTGGCCATATGGGAGAGATACTTATGTGATGCACTTCTGCTATAGGGAAGCGAGTCGAAGAGCGTGGTATAAGTTGGACATTAGAAACATAGCATGAGGATCAATAGAATCAATTTCCATCTCTCACCCCCATGAATTTAAGATAGGCTTATATCTAAACTTTGGAAAGTTGTGGAATGCCACATTCCAAGACAAATAGTCTACTCCATTAAGTAGATTCCAATTCCTTCAAAATGAAGGGATCCAAACGGGGCCTAAGGGATTTGGGAGAAGAATGTGTGATGCCGTGGTGTTGGGCTCTTGGGCATTATCAGTTGGTGATGGTTATTTGCATGTCTCACTTGTAGCTTAGAATGCCTACCAGTATGTTGATACTGCTCTTGTACTGCGTTGTTTTTTATACAATAAGTATGTTGATTTTGGTTAACTTGTGAAGTCTGTCATCCTTGTAATATTTGTATTGCCTTAAGGGCGTTTCTTCTATTACAGGTTTGTGATGAGAGAATAAACCTTAGTGTGGCTACCTCACATCAAACTGAAAATTGGGAGCTCACCAAAGTTAGTTCCGTGGAGAGGGCCGCTTATGCATTTATTCCCCAAACTCCTATCAGATCAACTGATGCACACCTTGAAGAATTTTCTGAAGCTATGAGAAGTAATAATGCATAACTTTGTTGCCTAATAGTTCTATATATATGTTACTATAATCATGTGTTTAATATGACTTACAATTTGCAAATTGAAGCTGTTGCAAAAACACTGCGACGAGTTGTGGAAGGGAAAGCTGCTGCTCAAGCAGAGGCAGCTGAATGGAAGCGCAAGTACGAATTACAGGTGGCATCCAAGGAACACAAACATCATAATGTAATCAAAGGTAACTACTGTAGTTTGTGTGGGTTTTATTCATGAACATCATGATGTTTTATACACAAATAGAGCTTGTGTGCTGCTATTTCTCAGCAGTAGTTACTGAATGCATTTCATACTACCAGCCTCCTCTTACTCTTATTTCTTTAGAAAACACAATAGAAATACACATTGGAAGGGACAAAATACTTTGAAATACTTTGCTCCTGATGACTGCGAACTCTTAAAAGTTACAAACCAACATGTATAAAACAGTAGGATGTAATGCCTATGATTTTTAGTACCCCCATCACATCTGAGTCTTTATCACGATATTAAGATAGTGGAATAGTAATTTGTACTTTCTAATATACAATACTGAAATTACCATGAGCATCATTTTCACTGAATAATTTTTTTGCAAACATATGCCTTCATATTCTATTACCATCGTGTGTTGTACTTTGTTGCCTACTTGTTCAACTGTGTTGTTTGGGTAGGTTGCTATAGCAGATAGCACTCTAACTTCTCTTAATGAAATGCATGGCAAGCTGTTCCCAAAAAAAAAGGTTCAGTACTGGAATTCTTGGCACGAGAATGAAATATTTAGCATTTGGTCTTTTTCCTGGAATTCAATCTTGGCTATTAGCACTGTGTTCTTGTTGTAACCTAGTACTGAACACAGAACTTTCCTCCCTAGCTTCATTTTGCATCACATGGTCATGGAAATGTGTCAACTATTTATTAGCTTTTGTCAACCATAAAGAAGTGCAACTATCTTTTGCTGCAGTTTCACATGCTTTCTTTTATTACTAAATCACTTGAGTTTTGATCCCTCAACATAGTAGCCTTGTAAGCTAATAGTTGAACTCACAAACAGTCATTGACTATTCGGTACCGAAAGTTGTACCTTCTGTGCATGATCTTTAGTTGTCACAAGAAAGTGTTATCGTAAATGTAGTTTAGTGACCTGTGCAGGCAAACTTTCTTGATCAAATATATGACCAAGTTTGTGGAGATAGATTAGGAATCTCAGGCAGCACGATCTCATTCTTTTACATAGAATACATGTAAATCTTGACCAGGATAACAATGCCCTGAACTAAAATTGTAACATGTGCAGGCTGCAGTAACTTTGGGAACGACAAGTTAGAGCAACTGACTAGTCAGATGGCATTGGAGACTGCCTCCATTGATCAAACCAGTTGTTGTGGAAACCATGGGATATGTTCACATCAAATTCTCCAGGATGAATGTCCTGGACCTAACCGAAAACCAGATGAAAAGATTGTTGCAAGAAAGGTATCCTTAGGGCAAGAGTTTCCTTAACATTTATTGTCAGCTTTCAGTGCTTATGGCATAAGTAAACGTGTCTTCTGTTTTTGTAACATGGGTCATTGATAAAACCAACTCATTTCTTATAGTTCCTCATCTAATACTGTTGAACTGCCTCTAAGTACATGTTATTGCCTACAATATTGAAAGGAAGCAAATATAAAGAACAGAGAAAATGACGAAATAAATAATCTATTTATGGTCTTATTATATCTATTCCAGTATTTCGTCGAATTGTGCAGGGGATCACACAACTTATACCTGTTGACTAATTGATAATGGCATATAACATAACTCATATATTCAAGGCTCACCTAATCTGACCTAGTGGGATGGCGCTTACAAGAAAGCATCATGATTTTTATATGATTGAAAAACTAGGCATTTTAACAAACCTATCAAAGATCAACTACATACCCTTTAATCTTGACTTGAATGAATTGTTGTCCACTTCTTGGATATTGTCTAATTGGACAACAATTGACTGCCATTGTGTTTGCAAACTGACTACAAATCATTAGGCTTGCAACCATATTTTCCAACCTGTTGCTAGAGCAACTTCAACTTCTGTGCGCACAAAGCTTAAAGAAGTTCAATCAATCAGAGAATAAAGCTCCACCATAAGCATAAGCTGTTGTCTATAATACTTTGTTTTTGACACTGCTAACCTGGGTGCTATTTTAAGTTTTGGTGCAATTGTAAGAAACATTGTGTTCATAGTCAAGTTGGATATTTTTCATGAACACTAAAACACCTTTTTTTTTATTTTTCATATTTAGGCACCATTTAGACTTTTATGGGGATGTGATGGGGATAAGAATGACCAGCACAAGCGTGATTTTGTGTCCTTTGAAAAAGGTGACATAAAAACAGCAGAGCGCAGCAATAAGCAGGTAGTCCTTTATGTTCAGCATGATCCATTTTAAACACAATACCCTATTTGTTTCCATTATGATGATCATGGAGATAATCTCATTTCGCTGTGTCAATTTATGCCAACAAATACTTTGGTTTCAGATTTTGCTAAAATGGGAATCACCTCCGCAAACAGTTCTTTTTGTTACTAAACCTAATTCTAACTCTGTGCTTGCTCTCTGCGCTGAAATGGTTAGGTATGTTCTCTTCATACCTTGCCTGAATGTTTTTAACGTACATAAATTACCTGAGTTATGCATTAAATTGCAATGTTTTCATTGTGACTTATTCTCTCCCAGTTTATTTGTCATGTGGAACTGCAGTTGTTAGATATATATGTATCACCTCTTGCTGTGTTTTCTGTAGATGGCTTAAAGAGCACAATAATATGAATGTGTTCGTAGAGCCACGAGTTAGCAAGGAACTAGTGACTGAAGATTCTTACTTCAACTTTATCCAGACATGGAATAATGGTAAGTGGCGTTTTGTGGATATTAGCTGAGGGCAATGCTATGATTCATTTTCTTTCTAAAGTCAACACTGGAAATCCTTTTTTTTTTTTGCTCCTTCCAGATTTTTCACATATATAACCAGGAAATGTTTGTTCATTTAGTACTGATAATTTTCTTTGTAAATAAGGTAGCTGTTGCTTATGAGAGGAAAAAGCAATATGTTGTGATTTATTTAGTTATTTCATAAGAATGATGAATCTGGTCTGTTTGCTTATGGACCTCCAAGGTTGCTAAGCATGAAATTCTACCCTTGCGTTGGGGTTTTCTGGGCACATTATGGGGTCATCTCATATTCTCATAGTCACTTGGCTTGCTGGTGGTTCTTGATTGTAGCACGGTGCAATGAGTACATGATCAAATTACCTTGAGGAATCTATTTGTCCCCATCAGTTACCAAGTTTGCAGATGTTTCCTTTATCAAGAATATATCAACTCAAAAACTGTTAGCATGTGCTAGGAATGTTACTGACTTTGCTATTAATGCTTGTTTAGGTCATCTATTATCAAGCAATTCCTTTTCTATTGGTGAATTATACATGTTAAAGTTCTTTTGCACATCTTTCGTGATGGTTTATCATAACGTTCTTTTTCATAGTTTAAAATATTTTTCAAGTACTAATTTATCCCCCTGTAAACCTTTCCTTTTGGGTGTCCAATTAATCAGAATATTTTGACAGATCAGGAAGCAAAGACATTACATACGAAAGTTGATCTAATTGTAACTCTTGGTGGTGATGGAACTGTTTTATGGGTACGCTACTTACACTATTTGACACTTTAGTGTGAGTATGGATATTTTGTGGTTAGTTCCACACAGTAAACCCATTTGTTAGTGCAATATTTCAAAGAAACAAAATAGCATTCTTTTTCTTATACTTGAAAAAAATAAATAAAACTCATGTAGCAAGTGCTCCTAATTCCTATGTGGATAGAAATTTATTATGTAGGTTTTACCTTGCACTGATGAATTACAGTGTTGTATTGTTTATTAGTAGTCGAATGGCCCCCTGTTTATATCTCCACGGGTTTAGAATATTTAGTTGGCAAGAATTGGTCTATAACTTATAGCAAAAGTAGCAAAATGTCCCTATTTTGTTTTTTCTCCTGTATATTTTAGTACTTATTTGTCATTTTGATAATCTGATTAAGCTATACAATTGATTAAAATCTCTTAACAGGCTGCATCATTATTCAAAGGGCCAGTTCCCCCTGTTGTTGCGTTCTCTCTTGGATCATTGGGTTTCATGACTCCATTCCGTATCCTTCATTATCTGTGTTGAATGCTCACTACCATGTTGCTAAAGTATGCCCAGGGATGACACGAAGTCCCTTCCTGGGAGGGGACTTCGAAGACATGTAGACATCCCACATGAACCTGTTCTGCAAGCCATGTAGTTCTCTGTCCTACTTGAACAAGAATGAAAGCATTTGGCTTGGCTTTGTTGCCATTCCTTCTACATTTCTACTGGATGACCTTGATGTGGAAGTATAAATTGGTAACGTGGACCTGTTATAAATTTGGCAATGTGGCTGACATTCTGTAGTACATCCAGCCATCAACTTGTAACAGAGTGATGGCTAACGTGGATGGACATGACACCGTTCCTTGTAGCACCAGCAGACAAGTACCAGTTCACCATCTTCTGTAATTTGTAGTACTTTTGTCTGGTGGCTCCTCATTCTGGATGGAACCAAACAGGCACAAGTTGCCAGTTTTATTTTCCCTTGGGAACTGATGTTGAGGTTTAGCTATTTTTAGCCTCGCTAGTAGTTCATATAAAGCATTCCAACAAGTAAATATATCAATAAGGCTGCGTTTTTTTTGGTATCATATTTCTTGCGTTATCTTAGTATATCTCGCACATCTAACCTTATAAAAAATAGTGAATATGATTTCTGCCTTTAACATAGATGTAATTTTAATCTATAAATCTGTATATTCAAGTGTGCAACCTTGATATGTCCCTTTTATTTATATCCTATATATGGTTGGATCTCATATAGTATTTCTTGCAGAGTTTTCAACTAATTCAGATTCACTTATATGTCTGTCACAGTTTCATTGATAATACATGGGCGCTTACATATTTTGTTCCAGTGCACATAATCTGTAGAATTATGATATTTTATTTATTCAAAGGAGTTTTTTGCTCAGTGCTTACCCACCATAATAATATATTGACCTTAACTTAAGCTAAGCAAGGGAGCAATACCGTGAATGTTTGGGCAATGTTCTGAAAAGACCATTTAGCATCACACTGAGGAGCCGTCTCAAGTGTCATGTAGTCCGTGATGCAGCTAAGGATGAAGTTGAGTCTGAGGAACCAATTCTAGTACTAAATGAAGTGACAATTGACCGTGGAATGTCATCTTACCTTACCTACCTAGAATGCTACTGTGATAGTTCTTTTGTAACATGCGTACAAGGAGATGGACTAATAATATCAACAACATCCGGAAGCACTGCTTATTCATTGGCAGCTGGAGGATCAATGGTTCACCCACAGGTAGACCCACATATGGTTTCCAGATTTTGTCCAGCATTGCAATATTGTGTGAAGGCTCTCCAAAAGTGTGTGGACTATAGGCTATTCATTTTCTTTGTTCGATATATTACGCATTAATACTTTGAAATAAGTTGAAAGACGCTCATGTTCAAGGTCCCAAAAAGACTGCCACAATTATTCTAGTTTATCAATGAGGAATCTATGTTCTACTTAATGCAACCTATACTGTGTAATGTTGTTTAAAAAGTGCGGCAACATGTTGCTACTCCCATGATATCTGATAAAATGTAATTACGAAGAATCAAACCAACCTTATAGTTAAGATTCATCTGTCTGAAAGATACATGAATTGAGTGTTTTCTTTTGCTAGCTGCCTGCATGTTCGTTTAAAGAACATGGCCCTTCTGGTTAATCTTGATCACGAATGGGCTAGTATTATTTCTTTCTATGACTCCTTCAAACAAGTTACCCATGTTGCCACTCTAATGATATATTTTGCTGGTATACGCAGGTCCCAGGGATCCTTTTCACTCCAATCTGCCCGCATTCGTTGTCATTCAGGCCCTTGATACTACCAGAATATGTAACTCTGCGCGTGCAAGTGCCGTTCAATAGCAGAGGGCAGGCTTGGGCATCCTTTGATGGCAAGGGCAGGATTCAGCTAGGACCAGGTGATGCGCTCATCTGCAGCATTTCCCCTTGGCCTGTGCCCACGGCGTGCCTGGTGGACTCGACAACCGACTTCCTGCGAAGCATCCATGAGGGCCTCCACTGGAACCTGAGGAAGAGCCAGTCGTTCGATGGTCCATCTGCGTGATTGTTGAAGTTTGTACAGCAGTCTGGTGCCAGGATTTGAGATGGCATAGCTGATGGATCGGTAGATGTGATGCCAGAAAAAAATTGCAGATTGCTGTACAAACTTAATATACATCCTTGCAGTTGCAGTCCAGAAATTTTTTTTTGCTGCAGATGGATGTAATTATGTAACTATGGAGTACGGTAGATCAGTTCTTAGTATTTATCATTGAACATGGTCTATACATGTTAAGTGTAACTGTGTAAGGTTGTGGCCAGTCAAAATAGGATTGCTTCACCATTTACACCTAGCAAAGGAGATGTATAATTAAGTTGCAGAGCCTGAGCAGTGTCCTTCCTTAATTACTTATTTGTATTATTTCAAATAAGATGAAAGTGGCCATCAGATCTGATTGTAAAAAGGCTGTAGCGAATGGTGGGTGACTGATGAAGAAGTTCCCGCGCGAATTAACCCTCAGTTGGGGGGTCCCTCTCGTCGTTTACCCAGCTGCCATGCTTCTTGGGCCCCGTCGCCCCGTCCCCGACGAACACCTTCCTCACCAGCCGCTCCAGCCGATCCCGCATCGCGCGCGGCAGGAACCGCGCGACGCCGTTGATCACGCGCCCGATGGCGTACACCTCCGTCGGGCCCCACGGGCGCATGAACCCGACCCACGCCGGCTCGGCGACGCCGAGGTACTCCGCCGACACCACCTCGCACCGCCCGGGCCCGCCGGTGTCGAACATGCTCCCCTTGGCGCTGTCGTTCCGTATCCCGACCACCGCGGAACCCTGCAGCTCCAGCCCCGCCCTCGGGTAGAACGCGTGCCCGTGCAGCGACGCGTACGCCACCGGCCTCCTGCCGCCGCCGCCGGCGACGTACTCCAGCCGGGGCGCGTCGACCCAGACGCCAGCACTGTGCTGCGAGAAGTACACCCGCAGGAGCTCCCCGGAGAAGTTGCTCACCCGGAGCGTCAGGTGCTCCCAGTCGCCGACGTGGGAGCCGATGCCGCCGAGCGGCAGGGTGGCGAAGGCCACCCTGGCCCGCGCCGGCCCGTTGAACGGGTAGAAGAACCACATGGTGAGGTCCGTCGCCGTCCCGCCGAGCATCGGTTTCACCTGCACGTACGCCCTCGCTCCGGCGAGGTCGCCCTTCTTGACCCTCTCCCTCTGCTCCCCGCCCGCCGGCAGGTCGAGCCAGAAGCTGCCGTCGTTGTCGCCGCCTTGCGGGAGGTTCGACCCGCCGGCGTCCACGACCGGCGTCGGGGCCTGCTGGCGCCGGTGCAGCAGCGCGCCGTTCTCGAAGAACCACGCCACCGACGAGGGCATGTACGGCTCGTCCGGGTGGAGGTACACCAGCGGCGAGTAGGCCGCGAGGACGGCGTTCACCTGGGCGAGGTCGGGCATGGCGGACGTGTGGCTCGCGCCGTTGTTCTTCAGGCACGCCAGGGCCGAGGCGTCAACCGGCGTCGCGCTGCTCCGGGCGAGGAACGTGCCGGCGTGCACGCTGCGGGCGTCGACGCGGCGTACCGTCGGCCTCAGGGTGGCGGCGCTGAAGCCACCGCCGACCCGGTCGCCGCTGCTCCACACCGACGGCGCCTCGGCTTCGCACTCGTCAGTGAAGTCGGCGCGGACGCACCGGACCGCGTCGAGGGGAGGCTTGTCCGGCGTGGCCGTGGCCACCACGCCGATCGGCCTGTAACCGTCGGGCGCCGTGGGGAGCCAGAAGCAGCCGCCGCCGTCCGGGCTGGACCAGACGAGGGTGTAGTCTCGAGGCGGAGCAAGGATCGGTGCCGCCGTGTCGTGAGAAGTGGTGTCACGAGCGACGAGGACGTGCCCGAAGAGCGGCCTGTCGTTGCGCTGCGCGTAGTGCCCGAGCGCCGAGAAGCCGGCCGGGATCGGCGACGGCCTGAAGAAGGTGGCGCCGGCGCCGTCCCGGCTGGTGGACCAGACCTTGGCGAATGTGGAGACCTGGCGCACCTCCAGGCCTCCAAGGTCTATGGCGCCCTTCGCGAATGCTCCATCTGACACCATTCCAACGGTGACGCAAAATGTTTGCAATCTTAGCTAAATTCAGAGCATTGTGATGGTGGGTGGGTACTATGCCAAAAGGAAAAGATGTTTGCTACGAGTATGTGCAGCATTGCTCACAAAACTTGGGGAAATGGCCTAACCAGAAAGCAGAAAACTGACAACACAAGCTACGCTAGTATGCTACTCTGAACTCTGAACAACGACAGGCATAACTTTCGTTCAAGGGTACTTTGACTGGATAAAAGGGTAAGGTTATGCTGATTTTATTATTATCCACTTTGGAAGCTGTGCTTATCTTGTTTTCCAAACAAGACACAGCAACTCTAGGTCTCTAGCATCATCAAAACAAAAAGGTTGAGGATCTTGTAGCTCGTGAACTCGGCAAAGTATATGTTCCTTGTCTCAATTCCAGGCAAGCTAGACACTGCCTCAGCCTAATCTCAACAATGGCACTATTTGGCATCTATGTGCTTACGATCTGTTCTCTGCAAACGAGAGGCCACACAAATAGCCTAAGTGCAAGGATGACCAGGACATAAGAGCAAAGATTCAGAATCTTTTCAGCAGCATGCAGCGCATAGCAAAACACCTCAATCAGGAAAACAAGCACGCAAGAAAATGAATCGTCAGAACATGTACCTGACGAGGGCCACGACGGCATGGAGGCCGGAGGAGCGAAATGCGTCTCCACGCCCACGGGGACGGGCAGCGCCGTCGTGTCCATGGCCGAACAAATGCAAGCAGCCTCGGCGAAGAAGTAAAGCCACAAGAACCAAGGAAGCAGCTAGCGGCGGCAGCGCTCGTTGGGTTTGGCGTTGGCGTTGGCGTTGGCGATGGCTTCTCTTGGTCGTGGGCCTCGTGGCCACGCCGGCCTTAGAGGCAGCCAGACCGGCGTCACTTCCCTTCCCACGAGATACACACGCACCCCTGTTGTTTAGCGTCACTTATCGGTTCGGACCTGCGTTCGTGGGCGTATGCGTTGCACTGGTTGAGGCCCGGGCTGTATGCTCTGCTCTGCGCTGTGCCATGGGACGAAAACGTGCGACACGGGGGCAGGTGACGACAACGTACGTATATGATGATGAGTTGCAATGCTGCATTATCTACGACTACGATACGGGTTAGTTGCTTGGTTAGTTCCCACTTCCCAGCCGTGTTGCGCCACGTCGCACTTGCAACGGCGTCTAAGTGATGCGTAAAAAAACACAACGTTCGATGGCCAGCTAGCAACCAAGCACCGCGTACTGGTATACTCACAAGTCACACCCAAGCTTCAACAGTGGGAGCAATCTTGACACGCAACTTGGAAAAATACGCAATGCAAACCAATTATAGTCGTGTTTTGCAGATGTAATCCGAGTCATGGCGGCTCTCGCAGGGCCAGACAATCAAGCCTGCACGCTGCGTGTACGGGGCTTTCAAAGGAACTGCAATTGCGTCACTAGGAAGGGTACCTACAAGAGGTTGGAGTGCCGGCGTTTGTCCATAGAACTATAATTGGAGTACAAGAAGTTGGAGGTTCGCCACAAGAACCAAGAAAAGCAGCTAGCGGCGGCAGAGCTCGTTGGAGCTGTGGCCTGTGGGTGGTGGCTTGTTCGGCGATGGCTTCTCTATAGGCCATGGCCACGCCGCCGGCCTAAGAGACAGCCAGTCCGGTGTTACTTCGGGTGCGTGTGGTAGCCTAGGCCGTGAGCTGGGCCTGAGCCAGACAGGATAGGTTTATGGGGTGTAGAGATGTTGATTGTCAAATCTGCATCCCATGATTCTGGTTGGGCTAGAAGGATGTTTGTTAGGGTGGGCCGGCAGTGGGTCCTCCGTAACTAACCCAAACTTCCATCTAAAGATGACATTTGGTAGCCTGTATAGGGGAGTTGCTCTCACCACGTGCTGGCGCTGATGAAGGTTACCCCATTGCCAGGTGCCCAGAAATGTACAGATCACAAAAATTAAACTGAATAAAAATAATACAAATAATTAGGGAGGTCAACAGTACATTGTGATCCAAATTTACAGAGGAACAAAATTACATCAAGTAATGTACTCCAAATTTACAGAGGAACAAAATTACATCAAGTTCATAAGGTAATTAGCAACCTTTAATATAATTAGGGCTTTGTTTGCATGACAGTTGAAGTAAAACGCAACAGGAACATGGCGCAGAGGGAATTAAAAACTTGCAAATGCCAATATGGATGAAGAGAGCACAGAGAACCACAATGACACTAAATTTGAGATTAAAGAATGTCCACCAAGCTATTAATCTACAACGTGAACAACTAATGGGTCAGGATTGAGACAAAAATGACAACCAATTTATCGGAATTGCATGAAACCAAATTATCATCACCTAAAACTGGCTCATGATACGAATAAAGGTTCCCATGTGCCTTAGCAGCGGGCAACATCTCCAAGCCTCATTGCCACCAAGTAAAAGCATCAACATGGGCAACACAAACAAACTCAAGTTAGGAAAATCAGATAAAAGTGAACAAAAAGCCTAAGATGTAACCCATGTGGTCAGTCATCATCAACAAATAAATGATGCATGGCTCAGATGAAGTGTAGTACTTGCCTAACAATAGGACACATGCAGGAGTTGCCTCCTAGTGAGGCAGTTAGAGGGACCCCTAACCGCATCACTAGGAGCTAACATCTGCTACGGTCCAAAGTGGTGCGTTTGGTAGCCAGTGTGAGCATCGTCGTCATCATCGCCATCCACAGAAACAACACTATTGTAAAGAAAATCAAGAAGGCAACAACATAAGAGATCAAATGGGTTCTTATTAGGGCTCAGCTCAGGTGCAGATGCATGTGCTAAGGAGCTACCTAATAGTGAGGCAATCAAGGCAAGGTATGTCTTGTTTGCCTCAGTATGTAGGTAGCATCTTGAGGCATGCATGTTACCACCTTTACATCATCGCCACCCGAAATCACATAAGGCATCAGAGAGGGTTGCTTTTGTCCATCTGCTAGGTCACTATACTCGCCAAGCTCGAGTGGATGTTCATCAAGTCACCATACAACAACTTAACCAAGGTCCACATCAAGCTTGAGAAATACAAGCTAAGCTCAGAACTCGCAACCCTTTCATCATCCGCATACACAATTGATACATGGAAATCAGAAGAGAACCAAAACAGAGGCCTCACCACATGGACATCAGATGCGTCACCTTTCTCTCATCGTGCCTCAAATACTTGAATTGTAAGAACTGCATTTGGATCAGAAAAACCAAAAGGTCAAAAGAGGAATGTGATGGGTTTGAGCATCCCCTAAGCTCATGATCCTCAAATATACAAATACAAATTCACAACACCCAACATGAATGCCTCAGTACAAATGCATCACAGGCATGAAAAAATGTATGTTGGGCCTCAGATTACAAGTGACATCTCCAACTACCATACAGATACGTGGACTTAAAAGTGACAGCAGAAGAGTAGAAAGGAAGAGTGGAACAGAGGCAATAAAGCTGAAAAGACACCAAACACAGAACAACATGTATAAGAACCATAAGACAGGAGCCACTTTGTCATTGTCCTACCCAAGGGTAATCATCACAGGCTAAAAGATAGGAAACCAACGAAACCAACAAAGTAACAAGTCATGTAGGTAAAGAACTGCATGCAAATGGTAACAAGTGAAATACCTAAAACATGAACAACAACAACATGGTAACAAGGGATATAGCAAAATAAAGAGCACATGTTACCAAGTCAAATAGCAACCTAAAGAACAGGAGGAACATGTCAACAAGGCAACTAAAATAGGTAAACACCATCAACAGAATGGAAACCAATAGGTAAAGAACAACATGCAAATGGTAACAAGTTAAATACCAAAACATGAACAACAACAACATGGTAACAAGATATATAGCAAAATAAAGAGCACATGTTACCAAGTCAAATAGCAACCGGAGGAACATGTCAACAAGGCAACTAAAATAGTTAAACAACAGCAGCATAATCCAAACTAATAAAATTGCAGCAAAGCAGAACAACAACATGTCCACATGGTAAAAATACTTACGTAAAGCTAATAGGAGTGTAATGTAAAAAGGCATACATGTCATCACATCACAAGCACCACAGACGTATATTAGTACTAGATCCATCATATTACAATACTTACCATGCAATTCCTTAGCAAATAGTTAGTACCAAAGTTCTTCACCTTAACCTTATCATGCTGCCATGAAACATAATTAGTAATTAGCCATCCCCATGTGAATCCAAAAACCACCACAAAAGGCCAGGTGCAAGTGAGGCTACACCTTAATAGGTTAGACCTACGTATATAGAGATCTGTGCAAAAGAAGGGAGTGATCAGGGATGAAGACTTGCTCAACTATTTTCCCTAAGCTAGAAGATAGCAGCAGCTACCACATAACTAGTAGTATTGCTTGCCCAGCTAGATCCTAAGTCAAAGGGTGCGGTGGCTGTCGTCCATCTTGAAAAATGCATTGCCCTGAGACTTGTTGTCCAGGAGGTGACTAAAAGCAACAATCAGGGCCTCCTCAAAGAAGCCAGGGGTCAGCATCACAACATTGTAGAGGTCAGGGTGCACTTGCTCAGGCCCCGTCTCCCTCAGTGTTGCTGCCACATTGTTCACAACATCTGTCATATTGGTGAGGATAAGTACCTCCTCCTTGGACATGGCAACCCTCTTCCTCTTGCTCCCAAAGCAGCATGCAGGGGCCTTAGAACCCTCCCCAGAGGCAGCAGGCTTCATGACCACCTTCTGGTCCACCTGCTGCTCAGTCAAAGTTAGGTCAACCAGCTGCTGCTTGTTCACCTTCTTCTTCGTTGTCTCCCCGAACCTAGAGAACACACCTAGGGCCTCTCCAGAACCCATGGCCCAGCAACCTGTTGCTTTGCCCCCTCCAAATATGACCTCCATCTGGGCGTAGTGATCAATGGGCTTGTTCAGCAGCTAAGTGTCTTTAGGGTGATCCTGCAAAACAGACAGCAAAAAACAACTACTGTCAGTACTTAGAAAAAGAAAAAAATTGACAATTATTGAAAAAAACATATAGCATGATCAAAGCCCTCACCTTGCAATGGCCAAGGTAGTGCTCCTGCTCAAGAGTGACAATTATTGAAAAAAAACATATAGCATGATCAAAGCCCTCACCTTGCAATGGCCAAGGTAGTGCTCCTGCTCAAGAGTGATGTTGCATGTGTCACCATCCCACAGAGCACCACTGAGATCCCTGAGCTTGCACACCCTACCCCATCTCTGCTGCCACTTACGCAGGTGGTTGTACACTTGAGTGGCGGTGACATGCCCCCAGTCCACTCCGGGAGGGCCTTGGCCACCTTGTTCACATGCACCTCCTTGAAGCCCTTCTCAGGCCTCACACCAGTCCCAATCAGCTCACACATGTGATGCATCACAAATCCAGAGGTGGCACTGGTCCACGTCATAGGAGGACGCGGAGCACCACCACTAGCACCACCCCCTTGTCCAAGACCACCAACACCACCCCCCTATCCAAGACCACCAGCACCACCACGACCATCAGCACCCCCAGGGCCTTAGCAACAACACCACCCACAGCAGCAACAGCATCACCCACACCAGCACCACCACCGCCCTAAACCAGGCCAGAGGCACCACCATCAACAACCAAACCAGCAAGTAGCTGACCAACACTAGCAAACCCAGCAGCAGCGGAACCAAAGAACACATCCTCCTCAGACATTGGCCTAGGTAACCAATAGCACAGATGGCAATTGCGACCATTAAGTACAGAACACATGATAGGTTAGGTCATTGCAGCCCTTAATTTCTCAAGGAAACAACAAAATAGATAAATAAAAGGATGTAAACAAACAGTAGATGTTGAGTAAAACAACAAATCATATCAAAATCAGCTGTTAAGGGAAAAAACAAGCAAATAAAAACATCAAAAGCAGGATGACAGCAAATAATATTTAGTACAGTAGTTGTCTCAACTAGTTGCCACATTCATCACATCAATGCCACACCATGGTTCCTTACAGTTCCAATACAGCACAGAAAGAAACTAAACCCTAGAGGACCCCTTGTTCTGCCACATAACCAAAGCCTACTCATCCCTTTAAACACCCCAGGCACGTGCTTCCTATGACATTGCAGCATGTGTGGGTGCAGGCTGTGATTGTGTAGGAGGTGGTGAGAAATCCTCCCCTGGGACAACTTCGTCTACCCCAAAACCCAAAATCTAGTTATGCAGAATGCAACAAGCAATTACAACTTTAACTTGGGAGGGATATGGATGATACGGCTTATTATCTAACATGCGAAACCTGCACTTAAGTGCCCCAAAAGCTCTCTCAACTGTGGTGCGGAGGGATGAGTGCCTAAGGTTGAATAGTTCCTTACCATTGCTTGGAGTTCTCCTACCCTCAAATTCTGACATGTGGTACCTAACAGCTCTATATGGTGGTAAGAAGCTAGGTCGCAATGCGTAGCCAACATCGGCGAGGTAAAATTTTCCTACACATGAATGCAATTAGGACTGATCAGCCACTGCAGTGTACAAAATAAAATAACAATGTGGGCTTGCAGTGTACCTTGGGGGACCCTCAACCCATCATCTCTCTCTAATGCATCAGCTAGGATCAGCGCATCATGAGTTGACCTTTCCCACCCAGCAAGGACATAGGTGAACCTCATGTCGAATCGACAGCAGCTAGCACATTTTATGTTGGGCTTTGCTTACAACCTCTAAATGCAGCCTGCATCTTAAATGGAACCGTAGCTAGAATGTGGGTTCCATCAATAGCTCCAATGTAATCGTAAGATAGTGCAGATGCAAGCATTAGTGTACCATGAAGGTAGTAAAGAACAAGAAGTTATGGACACTACAAACAATCCCAAGTACCTTGAAGTATGGGTTCCATCTCTAGCTCCCAAGAATTTTAGGGTGTGTGGCACCATCAGGGGCCCTTATCATCTCACCCATCAGCTCCCCAACAGCATAAAGCACCTGCGCAAAAGTACCTACTGACATCCTCTATGGACCTCCTAAAGGTGTGATGAACCACCCGAAATTTTTGGTTGTATCCCACATGTGAAGAAACATGGCTACCTATTCCTTAACACTAGTGCGTATGCTATCCTCTAGAAGGTGCCTCTCCCTAAATAGGTTTACCAACTAAAAGAAAGGAGCTTTATGCATCCTTAGCATGCTTATAGACTCTACCTCTGTGCAGTTGTAAATTTTATCTAGGTTTGCCTGCCTATCAGCATCCACCACTGCCCTATGGACCCAAACAGAGCACTCATCCTCATCTGAATCACTCCTGCCCCTCCTAAGCCTAGAGTAAAAGAATGCGATGCATACAACAATAAGAGCAACAACTTGAGAAGCCATCCTAGCACGATACTCATGCAAGTCCATCTACATTGTTCCATGAAAAGGAACAAATTTTAGAACTTATAGTACAATATTGGAACTCAAGACTTCCTACGGTGTGGCAAAGGACAACAGGATGGGCAAAACAGGGATCATAGCCATGGCTAA
Source organism: Setaria viridis (assembly GCF_005286985.2). Lineage (NCBI taxonomy): Eukaryota > Viridiplantae > Streptophyta > Magnoliopsida > Poales > Poaceae > Setaria > Setaria viridis. The sequence continues at coordinate 21,429,827 of NC_048265.2, read as the reverse complement.
TACAAAATTAGCCTCCTAGTGGCACCTCCTCAACATCATCAACACAAAAAGGAACTCCTTATCCAAATAAAGAGACACCGGAGGGATCATAGCCAATGCTGCTAGTGAAACTAGCCATCCAGAGGCTCCTCCACAACATCATGGAGCACAGAAACTCCAAATCCAGTTGAAAAGGTGAATCAGGGATCATAGCCATGGCTGCTACTCAAGGTAGCCTTCCAGAGGATCCTCCTCAACAACATCCAATAGATCAAATTAAAATAAGGCAAAATATATCATCACCACAGCTGCTACTGAAAGGTTGCCTCCTAGAGGCTCAGTGCACATAACAGAACTTGCAGTAGGGACACATTCATGCCAACAACTCCACATCCACGCATTATCTACATAGGATATGTTAACAGATGAAATAAACCGCGACAGATTGAACAATAGGTGCAACAGACCCTAAATAAGTTAATGTATGCAGTGCAAATAACAAGAAACAGGACAGATCTACAAGTACACGTGCATATCCGGCAAGGATCCCAAACTAAGCGCGAAAGGAAACTCTATCATCAGTTCACCTTCCCTAGAACCCAACCCATGACACATGTACATTTTGAACTAATGAACCAAAACAGATCCAAGAATAGTACGAACAGATCCTAAATAAGTTCAAGTAACAAGAAACATGACAGATCTACAAGTACATATGCATATCCAGCAAGGATTCCAAACTAAGCACGAAAGGAAACCCTATCATCAGTTCACCTTCCCCAGAACCCAACCCGTGACGCATGTGCATTTGCAACTAATGAACCGGAACAGATCCAAGAACAATACGAACAGACAAAGAGAAGTTCAAGTAACAATAAAGCATGACAGATCTACAAGTACACATGCATATACGGTGAGGATACCCAACTAATTATGCAAGAAAACCCTAGTATGTAAACAACCCCTTCCTTGGAACTCAACAGATCGAAGAACAGTACCAAAGATCCGTCGTAGGAGCCCAAATAATATCACCAAAAGCTCAAAAACGACAACTTAAGGGACATGAGGGGAGCAGTTCGGGGACATACCTCCATGAAGATGAAGACGACTGTTGTGGGGAAGAGGAGGAAGACGTGCATGCCGACGGAGGACTCGAGCGATGACTCGAACAGCAAGTAGACAAGGTAGATCCGCTCGATGAAGTGGAAGAAGTAGATCACAACTGGGATGAAGAGGTTGGTAAACTAGACAGGGATGAAGAGGAAGCAGATATGCTCGGTGATGAATATGAAGCACAGATCCAGTGTTGGTTGATGACGGAGACGATGATGTCGACGATGAAGAAGACCTCGCGCTCGCCAAGTAAGAAGAACCCACGGCTGCCAGTGCAGGCGACCACGGATGCCTCCGGAACAGCCGCGCCTTCACCTTGGCTAACTCGTCGGGTTGAGAGGAGAGGAGGAGTCAAGTGGGAATGAGAGAGAGGAGAGCGAAGGAGTCGCAAGTGGAGGCGACGCGTCTGGGGGAGGAGAGGGCAGGCGACCGAGAAACCTCCGCTATATATCGGCAGGAGGTAACCCTAGCCGGCCCAAAAACTGGCGCCAAGGCCCGCGAGATCTCCCACCTTTCCCTTCGCGTATGCGAGAGGCACCCGCTCGGGCCTGCATCGCGTGAAACAGCCAAAATTTGGCATTCCACGTGGTGCAGCCTGGCAGGCCACTTTTGCACCGCGCGGGCCTACCCCGTGACCCCCTCCAGCCTACTGAACAAGGTCGGTTGCACCCCGTGGGCCTAGATGAAGGCCGATCCAGCCTACCAAATGCACCCTTCACTTCCAACGTGATACACACACACCCCTATTTTTTAGTGCCACTTATCGGTTTGGACATGCGTTCGTGGGCCTATGTGTTGCATTGGTGAGGCCCGCGTTGTATGCTTTTGCGCGGCGCCACGCGACGAAAACATACGACTACGATACAGCCGGGTTACTTGATTAGTTTACTCCGAGCCAAACCTGGAGTTATTGCCATGGCTCAGCTGATAGCGGCTCTGACAATGACCCGCGTTACGCACACTAGATCACTTACTTCATGGGAGATCAATTGATCATCATTAGCTGACCGCCCCCCTGCCCAGCCACATCAATCTTCGCATATCATGCCAGCCTTATCAGAAGTTCAGCAATGAGATTATTAGATGAGATGAGAGACCAATGCAAACTCTGCCTGTGCATCCAGCTTGAAGCAAAAGCTGGCGCCGGCCCATACTCCCGAGCCCCGAGTTATCATACACGGGTGGTACTGGTGGCTGATGATGGGATCATCAGAGTGCCTGCCCCCATGCCGCGAAGACAGAGGAACTGGGGAGTTCAAGCCCCGCTCTGCGATGATTGATTGAGCATGCCCTCCGGCCTGTTTTTAATGCCCGGGTTTCAGTGAAAAACCTGTCTTTCGTGGGGGAATTTTCGTTGCCTTCGAACATTTCGCGGATGATTTAAGCAAGTCTCAGGAAACTGCAAGGCGAAACAAAAAAGCAGCCCGCTTGCAGCCACAAATCTGAACGAAGCCTTCATCAGCAGATAGCAGTTGCCAGTGCGCTACTAGAAACCCCCCTATAGATACGCTATAGTAGTAACGCACGATAAAAGCGTCTCTACATCAGCATGTAAAGATACCTTTTGACATGATTTCGAAAACGTGTCAAACTGTTACGATATTAGACATGCTTACAGTGTTATTAGTCATATAAAGATATTTTTTTACATGCTATTGAAGTCGTCTCAAAATGATACAGAGTTAGACACGCTTTAAAGCGTCATTATCTTTTAAACATGTTGTAAAGCATATCAAACAATTGTCTATAGCCAGGTAAAGATGCTTTCTGACTTGATTAGAAAAACGTATCGAATTGATACAAAGTTTGACATGCTTTAAAGCGTCATTATCCCCTAGACACGTTGTAAAGCGTATCAAACAATTGTCTATACCAAGGTAAAGATGCTTTTTGACTTGATTAGCAAAATGTATCGAATTGATACAAAGTTTGACATGCTTTAAATCATGAATAGCATGTAGACAAGTCATAAAGCATATGAAATAACCATCAATAGGCACCCATGGGCAAAACAAATATACAATTTCATCATGTAATGCAGAAAGGCTTAAAATGTTCAAATTTGTTGGGCAAGAAGGTATGCATGAATACATATGCTTAACTATATTTAGTAGTCTCAATCTACTATATTACCATATATTATAGTTGTCGTTTGCTGTTGAGCCTTCACTATTGAACAAATAAAATTGGATAGGGACCTAGATAAGACAAGCAGGATGAAAACATTAGCATCCACTTTGCAACAATGTAACATGAGAAAATCATTGATACAAAGCATTTCAAGCTTCGATTCCCCACCGTGCAATGCAAGACACGATTATTGTTACATCACATACACGATCGATTTACAGGAAAGCAAAAGGTAGATGTTGAAAGAAAAAGGAATGAAATCCTTTCAAACATATCCAATCTCCGAGACATGCTCCAATAGAAACAAAAGTAGTTGTCAGCCCAGAAGTTGTTATAAAGTAAATTGCAATAGTAGACAGATGAGAGACCACCAACAAGTTTCCTAATTGCGACTACACAAAAACATCCTTGATTATGAGCAAACAAAGTACAAAAAGCATGTTTCTACATTACATGATGAAAGTGCACAACAGAATTACATGATGAAAGTGTACAACAGAAAAAAATGAAAAAATGGTGGCTCCCAGGAATTGAACCGCGGCTAGCAATATTAGAGTTCTGCAGCCATACCATTGAGGTAGCAACGTGTGTTTGTCAAGTTTCTAAATAAAATTACCTTTGACTATACAAAATCCACCCAGCCACCCACCGGCCAAATTGGCAATCTAATCCTAGCCTGTCCACAGACGCCGTTCCAGAAGCTTTTTTAATGAAGTCCTGCAAGCCCCTGGCAGCGCCACCCCTGGTAGCCCCCCCCCCAAGCTGCCGCCACCCTTGCAAGCCCCCCTCCCCCCCCCCCCCCCCCGGCCGCCGCCCCTTGAAGCCGTCGGTGCAAAATTCAGATCTTTTTTCACTAATATGGGCTGGTGAAGCATGACCATGAATTTTGTATTACTGCAAATTAAAGCAGCTGATATGTTTTATTTAAATTGAACAGCTCCTTACATAGGGTGATGGATCGAAGTTGGATGAAAAAATCAAGACGAGAGACTGCATATGAAGATGGTGTTGAAGAATTTTTGGCTTTTGCTTACCGGGACCTTCCACATGATAGCGAGATACTGTGTCCGTGTAAAAAGCGCAAGAATAGAAACCCAAAGTCGTGATAAAGTTAGGACACATCTGATGTGTGACGGTATTCTTGAAGGTTATACTACCTGGGTTCATCATGGTGAGAATTATGACAGACCATCAATTTCATTTGTTGATGTGCCAAATATCATAACGTTGTCTGCTTCGGGTATAGTACAAGGTCGACAGATGGAGAATCGGATAGCATGCAAGAACTGCTACGTGCTGCATTTGGTAGGACTGAAGGTTTGCCTCAAGGCGAAGCAGGTGATTTTCAGTCAGGATTTGCAAATATGGAACATAATGGCCCGGAGGATATTGTAAATCCAGCTCAAGGTGATTTTTCGGGGAGGGATCAGAATATATATGGAAGGTTCTTGAAGGATGCACATGTAAGGTTATACCCTAGTTGTAAATACTCAAGGCTGTCATTTTTGGTGCACTTATATCACTTGAAGTGCTTAAATGGTTGCTCACAAGAATTGTTTGGAGCACTACTGGGACTACTATCTTCTGCGCTACCTCTTGAAGCAAATCTACCTAAGACATATTATGAAGCGAAGAAGATCATTCATGGATTAGGTCTTGATTCTATGAAAATCCATGCTTACCCCAAAGATTGCATGCTATTTCGAGGTGAACATGCCAAAAAGGATGTTTGCTATGTGTGTGAGAGCTCTCGTTGGAAAGATGTTAAGGAGAATGCCTCATCAACTAAACCTAAGGGGAAAAGGAAACCAACAAAAGTGTTGCAGTATTTTCCATTGATACCTAGAATCCAAAGGTTATTTTCAACTACCAAAACTTCAGATGATATGCGATGGCATGAGGAGGGCCATACGAAAGATGGAAAACTACGACATCCCGCAGATGGTGAAGCTTGGAAAGACTTCAATGCTAGGCATCATAAATTCGCAAAAGATGCTCGTAGTTTACGCCTTGGTCTTGCAAGTGATGGATTTAACCCCTTTGGGAATCAGAATTTAAAGCACAGTATATGGTCAGTAATGCTCGTTCCTTACAACCTACCACCTTTGATCTGCATGAAGCAAACATATTTTATGTTATAAATGATCATCCCTAGACCAGATTCTCCAGGTAATGATGTGGACGTATATTTGCAGCCCCCTGATCGATGAGCTTTTACTGTTGTGGGATGGAGTTGAAACATTTGATGCCTCTTCGAAAAAGGAATTCCCTCTCCGAGCTGCACTATTGTGGACTATAAATGATTTTCCACCATTAGCTTACCTATATGGATGGAGCACAGGTGGTACATGTGCATGTCCGTCTTGTGGTCCAACAACAAAATCAGTTCGCTTGAAGAATGGTAAAAAGTTGTGCTATATGGGTCATTGTCGATGGCTGACTTAAAATCATAGATACCGAAGGCAAAGGATGTAGTTTGATGGCTCGATAGAGACTGAACTTGCACCTAAAACAATGAGTGCCACTACTGTTCTTACAATGTTAGAAGGGAAAGAGTTTGTGCTAGGGAAAAAGGTGTGCACAATAAAGAAGGACAACAAGAAAGGCAAGAATAAGGAAGTGGCGGTTGAAAGTGCTACGAAACGCAAGCGTAAAATAAAAGGACAAAATAAGGAGTCAGATGGGAGTGGTGCTAAGGAAGAGAAGAATCCTAAAGATTGGTTGAAAAAGAGGTCAATTTTCTTACAGATACCATATTGGGAACACAATAGATTAAGACACAATCTAGACATAATGCACTTAGAGAAAAATGTGAGTGACAACTTTATCTTGACTTTTTTGGCTATTTGTCATAAAACAAAGGATGACCTTAATGCACGACTAGATTTAAATGAACTTGGAATTCGAGAGGATCTTCATCCTGTTGTAGACAATGAAGGAAAGCAGTCGCTTCCTGTGCACCTTTTACCATGTTTAGAGAGAAAAAGGAGATCATTTGCTCAGTAATTAAAAACCTTAGGACTCCTGATGGATATGCATCAAACATATCTAGGTGTGTGAACACGAAAGACTTTACATTGAGTGGACTAAAGAGTCATGACAATCATGTTTTACTACATGACATTCTTCTAGTGGCGCTCCGATCCTGTTACCCTAGCAAAGATGTCATGACGATAGTGGTTGAATTATCTAATTTCTTCAAGATGTTGTGCTCCAAGGTGATAGATGTGGATGAGTTGGTAAAGCTTCAAGAGAGTATTGTGATGACACTATGTGATATGGAGAGAACTTTCCTGCCATCATTCTTTACTATGAGCGTGCATTTGATGGTGCATTTGGTAGAAGAAGTTAAACTTGGTGGCCCTGTTCAGTATCGGTGGATGTACCCCATGGAGAGGTATGCAACTATATTTAATTTGCACTGTCAATAATTGCATATAGATTTTTTGTTCGGCTAAAGGCACTTGTGAAGAATAGAGCTCACGTAGAAGGTTCAATTGCTGAAGGATATTGCATGGAGGAGTGCCTGAACTTTTGTTCGAGATTTTTAGAAGGAACTACACATTTTACTAGGCCATCTAGAAATCCTGAACCTTCTGATGAAAAAAAGGCATGTACTTGTTTGATAGTGCTGGTGAACCAATTAGAAAGTGTATTGGTGTGAACCTTGATAAGCATCTTCTTGTTCAGGCGCATCGATATGTCTTGCGACATTGCGATGAACTTGAGGACTTATGCAGGTTTGTTCATATAGTGCTCCCTGTTATGTTTAATTTATGTTTGTAGTAACTTGATGACATGACACTGATTCGATTGTTGTAGAGAATTCTTGGAAGAGGAGAAAAGCAAAATGGGTCCATCATCTAATTTGACACCTTGTTCCATTGAATTCCTGATTGGTTGGAGCAAAAGGTGTGCAAATCTTAAATTGATGCATTTTAGCCATACCATTAATAGATGGAATGGATCTAATATAATTCCTTATAGAAACAGGTTATCCTAGGGGATGGAACAAGCATCACGGCAAAGGTTAGAGCATTGGCTGCAAAACCTAGCAAATGTAGTGTGAGACGCAATGGTTACAATATTAATGGTTTCAGGTTCCACACTATGAGCCGTGAGGCTACACGCTTGACACAAAATACTGGCATAGTGAACAACGCACATGATGGTGTGAATTATTATAGCAGATTATCAGATTTAATTGAATTGTCATATGCAGAGTACAAGGTAGTGCTTTTCAAAGGTGAATGGTATGATGTTGAGCTGTGAGGCTGCATGCTTGACACAAAATAGTGGCATAGTGAACATCGCACATGATGGTGTGAATTATTATGACAGATTGTCAGATATAATTGAATTGTCATATGCAGAGTACAAGGTAGTGCTTTTCAAAGGCGAATGGTATGATGTTCATCATCAAGATGGGTTACGACAAGATGAGTTTGGATTCACCCTTGTGATTTTTTCTCAAAGATACACACAAGATAAAAATTAGAGCATGATCCTTTTGTTTTCTCTTCATAAGTGTAGCAGGTCTTTTATGTCCAAGATCCAAAAGCTGAAGCATGGTGCACCGTGGTAAGAGTTATTCCACGTGATAATTTTGACATGGGTGCTCAATTGTTGGCTGATGAAATAGATTAGAACAATATAGTCTTCTGTTGTGGGGCTCAATTGTGGGGCTTTTTTCGGGTGTTTTGAATGCTGCCAGGTTACCTGAATTTAACAGGCCTGATCAACAATTTAAGGATGGGTTATCTCCTTGCTTAGTCGTGTCCATGGGGTTAGTGCTACTAGGGAATGTCCCCAACAGCCAAAACCATGGTTGATTCACTAGTAGAGAATTGGCTTTCGATCCGACCCCTTTTGTCCCGGTTTAAAGTTGGCCCGGGACAAAAGGGGGTGCGCCGGGGTAGGGAAAATTGGAGGGGAGCATTACTCCCGGTTGGTAATTGCAACCGGGACTAAAGGCCCCCCTTTAGTCCCGGTTGCAATGGCTAGCTGGGGGGCGTCGGTGGCGGGACCCATCCAACCGGGATAAAAGGAGGCACCAACCGGGATAAAAAGGTTAGTCCCGGTTGGTGCCTCCAACCGGGATAAAAGGGTGTCCCTTTTATCCCGGTTGGAGGATCCAACCGGGACTAAACTTCCAACCGGGACAAAAGGTGTTCCCTTTTGTCTCGGTTGGAGTTTTTAACCGGGATAAAAACTCATCCCCCACTATATCCCGAGACAGAGACTTTCTTCTTCCTCCAGCCCGAGCCAGTCCAGCACATTGATAGAGAGCTGAGCTTCACCTACTCTCCGGTGGTGCCAAAGCAAGGGAGGTGCTGCCCGAAGTTTTTTCCCTCATTTTCGTGGGAATTTGACTCAGCCAACACAAGTGTTGCGAAGGTTTGCTACTTCATCCTCGTGTTATGCTTTGATTTATGCTTTGGAGATGGAAAGATTATTTGCTACAATGTGATGATGAAGTAGAAAAATGGAGAGGTATTTTGAGCTAGAATGTGAGGGAGATTGATGTGTCATATATAGTATGCATTATTGCAGTGGTTTAAAAATGATGCTACCTTGTCTAGACGGTTTATCTTATCAAATTCAATATGGTTTTTTAAATCCATATACTTGTTGAACTTGTATACCGTGTTCATTTCGGCGAGAATGTTCTCCGCCGAGCAGCAACGTATGTCAAGAAGGAGGTTCGATTCTACGAGAAAGAGTGGATACGGACATCGTGACCGTGTCCCCTTTTCCGTAGCATCTAACCTCTTTCATGACGAAGTGCGGTGCCGCCCAGCTGAGGACATCCTCGCGAAATGAACACGGTCTTCAAGTTCAACAACTTCTGTAGTGGTAAGGAAAGAATTTTTGTACATAGATGACTTCTGCTACTTGTTGAACTTGCATACCGTGTTCATTTCTGCTACGATGTTCTCCGCCGAGTAGCAACATATGTCAAGAAGGAGGTTCGATTCTACGAGAAAGAGTGGATACGGACATCGTGACCGTGTCCCCTTTTCCGTAGCATCTAACCTCTTTCATGACGAAGTGCGGTGCCACCCAGCTGAGGACATTCTCGCGAAATGAACACGGTCTTCAAGTTCAACAACTTCTGTAGTGGTAAGGAAAGAATTTTTGTACATAGATGACTTCTGCTACTTGTTGAACTTGCATATCGTGTTCATCTCTCCGAGGATGTTTTCCGCCGAGCAACGTATGTCAAGAAGGAGGTTCGATTCTACGAGAAAGAGTGGATACAGACATCGTGACCGTATCCCCTTTTCCGTAGCATCTAACCTCTTTCATGACGAATACCGGTGCCGCCCAGTTGAGGACATCCTCGCGAGATGATCACGGTCTTCAAGTTGAACAACTTATGCAGTGTTAAGATAATAATTTTTGTACATAGATGGCTTCTGCTACTGGAGGAAGTGGCGATGGTGGAGGCGATCGTGGTTCCTATTATAGCAAGGTTCCAATCATAGTTGGCCCTCAGAATAAGCCGAAGAAAAAGAGCGCGCTGGAAAAAGCAATGCTTCGTTATTTGCAGCAACGTCATGAAGAAGCTGTTGCCGCGGGTCAGGAACCTCCTTTTGGTGGTCGTTATGCTCCACCCTCAGTCCCGGGTGTTTCACGTCCACTTAGTATTACCGTTTCAGGCGGCACAAATAAACCTAAGGATGAGGTTGGGTCAGCGGAACCTTCGTCTTCACCGTCCAAGGATGCTTAAAGTCCTCCTTGATAATAACCAGTGGATGGCTTGTTGTATTGTATCATGTTGTTTGGGACTTTAATTTAAATATGTGTATTTGGATCTTCATGTTGTTGTATTGTACCATGTTGTTTGGATCTTTAATCGATTTTCACGCGTAATCCATTGTCAAGTGTAATCCATTTTCATGCGTAATACGATGCAGATGGACCGGCAATGGATGTATAATGCAGACAGGCGGAGCAAGGCGTTTATTGATGGCTTGCATTATTTTCTCGAAGTGGCAAAAGCGAACAAGCCAGAGAATGGGTTCGTATGTTGTCCATGCTTCCAATGCAATAACAGGAAGGAGTATTCAAAGGATTCCTGGGGGACTATTCACAGCCACTTGTTTAAATACGGTTTCATGCCTAACTATTTGGTTTGGACCAAGCACGGTGAACTAGGGGTTGTAATGGAAGATGGCGAGGAGGAGGAGGAAGATGACACCATTCCGGACTGGGTTGCAAGCCAAGCTTTTGCAGGTACTACAATGGGCGAGGCTGATGAAGATGAGTTTGCAGAAAATGACCCTACTGATGACCTTGGTCAGGTGATACGAGATGCATACAGAGATTGCGAAACTGAGAAGGAAGCAGCAAAGTTGCAGCGCATGATAGATAATCACCAAAAATTGTTGTACCCAGGTTGCCAGCAGGGCCATAAAAAACTAGGTACGACACTAGAATTTGTGCAATGGAAGGCAAAAAATGGTGTGTCCGATAAGGCATTTCAGGGGATGTTGAACATTGTCAAGAAGATTCTCCCCGAGAATAATGAATTACCGTCCACAACATATGAAGCTAAACAGATTATTTGCCCTCTCGGATTGGATGTTCAGAAGATACACGCATGCCCTAATGACTGTATCCTCTATCGTGGTGATGAATACGAGAAATTGGATGCTTGTCCTGTCTGCGAAGCCCTGCGGTATAAGATCAGGCGAGATGATCCTGGTGATGTCGAGGGGCAGTCTCCCAAGAAGAGAGTTCCCGCGAAGGTGATGTGGTATTTCCCTATAATACCATGCTTGAAGCGCTTGTTCAGGAACAAGGCGAATGCTAAGTTGATGCGATGGCACAAAGAAGACCGTAAGGAAGATGAGATGCTGAGACACCCCGCAGATGGGGCACAGTGGAGATCAATTGATAGAACATTCCCAGACTTTGAAAGTGAAGCAAGGAACATAAGGTTTGGTTTAAGCACTGATGGATTCAATCCATTCGGTGAGTTGAGTAGTGGCCATAGTACTTGGCCTGTGACCCTTTGTATGTTCAACCTTCCTCCTTGGCTGTGCATGAAGCGGAAGTTCATTATGATGCCGGCGCTTATCCAAGGCCCAAAACAACCCGGCAACGACATTGACGTGTACCTAAGGCCGTTGGTTGATGACCTTTTACAGCTCTGGAAGGAAGAAGGTGTATGTGTGTGGGATGAGGATAGACAAGAGATCTTTAATCTACGAGCACTGTTGTTCGTAACCATCAACGATTGGCCTGCATTGAGTAACCTTTCAGGACAGATAAATAAGGGATATCGGGTATGCACCCACTGTTTAGACGACACAGACAGCATGTACTTGAAGCACTGTAAGAAGGTCGTCTATATGGGTCATCGTCGATTTCTCCCTGCTCACCACCAGCTGAGAAAGAACGGGATGCATTTCAAAGGGGCGCCAGACCATCGTAAAAAACCTGCACACCGTAATGGAAAGCGTGTGTTCGAGATGATGAAGGATGTATATGTAGTCTTCGGAAAGGGACTTGGTAGCCAACCTGTTCCGAACGACGATAACGGACATGCACCCATGTGGAAGAAAAAGTCAATATTTTGGGAGCTACCTTATTGGGAAATCCTAGAGGTTCGCAACGCAATAGACGTGATGCACCTGACGAAGAATCTTTGCGTGAACGTGCTAGGCTTCATGGGTGTTTATGGAACCTCAAAAGATACATTGGAAGCACGACAGGACCTGAAAGCCATGGGGCAACGAGATGACCTACATCCGGAAAAGAGAGATAATGGACAGCACTACTTACGTCCTGCCAGTTACACTCTCAGCAAGGAAGAGAAGGATAGCATGTTTGAATGCTTGAATAGTATGAAGGTCCCATCTGGGTACTCCTCGAATATAAAGGGAATAATAAATATGAAACAAAAGAAGTTTACAAATCTCAAGGCTCATGACTGCCACATGTTGATGACCCAGTTGCTTCCGGTTGCACTGAGGGGTGTTCTACCAGAAAATGTCCGGTTGCCGCTCGTAAAGCTATGCGCGTTTCTCAATGCGATTTCGCAGAAGGCAATCGATCCATCCAAGCTATCAAAGCTACGGAACGATGTGGTGCAATGTCTTGTCAGTTTTGAGTTGTTATTTGCACCATCCTTCTTCAATATTATGACGCACTTACTGGTTCACCTAGTAAAAGAGATTGGTATTCTCGGACCTGTATACCTGCACAATATGTGGCCTTTCGAGAGGTTCATGGCAGTCCTAAAAAACTATGTTCTTAATTGTGCCCGTCCAGAAGGAAGCATCGCCAAGGGATATGGAACAGAGGAGGTGATCGAGTTTTGTGTTGATTTTATTGATTCAATTGACTCGATTGGGGTTCCAACTTCACGCCACGAGGGGAGGCTCCGAGGAATAGGCACCCTTGGAAGGAAATCAAGTTTGAGCAATGATACTGATTTGTTCGACAAGGCACACTACACTGTTCTACAACAGTCATCCTTTGTGTCTCCGTATATCGAGCAGCACAGGCAGATGGTAGCTTCCAAAAACCCGACCAAATCCGATGCTTGGCTTACCCGTCATCACATGGAAACTTTTCCCTCCTGGTTGCGCCAACAACTTATGGGTAACTCTGAGATTCACCCACAGCTTGCCTGGTTAGCCAGGGGACCTGCTACCACAATCGTCAAATTCCAAGGCTATGAGATAAATGGTTACACATTTTACACGAGAGCCCAGGACCAGAAAAGCACGAACCAGAATAGTGGTGTCCGCATAGATGCCATGGACAGAAATAATAGCAAGGAGTCGTATTATGGTTTCATACAGGAGATATGGGAACTCGAATACGGACCGCTGTACATCCCTCTATTTCTTTGCAATTGGGTGAAGCTAACTGCCGTCACCAAAGATCAGTACGGAATGACAATAGTAGATCTGAGCAAGACTGGATACAGTGATGACCCATTCGTACTTGCCAATGATGTGCATCAGGTGTTCTATGTGAAGGACATGTGCAGCAAACCCAAGAGGAATACAGAAGAGACATGGGAGCCAAAGTGTCACATAGTTCTTCCAGGTAAAAGAAAAATCGTGGGAGTCGAGGATAAAATAGACCAATCAGATGATTATGATCAGTTTGATGGCATGCCTCCATTCGCCGTTGAAGTTGATCCAAGCATCCTGCTATCCAAAGAAGAGGCTCCGTACTTACGCCGCGATCATGATCAAGGAACTTTCGTGAAGAAGAAATTTTACAACGTTGTATTGTAATGCGTTAAATGTACATGACCTTTGTGTATTAATTGATACAATTTGTAATTTACCCTATGTATGATTTCATGTGTTATTAAATTTGGTAGGTGAAGATTTTTTAGATAAACATGAACATTGTTAACCACATACTAACATGGATTTTTCTGCGCATTGAAATAATTTAATTGAATAATTTCTTGATCACAGCAATGCAGTAAAATAAATATTTTACAGGCTAAATGAACTGGTATAGAATTAATGATTAATTCATACTTATTGTCAATTTACTCGTTAATTAAATATATTTTTGCATGTACAAAATCGGTGAAGGTTTTGTTTTTCATCCTGAAATGCAGTGAAAAGGTCAAATAAAATCCATTTCCAAAAAACAGGCGGGAGAAGAAAAATAGGAAAAAACACCTTTTGTCTCGGGTGCTAACAGCAATTCCCAAGTGGAGGAAGATGGAACAAGATCTGATCGAACGGGGAATCGTACCTGCAACTATTGAATGGCCCGAACGATCAAAAAATTGGTACTACGCTCATGGAGGCTCCCTAAGCCAAGAGGATGGGACGTTGATTTTCAATGACACAATACGTGAGAAGGCCGAACATCTCATGAAGAACATTGAAGACTCCAAGGCTGGGAGGTTGAAGGTGGACCGAGAAAATGATGAGCTCACATTGGCCCTCGGTAATCCAGAGCACCCAGGACATTGCCGAGGGTTCGGGGTGGTTCCGTGGAAGTTCGCTTTCTGAGGCGACAGCGCCTCTTACAGAAGCCGGAAGCGAAGAAAGGAACAGATCGAGGAGAGCTGGCGGCAGATGCTAGAACAAAGAATGATGGATGAAATCAATCGGCGGGTGGCCGACGCAGTTGCGGAGTTGGCCCAATCTGGAGCACTGCCGAATCCTAACACCGCCAGCCCTTCTCAACGCCTCGGGAGCAGTTGTTCTTCTACAGGGGTCCCCGATGCGCAGACGCCCAGGTTACCCGTGGCGGAGCAACGGTTCCCCGTGGATGCCATCACGCAACGGACCTCATGTGAGTTGCATGCACCGGTCGGCAACCTCACTATTAAGGTATACTTATACATAATATTTATGCAATCTTGTCAATTGATCCAGGCCTCGAGATCGGAGTTCAACTTGTTTACTTCTGCTATATGTACAGGTAGCGTACGGGAGTGCGTTAGCAACCCTGGCAGGGCAGAGCAGTCATGGCATGGACATTCCAACAGGCTACGCCAGCGTCTACGTCGAGCAAATAGTTGATCCCCAGTATGAAGGTCTAGAGCTCGACTTCCCGGGAGGCGACGGGGAAAAGACATTGGCAGATGCGCTTCATGGGATCATTCTATGGAAGAAACGCTACATCATTATTCCCAGCACGGAGCCATCTCCTCAGACCTCAAGACCGCTCCCCGTAGATCCCCAGCAGCGACCTTCTCCTCATACCTCGAGACCGGCATCTCCTGCTCCAGGACCGTCCCTTCCATCTATATCAAGGTCTCCATCTCCACCACATCCTGGTGCTGGGAGCGACGACGACAATAACAACACCCCTCCCCGATCACCGTCGCCGGCACCAAGAGCGGCCCCCTTGAAGGAACCTGCAACACCACTAAAGAAGTCACGAGCACCGCCTCCCAAGCAAAGACAGAGAAAGAAGAAAACAAAGGAGCCTGAAGTGACTCGTAAGGAACGCTGGGAGGCAATGTCTCATGAAGAACAGTGGGCAGAAATCCAACGAGAGGCCAGTGAGTGGTTCAAGAAACAAGCCGAATTAAAAAAGGCAAGGGAGATGGAGCCACCGCCAGTAAGTCGGCGAGATTTAAACTTTTTTATCAGGATGGAAGAAGGAGCCAAGAAAAGGATTCCACTCTTGTCAAACTATGAACGGGCTCTAGTAAAGGCTGATGAAAAGGATAAAAGGAAAGGAAAATCATCCTCCAGCGGCCCAGTCCCCGACCTCAGCCATTTATCAAAAAAAGATGCTCAACGGGTAAAAGCAATGCCCTTGGATCAACAAGCAAATGTATTGAAGTTCATGGAAGAAACAGGTCTGGGACTTGATGAATGCATAGGGCAAGTTGAGACGCCAACTGCACCGCCCCCTGAGCTGAAGTGGCCTTATGAGCTAGGCAAACCTCTAGTAAAGCCTTCATTGGTACGGAAGCTATCAACAAAGATGTAAGAATTCCATCAATGGTACATGATGGCATCCGCCGACTTGAGGGAGATGATCGGCATGAAGGTAAAACCGATAGATTTTCACGGTGAAGGGGAGAAAGTGCTGTGGCTAGACTTCAAGGATATATACGAAGTGTACCATCATGATGCCCTGGACGTCTCTCTGATCAGCGCTTGGATTCTGTAAGTGTCCGTTTATCTCTACATGTAAATTTTGGCGTGCGTCACCGTACTAACTTCATCTTCCATTTCATGTAGGATGCTAATTCAGACATGCCACCGAGAGGCGTACCTACATATAGGCTTCATGGATCCATCTGTAGTTAACCAACAACAGATACAATTAGCGCCGGAAAAAAGCTTTGCGGAAATATACAATTTCCTACACAAACAAACATTCAAGGATTTCATACTACTTCCATACAACTTCAAGTAAGTGTGTGTATACCGTCTACTTTCGATGTCTTTTTCCTTATCTCTACATGTTAGTTAGCTCTAATATGCATGAACATTTTACGCACGCAGCTTCCACTGGATCCTTATTATAATTGAGCCTGAAAGAAGCCATGTCACTGTCTTTGATTCGTTAAGGAAAGATCCGGTGGACTACCAAGAATTGCAAGACATGCTAGGCTTGTAATAATTCTGGACCTTTATCTCTATGCAAAAATTTATTTCCTAAATTTTATCCCTGTTACACTATGTCATTCATTATTCTAATCCGCAGCGCATGGAAACAATTCATAAGGACACACAAAGGTCCATTCAAAGAAAATCTTACATGGAACACAGACTTCCCGGTACGTATGCAGTCTGCACATTTATTACATTGTATAACATGAATATTTCATAACTTATTTTTTCCGCACTGAAGTGCTTAAGACAGGAACCCGGGAATAATCTATGTGGCTACTACATCTGTGAGCACATGCACAGTTTTTTGGGACCCAAGGGACCGAAGATGACGCCGCACAACTTTAAAGTACGTAAAATAAATATATTACTAGTTAATTATTTTCTAGCTCCTTATATGTATTTGTTCATGTAACATTCACAAATTTCCAAATTATAGATGTTAAATATTCAACAAGGACTCTTGAAGGAAGAAAGAGTAGCGGCAATATGTGAAGGTCTCATTGGATTCATAATGGACGAGGTGGTAAATCCAAAAGGAGAATTTTATTACGATGGACGACAATTAGACACTCCGATCAGCAACACCACGACGGGAAGATTGTAGGAAGATACTTTGATTTATTTGTATATATAATACGCGCTAATTATGATCGATTTGTACTAAGCTAGTTGAATTGTGTATATGAATTGTGTATAAGGATTGTGTATATATATAGTAATTGTATAATTACAAATCCCATTCGTTTAAATACTAGTTGATTTCATTCTAAAAAAATCTCAACTACAAGGTTAACAAATTAAAAGGGCCGCGGTACTACGTATACATGATGCATGCATGAAAAATTCAGGCGTCACGGCAGTGCCATGCAAGCGTCATTTAGTCCCGGTTGGAATCGAGCCGGGACTAAAGGGGACCCATTTAGTCCCGGTTGGGAAATCCAACCGGGACTAAAGGGGGTCCTTTACTCCCGGTTAAAAGACCCGGGACTAAAGACCCCCCCCCCTTTTGTCCCGGTTGGTTTATCCCGGATGGATTTTCGAGAGAAATGCACCCTACCAACCGGGACTAAAGACCAATTCTCTACCAGTGATTGCTACATATGTAATGTCATGAATAATATGATCTAGCTTAGATGCATTCATGCATGCACTGATCATTCAAAATAGGTCACAAGTGTCTATGTACCTTCATTTCAATGTTAGATGTATGTCACCAAGATAAATCTGTGACTTGTTGTCAAGATATAATCTACAAGTTGTTACCATTGGAACTCTTTGTAAAACTTCATATGTATGGTAATTTCTTACAAATGAATCTGGTGATGTGATGTTTGATGTTGTACCTTCCCCACAAGGAGATAGCAATTGCTCAAAGATATTCCATTGTTTTGAATGCATCTGCACATAATCGCTAGTGGTTTATGTACTTTTAGGTGCGCTGCCAGAGGTAATGTAAAAAGCAAACTGGGAACGAATCTATACTCTACTCCGTCTCATGCTTAACCTTGCACCTGTGATTTGGTTAAAACTTTTAGAAAAATTCTGCTTTTGGAACCCAAGGACAAAGTCCTGGTTGGTGACCACTAAAATTATATAGAATACCTGGCATGGCATAAGCACACCATGGAAACTCCAGTGGGTTCAATACACCGCTCAACAAAAGTTGCTAGACAAATTTGGGAGAAAATTATCATGTTCTATGAATATTTGTAGAATAAATAACTTCATAGCAGCGCGTAGACAAGTTGCACTCCTTTTCCATGCCCTTTGTTCGATAACAAAGTTGAATAGAAATAACTGCTATATATTCACATGATAAAAAATAGTCCTGGCAAAAACTAAAATCCACATTCACATATAAAAAATAGAAACAAATTTGGCAAGGTACCAGTCAAGTGAAGCCCTTTTGTGGAAACAACAAGCACATTCAAACAATAATTTATCATTCTAAATGATTAAGTCAGCTAGACCAATAGATCATCTTACAAGAACAGTACATCATGAGCAACAGTTGATCTAGCACTTCTTGCATTACAAAAGCATCTGTTCCACTTTAGCCATTACAAAAGCATTGACAAACAAGCAGTCCAACCAGGCAGAGGATAAGCACCCACATTTTCTTCTCCTGGACTTCCTTGGCAATCCTAACATGAAGGCCATGGCAAACAGATTGCACAAAATGTGACCTATCCTGGTATTCCACCATGCACACGGCTAGTCCAAAAGACCATGATAGATGGGGATCATAGCACTAGAGGTTCAGCTACTAGTAGCACTAGAGATTCCAGCATGGATTATCTAATTTATGTACAGACCAAACTAACAGTCTGTCAACCAACTTCTTAACCTACTTCTTGTCTAGCTTCTTAAATGCTTCAATTAACTTTTTTGCCTTCCGTTTAACTTTTTCAAGCTTCTTGGCCATGTCATCTCGCTGCTACACTGCTTGTTCGTACTTTTCATTTTCCTGATTCCTGTAGTTCTTGAAAATTTGTATCAACTGCTCCAAATCAGTCCGCAATACATTAAACAATAACTCAGGTCAAGTTTCAAGACTAGCAGCACATGAACTCATTAATTTGGATAGGTGGACAGGGAGACTTGGATGGACAAGATAGATCATACCAATAGCCGAACTAGAAAATTCACACACCAAATCTGGCATATATTAAACCTAATAAGAGAAGAACAAATCTTGGCTTTGAAATGAAAAGCAAACTCATGTACACATCCATAGACAGAGAAATAGCTCCAGATAAATAAGAATGTGCTATAAGAAATAGTAATAGCTTCAACATGTTATCTCTACTTGATTGGAAAAACCAAAATGCAAGGGAATATAAATAGTAATGGAAAATATATCACAAAATCAATTTCGCTAACTCTTTGCAATCAAATTAGGAGTTTCTACTTAACTAGGAGCTGAGGCATCTTATTCAGATCTGGAGGAGATTTATCAACATGGCTTTCAGAGACACAGGTAAAATATATAGACTGCAACTAGGATGATATTCACACAATTCCACCAAATGCGATGATATTTGGCTCAATACCAATATCACTGAACTCTAGGCATCTAACAATATGCAACATGATGATATAAGAGCACTCAGGTTTTGATATGTAATTTTCAAACTCGTGATAAGTGAAGGAATTCTAGTACAATGCCAAAGGAAGAATTGCATATAAGTTGTTTGAGACAACAGATAACTATGTTAAGTTTCAACTCCCTGAATCCCTAACGTGTGGATTTTCCAAATCCACAATCAGTAAAATTATTCTACTATAGTGAGAAAGGACAAGCTGCATATAGGTTGTTTCAGACAGCCATGTGAGGTTTCAAGTGCCTCCGCCACTAACATGGTTATATGGAATTAGGGATCATATATTATCACAAAACGTAAATACTTCCTAGAACAAATATATACTTCGCAGACAGATTTTCAAGCTACCATTGTCTATTTTCAACTCTGTTAGCAATTTTTCAATATTTATTAGCCAAGATCAGCACACAAGAACCCCAAACATCATCGACTTTGAGCGCCTAGGGTTGGATAGAGCTGCCCAGTACCAGGGTTGCTTTGCAACCAAACACCACCGACTCTGTGTAACACCTATTGTTCCCGCAAATACAAAGATATAGATACATGAACCAACAGTAGTTCTCATCACATTCCAGTTTTGATATCCCACATACAAGTCATCATTAATTAGTACCAAGCTCATACATGAAGAAAGAAATGGACCTGGCAATACAATAACTCAAGAGGGCATCAACAAAAGCAGGATATGCACCAGACAATGCATGCTAGAATACTTCAATCATTTAATTATAATTAGTTCAACAGGCACATAGCACCCATCAAAACTTTAACAAGTAGTTTACTAGCACATCAGTCCTCATGTCTGAACAAAAACCTAAAGCACACTAATCGAGCACTACAAGCGCTAGTATTTGCCCCCAGACCCACTATCTAAGAGAGTTTATTTTAGCTTATTGCTAGTAACCATATAGTTGAAATCATGCTATTATCCAATTTCTTCTCACTTACAGACTAACAGTTAAGGTCTAGTCATGATTGGTGCATACATAGATAATAAAAACATATAAAAAGTAAGAACAATACCATCCTACTGACCGCATGGTCGGCCGCCTCTTCACGCCGTTGTCCAAATGGGGACGATGTGAGGAAGAACCCTCGCCACGGCGGCCCCCTCCTCCCGCGGTGAGGGGCTCCGACGGCGTCCCCACCTTGCAGACCTTCTTGGCCTGGGCAAACCGACCCCTAGCATCGCGCAGGTACGTCATCCTTGGCCCAGGCGGTGCGGAACTTGGGGAAGGGATTTGGAAGGGATTTGTGGATGGGGAGCGGAGCGGATCTTGGTGGAGCAGTGCAAAGGATGTCGGAGAGAGGAGGCGGCCAGGACGGGAGAGAGGAGGCGGACGGGACTGAGGAATGGAGGCGGCAGATAGGACTGAGGAACGGGAGGGGAGGAGGCGGAGGAACTGAGGAGTCTGTTTAGGTGAGGAGGTGGAGGAACGGGAGAGAGAACCATTAAAAGGAATAAATTTCTTCTCACTTACCGAAATCAGGTGATAGCTCAATGGTTTGTCCGCTGCTCTGGAACTTGTAGGCCGCAGTTTGATTCAGTGATGTCACAATTTTTTTTGCATTTTTTTCAGTTTGTTCCTAAATTTTCCCAATTTTTTATTCCTAATTTTTTGCCAAGTCAGGTTTATACAATTCCAATATATATTTTCTTAAGTTCTAACACAATGTGCATGAGTGAATGCTATAGGTTTCAATCACAAACACAAAGATAAGTGTATCACTAGCTTTGTACATGACAATCCTATATGGTTTTCATCCCACAATGGTTTAGTATCCTGGTGTCACAAACCCAAACCTTAGTAAAGATGTCATGCCGCTGCAAAAAGAACACGTAGCTCAATGGTTTGTGCGATAAATCATGTGCTTGAGGTGCTCGTTTACTAATTTGCATCGAAACATTGTCTTAGCTCCCACATGATATTACCTCCAGGCAAAGAAGGTGACATTGAACATGATACACCTATATGATATGCCATATATATAGATTTGATCAACCAAGAATTCAACTTGCCTATTTATATGCCCCTGGTACGTTTGACACATTCGAAAAAGGTCATTTCATTGTAGAGTAAGTAAATAGTAAAGCAAATGCCAAAATGTTAGTACAAGGGGTCGAGTAACACCATGGGAATAAAACCATGGGAAAGAAAAAAGTTTTTTGAGAAATTAGGAAAAAGAATCACCTGATTTGGACAACAAATATGAAATCTAAACATGTTAACATTTTTACAATGAATCAAAATACAAAAAAAGAAGATCACCATGAACCAAACTAGAACAACATAAGAACCCAGCGCCGATGAGTGGGACCCACATGTCAGTCGCACACCGGCCCAAAACTATGTATAACAATGTTGAGAAGCAAGAAGAAAAACAAAACAACAAGTACCTCAATGGTTTATGCGACACTGATATAGATGGGCGTTCTAGGTTTGATCCTTTCCCTTCACCCTTTTTCCACTTTTTTTCCTGATATTTTATTTTTCTTGAAAATTGGCTTGGCGCCAGCCTGCAGCCATTTACCGCCCAATGGCCCGCCCATCCTGCGAACAAATTGCATCTTAACCTCCCCACTTCCTCATTAACCTTCCCATCTCATCCGTTCTTTCCTTTGCCTCCTCCATCTCGGTTCCCTTCTGCACCCGCCACCGCCGGTTCCCTTCGGCGTCTTGTCACCATCGGAGGGGCATCGGTGCAGGACAGCCCGCACCCGAACGCCGCCACGACGTGCCTCCCCACCACCGGTTCCCTTCTGCACCTACCGCCGCATGTTCCCTTCGGCATCCCATCGCCATCGGAGGGGCGCCGGTGCAGGACAGCCCGCACCCGGACGCCGCCGCGACATGCCTCCCCACCGCGCATTCCCCCGAGGGTTCCTCCTTAGTCTCCATCATGCGGACCAGCTTCCCATCGAGGTCTTGGAGCTGCTGAAGCCTCAAGGACTCCCGGACTTCCTCTTCCTCAGAGTTATGGCAACGCCTCCAACTTCAAGGTGCTCAGATGTTAGCATTCTGGACGTATGTAATGCACCCCTCTCCTGATGATCTATCCCATTTGATCCCACCTCTATGTTTACTGATTCCCCGTTGAATTATTTACTGGACTGCTGGATGTGGAAGTAGCAGAGAATTTGCCTGCCTGCCTGCGATATGGCCTAGCTCCTCCCTCCTCCTCTCCCTGGGCACCAGCAGCGGACATTCAATAGTAATTTAGATTTTTTTAGTCGTCTTGGTTTGGAATCTGGTCTAAAGTTTCCCTACAATTGTGTTATTTATGAAATTGCACACCTAATGTAAAAATTTAAGAGCAATTGGACAAGTAGTTTTAGAGATATGAATTTTTCTTTGAATCAACTGAAATGGGCAGAATGTTGCACTTTAAGTTTTTCTTTTCAAAGATGTGTTCTACTGTACTAAAATTGTCTCCACAAAATTTTAGATGGCTATGTGATTTTCATCACTTGATCATCTCTTGACATTGATACCCTTCTTAGCTGATCACTTGGTCTCCCAACACTTGAATCTTGTGCTCTCATTCTTGCTCAATCAAATATAAATAAATGAGAAGGACATATGTTAAAGATATTCTTGTTGTACACATGATAATCTTGTTATGGTTGATCACGATGGCCTTGCTTGTACATAAATCTAGGATAGTTAGTTAGGATCTTGCTAATCTATGTTTGCATCTTGTACTCCAAGATGTATGTGCCACGCCTATGCTCTGAACTTACTAGTATATGATAGATTTAGTTGGAATTACTTCCTGACATGGAATATAATGTCATTCTAAATTTCTAACTAGCTACATTTGTATCTCAATGGTTGACTAGAACTTATATTTTTAATGCACATGAACAAGTAGCTGATACATACTTTGATCATTTATCATGTAAGCTTTTGTTCATATTTCATAAATGGCTATTGGTTTCTATCATAGTGAACCTGTTATGCACATCTGTACTGCTGCCAATTTGTGCTGCTGTCTTTTGCCTTCTGAGAGATAATGCACTAAACTGTAAGTGCTGATCTTGGTACCCCCAATGTATATGCAGAAGAAATCATGGTAAGACCACCTCGAAGGTTAAGGAACTTGAACCTTGAAGAAGAAGAGGACGCAGAACCTATTGAGAATGGGCAGGACAACTTAGCAGAGAATGACAATGGGCATGACAACCTAGTAGAAAATAAGAACGATGATGACTTACAGGATCCTCCTGATATTGATGGATTATTAGCCCACCTGCCATACCACCATCCACAAACCCCCATTAAGATAATATGTAAGTTTCATGTTTTTTCCTTGCATATCCAAATGCAGTGTCAAATCAATCTGTTTCATATATGTAGGGCCAAATGGAGAGGTGAGACAACTTTTAGGGGGTATTAGAGTTTCAAATATAGAGGATTTAGATGGAGGAAAGGTAATTGTAGGTACTAATGAAAATGGTGTCCCAAATAAAAGGTCAACCTCCATTCTTGGTCAGCACCTTGGACAGATAGCAGAAAAACCATCATTAGCTCCTTTACATATTCAAAGATGGGACAATGCTCTGTTCAATACTCACAAGCAACAAATAATCAAGGATGTGGAGGTAAAATTAATCTTACTAGTTCAAGTAAGTACCTCAATTTTCATCCATCCAGTAACAGTTACCTCTACTCTTTATAGGTACACTTTCAGTTACCCCGCCAAACGCTGAATCTTACAAGGGGCTCGGTGCTACACACTGTTAACAATTGGTGGCGATCCAACAAATCAAAGTTGAAGAAATAATATTTCAATCGTGAAGAGAGATCTCTAGATGAAATCATAAACAGGAACAAAACAAAGTGCATGAACTTCAATGGAAAGCTCTTGTTGGATTTTGGTGCCGAGAACAACATAAGGTGACATCCTTTTACTTAACATTTATAGCAGTTTGAAAGCAATGAGTGTAATAGCACTTCATCACTCTTCTACCTTTGCAAAAAGTATGTGACAAACTCTAGAATCGCAAAAGAACAGAAGAATACAGACACATCAAGGAGAAGAAGCCATGCTAGGCTGAAAAAAGAGATGATGAAATATATTCATCCGAAGTTATTTATTATATTCACTATCATCTAATTCAGATCTGTAATGAGCCTTAAGTTACTCTATTGTGCAGGAAGATAACCAAAAAAGGAAGGTTGGCTAGAATTATGGGAGGTTGCTCATAAGAAAAAGAATGGCAGATACACTACCCATAAAGTGGATGCAATAATAGTACATTTTATGATCCTAGCATTTATGTTTGATCTAAAATTTTGTTTACCATTCTGTAACCTTCCACTGTTTTTATTTGTATAGAATGTGTCATATGAGGTGTCAGTGCGAAATCTGGCCAACAAGTAATTATTTGTAGTTTTATCGTGCGTTAGATTGGATGTGGCCTAGCACACAATGACACAAGATGTATACTAGTTTCGGCAACACGCCCTACGTCCAGTCGGGGTCGGTCGGTCGACTTTATTCCTGAGCCCATGTGCTCAAAGTTTGCAGTGGGGGTAAAAATGAGAGGAGTAGAAGAGAAGGGCGCCTGAGTCCTAGCCTTGTTCTCATCTCAGTGGAGGAGAGTGGTAGGAGCTCAGGCTAGCGCTAAGTGTGTGTGTGTGTGATCATGAGAGTGTAAGAGGGTGTCTCTCTTACCTCCGTCGAAGCAGTGGGGGTCCATCCCCTTTTATAGTACAAGGGAACGGCCTTACAGATTGGAAAGGATAAGAGAGCGAGCGTACGGGTGCTGCCTAGTCTTGTTGAAGTCCATGTCGCCGGGCATGGTATGGCCTCCGTCCTCGGTCCTTGTTTTCCTCGTCAAGCCACTCCGTCGTAGCAAGTAGGTTTATGGCGGCATTGTACAAGCGTGCGCAGGGCGTGGCACGGTACGGCTCTGGGTACGGCAGGCTGACCTGGGTGCTTCCTCGTTATCCGTTCTACCTACTCCCTGGACCCACACTGAGCGGGCGTCCTTGGTCAATTGTCCCAGTTGGCCCTGACCGAGTCAGTCGGGGGGGGGAGCGGTACGGGCGGTACAACGTATCCCCGGTCGGGAGGACTTGATCGGGAGAGCTCAGTCGGGAGAGCTCGGTTGGGAGGACTCTGTCAGGGTTGGACTGTGGCCCCACCCCCAACTGACTCCTGGTCGAGGCGCCAACCAGGCTTCCTGGTCGGAGAAGCCGGCTAGTGGTCGGATCGTGGTCTCGGCATGGCTTCGCGTAGCTGGGCCAACCCAGGTACGGGTTGTTGCTGCGCCCTTTGTTGGGCCAAGTGTCATGGGAAAGTAGTCCTGTTGGGGACCCCGGGTCTATGAACCCATCATGAGGAATTAGAAAAAAATGCAACAAAACAACAATGGTAATCTTTCAGCTCAAGATTTTAATTCGGTGTTCAATGAGATAGTTGCTAAGGAGTTAAAAGCATGTGGGTACTATGATAATAAGTACTATAGTGAAGTTCGAGTGTCTCAAGGTCTAACTTTTGTCACTCAAATTGAGAAAGAAAGAAGGTACGAAGAGAAAGTAAATGAAATTGAGAATAAGATGCAACACATAGGTGGTTTCATGAAGCATTGGCTTGGTTTCATGTTAAAAAAGTTTCCTGAAGAGGATTTCATCAAGGAAATGGTAGCAGATCTACATGATGATGAAGTAAGCATCTATTCGACCTGTGTTATTTCATATTACAATAAACTATATATATGCCTACCACCTGGAAGTAAGCCATCCCTCTCTTAATTGTTTGTTTTTTCAAGGATGGACTTCTAGAACCAGAAAGTCATAGTGATCACAGCCCTGCACACTCACTTGGTAATGTGCACTCTCCCACAAATGAAGTGCAGGTAATAGAGTAGATACATTACTTCTAATGTACACAGCTACAACAATAATATTAAAGTTTTTGCTAATGTATTATGTAATATGGCTGTTGACATTTTGCAGCAGGAGACATCCACCCAAGACCATACATCTTTACCTAGTGAGCAAACAGTTGCCAAGGTATGCTTTTATTGTTCAAAGCATACAATTAGTTTGCATAGAATTTGTTTGCTGCAATTGGGTTAGTGCCAAAAATTGTTTCGTCAAATTCAGCAATGGTGTTGGGGAGAAATATTAACGACCTCCTTATGCCCCTTAAAACAAACAATCATGGAGGCCCAGGCCCACCTGCGGTAATGACGATCACCGCCGACCCAGCATGGGCAAGGAGCATCCCACTCCGACTCGCCCGACCCGGGGTCCCGGGGTCGGACACGCCCGACCCCTCGATGGCGAAACTCCGCCTCACCCAACCCACGGTCCCAGGGTCGGGAGCGCCCGACCCCTCGCCGCAAGACTCCGCCTCGCCCAACCCCGGGCGTAGGGGGTCGGACTCATTCGAGCCCACAAGACAAGCATCCACCTCGGGCGCAGACCGGCAGATGAGGGCGCGAATCTCGTGGGTCCCCCCCACCGATCTTGCCATAAATGCACCACGGCTCTAGCACGTAGAAAGGTGCCCGCACCCCTCGACGTGACCCGCCACAAGTATCCGGGCGGAACACTGTAGCCATGACCGCACAGGCTACAGTGGTCGCGGCTCCCCCTGATTCACCATAGGGCACTCATAGCATGCGCCGCCTAGCACAGGAGGGAGCGCCGCCCGTTCTTGTGCCCAGCATATCCGGCGACAGGGACACGATGTCCGTGTTCCACAGGACATAAGCAGGATAACAGGAGTCAGCCGTCTCCCCCAACGTACACAGTTGCCACGACCGGACGCCATCATCATGCCCGGCGGCGATGGTCGCCCAGGGGACCGGCAACAGGATCCGGCGACAACCGTCCTCCTTTGGTGACCGCGCTGACAGGAGCCGAAGGCCAGAGCAGGAGGCAGCGGTCTGGGAACTCGGTCCTTCTCCTTGTATTTTACTTTACTTAGCTTATCTCTTTTACTTCTCCTCACACCTAGCTCACCTGTAACCCTTGAGCTCTCCTTGTGCTATAAAAGGAGAACCAGGGGGGCCGAGACAGGGGGATTCAAAAGCCAACAGAACCCACACACTCACCTCAAGAGCATCAGTGCACACCCAAGAGACTTAGGACCGGCTTCCTCTCTCGCATGTTTGTAACCCCTACTACAGACCACGCGTGAGTAACACGAGCAACTCCTCATACTGGACATAGGATTTTCCTTGCCCAAACCAGTCTAACCCCGTGTCCTCTCACGCCACCATCCGAAACCTTACGCGCATAAAATAAATTTACTAGCCATAGTCTTGATCCGCTAATCTTGACAACGACAAATGGTATTTTGCCCCAGCTATCCTAGTGTATCCAAATGTACATCTGAAATCTGTTTCCTAGTTATTCAGTATTGGGTACGAGCTGTTGGTTTTGCCTTTTTTTTTTAGATGCAATTGGTAAAGGCAACATGTTGTGGTTGCAAGGTTATTTCTGTAACATGCTTGAACAAGTACAATAGTAATTTGGAATACGGTAGGAGATCATCTATTCTTTTGCAAGGTTCTTCATTAGAAACCATATGTATGCAGATGCAGTGACACTCTTGCACGCCATATGTAAATATTTTATTTGTTCTCGACAAAAATCATTAGGTGTTTGACTGTATACTTTGCTACTATACTGAATCATGCTGAATGTTTGCAAAGTTGATCTGCTTGTGCTGGTTTGGGCTGATACAGAAAGCGAATTGGGCAATCAAACTTGCTAGGGCAGTATCTATCTTGTACATTCAATCTCATTCAGTCCCCTAGGTTATTTTGGTGATGTTAGTAGGATGACTGCTTGCATATTTCTGTTCAATCTCTCTGCTTCTGCAGCTATTCAGTTTAGGCTGCTCTTGTTGCAGTCATTAAATTTTGTTTCAGTTCAGATCAAACTTTATTTATGATACATCTACTTTGTCCATACCTAGTTATCTATAAACTCATACTGCTATCTATACTGTGGCTGCAGGAGGCACATATTCAGAGTTCTATTCATGAAGGTAATGGTAATGCAGCCACAAATTTTGCACAGGATCCCATTTTGACAAACATGGTATGTCTAAGCTAACATTGCAATATTGTTTATAATGAGTGAACTTGCTTTATTGATGCTGAATTTTGACTAATATAATCCCTGCCTATTCTAGAGGACTCAAAGAGTTAAAGCCCCCAATTTGAACCAGTTAGAATTGATATGCTTCTATTTCGCTTGTTTCTTTTATAGTTAAATTAGTTAAATGTACAGAACTCTTATCTTCATGTTTTGCAAAATGGTAGAGCCGTTATCCAGTCTAACTTCTTTCACTAAGAAACAAAGGAAGAATTGTGTCCTATGTGAAGTTAGTGACTACTGTTGCCAAACGAGATATTGGAGGAAGCGTTCTTCGAAAAGAATATGTTGGGGTTTATGTTGAAGGTCTTGAAAATGTTAATAGTAGAAATAAAGGAGATGAGCTGATACCTAGACCTATTTTTGACATTCGTACACTAATAGATGCTATTGGCTATATCGTTGCAGGGCCCCGTTCACATGTAAGTTTTTTTTCAAAGATTAAACCTACAGTTTCGTAATATCTTCAAATTATGATATTCATCTAACCCCATGCCCCATTGCAGGTGAAGAAAGCTACAAGTACAAATCTGAAACAACCTGGTGATGTAACTTTTCAAGAGAGAAGTGAAGCTGTGAGGACAGATGATGGTCACCCTTGGATGATGAGTGATTGACAATGTTATGTGGGATTGATGTTGTTCTTGGCTTGTGATGTGCAGGTGTAGGATGCGGTGTGGCGGCCGACGGCGTGCGGTGAAGGTCAAGCAAAAGGTTCATGTCGATGGACTAAGAGCGGTGAAGGATGAACGTGAGTAGGCTTGGACCGATGGACCCAAGAAGTCTGGGCGGAGCTATGGGCGGTCAATATGGTGCACAGAAGGGCGAGAGAACCTACGATATGGAGACAGCGTCGGTCGAGTCGAGCGGGAGGCTCGGCGGAGGCTGAACACGCGTCGACATCGAGGAAGTCACGTGGCGGCCAAGCGAAGATAGACGGTTTGGGTGGTTTAGGCCTCAAAACCACCGCGCAGGCAGGTTTCCTAGTTTGGGCCTCAAAACCGGGGGCAAGCCCAGTGTGGCTGGAGCTTCGAGAAGGAGGGCACACAGCGTCATCACGAAGCTTGCGTCGAGGCGAAGCAAAGTCGTGAAGGCGGCGTGTCCGTCCGATGCGTCAATAAAAATCTGGACCAAAATGCTCCTGCGTGGGCGGTTATCTTAGTTGTAGCTGTAGGGGTAGTTTGGTCATCTGCCAGGAACTATAGATATGGGTGGATGGCTGGTTATTTCAGCACCTTTTGAAAAAACCCTAATTCATTGGCTTAGAGGCTAGCCATGTGCTTAGAGAGAGAGGGAGAGAGGGAGATGAGAGGGTGATTGCTCTTTTCTCTTGATTTCTTCCTTTTAGTGGGTGGATAAAGGGAGAAGGCTAGTCCTCATCTTGTAGAGATGTTGTTCTCGTGATTTAGTTGAATTTGCGGTTCAAATCCATGGCTAAATCCTTCGTTTTTCGATATTTTCGGAGCCATTTTTGGGGATTTTTTGTTCCTCACATTTGACCTCAAATCCTGTGAGATTTGTTGGGGGAAATTAGTGCTAGGACCCTTGTGAACATCTTTGATGTGTTCCCCCCCCCCCCAAAATCCCCAAGGATTCGGCTTGAATTTGAAGTTTTCCCAAAATTCTCTCTCTCTTGTGTTCTTGACCGAATTCCATGAAATCCATAGTAAAGTCTTGATCTTTTTGAGATCTTTTGGGAAAAGACTCACTAGACTATTACGGAGCTATGGTTAAAATTTCATGAATTTTGGAGGTCATTTGATTGAATTTTGAAGTGTTGACCTAAACTTTTCGGGTTGTTTTTCTGTGCTATAGGAAGTTCCAAAACTGTGTAGGAAGTTTCGACACAGAACCGGAAGTTCCAATGATTTATTTTTGAAAACCCGAGAGTCTTGTCAGTAGTTTCTCAATACATCTGATAGGTGCCGGAAGTTCTGATACAGGGTCGGAAGTTCCGATAAAACCGCTGAGAACCTCTTGTCGGACCTCTCTAGATAGTTCTAATCCCACTTTCAAAAGTTCCGATACTTGGAAGGTGTTTTGAGTCCTGTTTTGCCTCAATCTTTCGGGTTTGCTTCCGTGTTGCTTCTGAGCCTTCCTAGCATCGTTCCTTAGGTCAGTAAGTCCGTTGTGACTACGTGATCTTGACAATAGCTAGAAGAGAGGGTTGAAGGTTACTTTGGGACTTAGATCGAATTTCTTGGAGAATTTTTGAATTGGCTCCCATTCACCCCCCCCCCCATCTAGTCATCCATTTTGGTCCTTCAAGCTGCGATGGAGAGAGGGGCAAGAACGGGCAATGAAGCGTAGGTGCTGTTGAGCTATGCTGCTGTTCGACCAAATGCCGGAAAGGTATAGTGTTGAGATTATTTTTTTTGCTAGACTGCTTGTTAAGGGGAGCTTTCCTTCATGATTACTTCAACCCATTCCAAATAAACACAAATATGATTAGTTCAATCTCTAGAGCTATAGGAAAGCAACATTTTAACAGCTAGGATAGGGTGTGATCTGCATGCATGATTTTTGTGGACAAAATAAACACAAAGCTCTAAAGTGTGATGTCCTCGGTATCCAAAATTCCAAATGAAGAACAACTGAAAATGGTGCGTGCTACTCTTACTTAAACTGTAGACCTGTAGTGGCTGTAGAACCCATACCCATCCATATTCAGCATTTGCTCTAAAATCTTATGATGGCATCATTTTAGTCATCCTGCGATGTGCGCTTATAAAAGCAAACATGTTAGATATCCATACCACTCATTATCTCCAAAACATTTCTAGAGTAGTATAAGAGAAAACAATTACGCATGCCTTTACTTGTTTCAGACTGAGAAATGTCCTTTTCATGGTGTAGAGAAGTAGATGGGAAAACACCACACACCCTAATTAGGGAGGGTGACCTCTCTATATATGGCCAATATAGCTTGGAGTACAAGGAATACATCAAGTGTACAAGGAAAGGATAAATACATCCTAATATA
The DNA here is from genome assembly GCF_005286985.2 of Setaria viridis. Lineage (NCBI taxonomy): Eukaryota > Viridiplantae > Streptophyta > Magnoliopsida > Poales > Poaceae > Setaria > Setaria viridis. The sequence continues at coordinate 21,398,323 of NC_048265.2, read as the reverse complement.
CACAAATACCTAATACCTGCCCGCAGTCGAAGTGGGAGGATCACAGACGCACAGACTGGACCTAAACTCAGTAAACAAAGGAGTTGGCAGGTCCTTCATTATTATATCCACGAACTGGTGAGAGAACGACACATGGAGGACTCAGACCTCACCTAAGGCCACCTTCTCATGAACAAGTGAATATCAATCTCGATGTGCTTCATGCGCCGATGATGCACCGGGTTGGCTATCATGTAGACAGCACTCACGTTGTCACAATAGACAACAGTGGCCAAAGCAAGTGAGACATGAAGCTCCTGAAGAAGTTGATGCAGCCAGCAACATTCTGCCAAGCATGAGCCACAACTCGGTACTCCACCTCAGCATTGGAACGAGACACCGTGGTCTGACGCTTGGAGGACCAAGACACCAGATTGTCGCTGAGGTAGACGTAGAAGCTGGAGGTGGAGCGTCTAGAGTCCGGGCAGCCAGCCCAATCGACGTCAGAGTAGGCAGTTAGAGACTGAACAGGGCCGGTGCCGATGTGAAGCCCGGAGGAGAGCGTGCCCTTCACATAGCACATGATGCACTTGATCAGGGCCATGTGGGGCTCGCGCGGGTCATGCATGAAGAGGCACACCTACTGAACCGCATACGCCAAGTCAGGTTGAGTCAGAGTGAGGTATTGAAGAGTCCGGCAAGACTCTGATACTCAGAGCTGTCCTAGAGCTTGGCGCTATCATGTGCTGAAAGCTTGGCATGAGTGCCAACAGGAGTCACTGTAGAGTGACACTCAGCCATGCCAGCACGCTGAAGTAGATCTAGGGCGTCCTGTCGCTGAGACAGGAATAGGCCTTGGGAGGAACACGTGACGGAGATGCTGAGGAAGCGATGTAGGTCACCAAGATCCGTCATGGCGGACTCGGAGTCAAGACACCCCATGATGTGCCAAAGAAGAGTCAAGGATGAGGCGGTAGGGACGATGTTGTCGATGTAGAGCAGCAGGTAGGCAATGCTCGGCCCCTCAGGTGTCAGAGATGGAGGCAACGAAGCTGAGCTGGCGAAGGAAGGAGGCGAACCGCTAGTACCACGCCCTCAGGGCCTGCTTTAGTCCATACAAGGACTTCTGCAGGAGACAGACATGATCAGGGGCGGCGGGGTTGACGAAGCTGGGAGGCTGCTGGCAGTAGACAGTCTCTGCGAGGTGTCCATGAAGAAACGCATTCTTCACGTCCAGCTGGTGGATTGGCTAGGCATGAGAAGTGGCGATGCTGAGGATGGTCTGTATCGTCTCCAGTTTGATGACCGTACTGAAGGTCTCGTCGTAAGGGACCCATAGGCATGGAACTTATGCCGGAAGATCCGCTTGCCCGACATGATATTGGCACCAGGCGGCCGCGGGACGAGGCGCCAGGTATCATTGTCGATGAGGGCCTGTAACTCATCGACCATGGCGGCACGCCAGTTGGCGTTAGCCAGAGCACTGCGATAGTTCACTGGAATCAGAGAGGGCGGAGAAGAAGTCGAGGCTGTCATGTCGTGGTAATGGCACAGCTAGATTGCCCTAGTCACAGATCGAGTGACATGGCGCGGAGGGACAGGTGGCGACAAGGAGGACGCGGGCGCTGTGGGCACAGGGGGAGGACCATGGGCGCTCGCCCGACTTGTCGGATCGCTCGCCGGTGCGGTCAAGGTGATCGGGGCCGCACCCGCACGTGACGCAGTCGCGGTCGGAGCAGTCGGGAGTGCTGCGGTCGTGGTTGGGGCTGCACTCGTGTGTGGCGCGGTCGCGGTCGGAACAATTAGGGGTGCGACCTGCGCGCCACAATCACGGTCGGAAGCATTGCAGTCGTGGCTGGAGTAGTCGGGAGTGCGGTGGAGAGCGGCGACACACCCACAGACGGAGCGGGGTACACGATCGGCCCGTGGAACAGGATGGCGGGGTCATCGTTGGTGAGTTCCTGCAAAATAACTGGTGAGGGCCGCGACTGCTCAACGTCTGATGACGGAGCGACCGAGGTGGAAGCAGGAACATCAGAGAGGCTCGTCAAAAGGAAGTCGAGCTGCGATGGGTGAGTAGGATGGGAGGAGAAGGGAAAGACGGACTCATTGAAGACAACATGGCGAGAGATGATGACTCGACGAGTGGACAAGTCAAGGTAGTGGTACCCCTTGCGAGATGAGGGATAACCAAGGAAGACACAGGCTGCGGAGCGAGGAGCAAGCTTGTGGCGTGCCATGGCTGAAAGGTTGGGGTAGCAAAGACAACCGAAGACATGCAAGTGAGAGTATTCGGGAGGCTGGGAAGAGAGGAGGCGGTAGGGGATGTCATTCTAAATGGCAAAACAGGAGCACCGGTTCAGAAGATAGGTGGCGGTGGCGAGCGCCTTGGCCCAGTATGGGGCGGCCATGGAGGTGTGAATGAGCAATGTGCGAGTCATGTTTTTAAGGGTCCGTAGGACACACTCGGCTTTCCCATTTTGGAGAGAAGTGTAGGGACACGAGAGGTGCAAGTGGATACCCCGAGAAGTCAAAAAAGATGTGAGAGTCTTATTGACAAACTCGGTCCTGTTGTTAGCTTTGACGCTTCAAACAGGAAGACTAAACTGTGTGTGAGCATAGGCGCAAAAATCAGTGATGTGTGAGGCGACTTCAGACTTGTGAACTAAAGGAAACGTCCAACAAAAATGCGAGAAGTCGTCCAAAATGACTAGGTAGTAGCGATAACTAGAGATGCTAGCTACGGGAGAAGTCCAAACATCACAGTGAACTAACTCAAAAGGAGCAAAATTGTGAGAGCTAGAATGTGAGAAAGGTAACTGCACATGTTTCCCTAACTGACATGAATGACATAGAGTATGACTATCTTTATTACAAGCAATGGATGAAGTTGTCTAAGTGTGGCGATGGCGGCAAGACCAGGATGACCAAGACGAAGATGCCACAAGCTGGAGGAGATGGCGAGGCTGGCATGGGGCACTGCAAAGCTAGTTGCTGGAGGCATGGTGTAAAAATCGTCAGCGCTATTGCAGCGAAGAATCATGCGTCTGGTCGAAAAATCCTTGACAGAAAAACCAAAAACATCAAACTCTATGGTGCAGTTATTGTTCTTAGTAAACTGACGAACATAAATCAGATTACGAATCAGAGAGGGAACAACAAGGACATTGTTAAGACGAAAATGAGAGGTGGGGGTGGTAAAGGTGGAGTTGCCACGGCACGTGACAGGAAGGGTGTGACCATTACTGACAGTAATGGAGGATTGAGAGGGAGGGAGTCGGGAAAGAAGAATACCTTCCGAGGATGACATGTGGCTGGATGCACTTGAGTCAACCACCCAACCGTCGTTCTACAGTGCCATCTGGTTTAGGGCAGCAACCAGACCCGCCTGGTCCTAGGTTGACGCCTGAGTGGGCGCCTGAACAGGGGCGTGGGCCTGTGGAGGGGGGTCGAGGAGACCAGGGGCACCGGCGCGCCAGCTCCCACCGCCCGACGGATGCTGACCGCCAGACTGCTGGAAGCCCAAGGCGCCGTAGGAGCCAGCCCCTGGACTGAAGCAGAATCACAGGTCGGTGGGCCGTGGGGGCTCGCCGTCCGCTGCCCTTCTTTTGCCACTTCTTCTTGCTGCCACCACCGCTACTACTGTTGCCGCCGCTGCCAGTCTGGACAAAACCAGACGGCGGACGACACCCGCCCGTATAGTCGGAGGACGAAGACAAGGAGGAGGTCCCGACCAGAAGGGCGGTGGAGTTGGAGATCTTCTCCTCATTAGCGAGGCGAAGTTCCTTCAGGGCGAGCATGTCCCATGCTTCAGTGAAGGACGGGAAGCCGGCGGTGGAGTTGGCGATGTCGTCACTGGTGTTGGAGAAGCGCGGGTTGAGGCCGCGGAGGAGGTTCAAGACAAGCTGGGAGTCCTGAACGGGATAGCCGACGTCGCGGAGGGCGTCGGCAAGGGTCTTCATGCGGCTGCAGTACTCAACGATGGAGGAGTTGCCCTGTGTCATGGAGTGGAAGTCGTGGCTGAGAAAGATCGCCCGGGACTGCTTGTTGACGCAAAAGAGACCCTCGATGGCGAGCCAAAGATCCCAAGCGGTCTGATCATCATCGGTCATGGTGAGGTCGAGCATGGAGTCGTCGATGGAGCTAAAGAACCAGGAGCGGACACAGCAATCCGCTTGATCCCAGTTGGGGTCTTGGGGACGGGGCGCCACCGTACCATCGATGTGCGACTTGAGACCGAACTTGCCGCACATGGACTTGAAAAAGGACGCCCATCTGGAGTAGGCATTGGACTTCATCCTCAGCGTCACGGGGACATGAGACTTGACGGAGATGGTGGCGTAGGGGTGGACGGCGGGAGGCAGCATCGGGTACACGATGAAGCCACCACCGCAGTTGCCGGGCGCGTCGCCAGCAGGAGGAGCTTGGGGTGCACCGCTAGAGGAGCCGCCGGTGCCAGGTGGTGGCACAGATGCATCGGCGTTGGCAGCAGGGGGCAGTCCAGGAGACGGCACAGGATTAGCAGCAGGAGCGGTGGTGTCTCCGGACATAGAGGAGTCGGCGGAGGACATTGCGCACGACCGGGGGGGCGGTCGGGAAACCGGTCAGGGGGGGAGCCGGTCGGGGAGGTGCAGCGGAGGGTAGGTGGCGGCGGCGTAGCAGGGGGGCGCCGCCTAGGGTTGCATGGAGCAGGGGGAAGGCGCAGGGAGAGGAGGCCCACGATCTAATCTCGTAATACCATGTAGAGAAATAGATGGGAAAACACCACACACCCTAATTAGGGGGGGTGACCTCTATATATATGGCCAATATGGCTTGGAGTACAAGGAATACATCAAGTGTGCAAGGAAAGGATAAATACATCATAATATGCACATATACATCATAATACATGGACTTTTGATCTGTGTTTCTTGATGGCAAGCTCATTTCTGATCTGCTCATCTCTCACTATAGCTCTATTATTTCTTGAGTTTTGGTGTGTATTGGTGTGTAGGTGTTGTTGCTACTAGTGTTCTTGTGCCCAACTCTTGTTACAGGTGAAGAAAGCTACAAGTTCAAATCTTAAACAACCTGGTGATGATGTAACTTTTCAAGGTAGAAGTGAAGTTGTAATGGCGAGAGGCGCAAGAACGGGAAATAAAGCATAGGTTTTAGTTGTTATTGAAAAAATTTAGAAATAATTGTATGATATTGTGGCTTTGTCTATGTTTCTTTATCAAGGCAATGTCTTGTTGACAGTACTTTAATTAATGTACTAGTTGGTTCTTGAATGAATTACTCAGTTTCTTTTTGGTGAAGCAAAGAATTGATTGCCAATGCAATATCATGGATAATTTATTTAGGCATTATTAAAATATTCAATTAATATACTAGTTGGTTCTTGAATGAATTACTCAGTTTTTTCTTGGTGAAGTAAAGAATTGATTGCCAATGAAATATCATGGATAATTTATTTTGGCATTATTAAACTATTCAAAAATAAAATGATATATTGAATTTATAAATGCAAATAAAAGAATCGTTATATATTAGTACACACGAAAATAGATGTATCTATAAATCGTCTCTACATTTCTTAATGCATAATGTGGTGTTACTATAAAACGTGTCTATATCCGTACACGCGTAATAAAAATGTATCTACGTGACACACGCAATTTGGTGTTACTATGAAACGTGTCACCCGCCACGTCAACAGCCAAATCACGTGCCACATCACCCACCACAACATCCGCCACGTCACCCGCCACATCATCCGCCATGTCACCTGCCACATCATCTGCCACGTCACCTGTCACGCTCTACTAAGGGGGCGTTTGGGAGCACTCCACTCCACAAAAAATTGCTCCACTCCACCAACTCCAAAAATTTCGTAGCCAAACGCGTCTAGCTTCAGCAACTCCGGCTCTAGGAAAAAGGTGGAGCAGGGGGGTAGATCCACGTTTTTTTGGAGTACCTCAAGAGGTGCTCCAACAACCCCCTTTATAGACCTCCTCGTGGAGTTGGTGGGTATTTACCCACCATTGCCACTCGTTACACAGGTTACCGGTTCGCGAAACAAAAAAAAAGACTCTCGTCGCGCCGTGCCGCCCCTGCCTTCCACCGCGCCGCTGCCGCCCCGCCTGCCCGCCGCGCCGCCCGCCTGGCCACCACCCCTCACGCCGCCCCAGCCTGCCGCCCGTCCCCTGCCGCGCCAGCCGCCCGCCGTGCGCCCGCCCCTGCCGCGTCGCCCACCGCACGCCCGCCCTGCCGCGCCGCCCGCCCCTGCCGCGCCGCCCACCTCTTCTCGCCCTGCTCGTGGCCTTCCATTCCCTACTAGCAAAGGAGAAGAGAGGGAGAACAGAGGGAGAACTAAAGAGACTGACAAGTGGGACCCATTCACATGGGTATAATGGACTTTACACAGCAAGATCTTCTATTTCCGGAGCTGGATCTGTGCATTTTGCCAAACATGTGGACAGCTCTGGTATTTTTCTGGAGTTGGTGGAGTGGAGCTCAAAAATTTGGAGTGGAGTGCTCCCAAACACCCCTTAAATCGTCTCTATACTAATTACTACGCAATAAGACATCGCTATAAAACGCGTCTAAATTGTATCTATATTTATTAATACGAAATGAAGCGTTACTATACTACGTTACTAACCACTAGAGACATTTTATACATGTGTGTACAAAATTGTATCAATATTTTTAGATATGCATCTAACGTGTTTATAAAATGTCTCTTTCTTTTATAGCAACGCTTAAAGGATTCATCTCTACGAGATCTGACGCGGTACGTACGAAGATGCCTCTAACACGCTTTATGAAAGCGTGCCTACATTGCTATAGAGACGAAATAAATTGTGTCTACCTATAAATCTGACGCAGCTAAGGACGGTTTTCTAGTAGCCGCGAGTCTATCCCTGTCTCTGATCTACGATCCATCGACTCCCCTGTTGCGGGTGCCACCACATACCGCTGGCGAACAAAGCTTTCACGTGCTCCATGCTGCGTCTTATCATATCACTTATCTGCGGGGGTCGTTCTCTTGACAGCCCAGTTAGCCACCCACCACCGCTTAGAATCCACACGAAATGATAGCCGAAGCAAAGAACGCGAAATGACCAGAAAAACGATCACGGATAAGCTCGATCGTACGGAACGATCCAACGCAAGCCACAAAAATCTCGCCACTCGCCGGGGAGTGAAAAGATTCACCTGTCACGCTGCCAGTTTTGGTACAACACTGGCCCCGGAAAGCCGAAGTAACCTTCAAGCTACAAGAACACTCGTAGTCGTGGTGCCAGAAGTCTAGAAGCAGCAGGACCGTTTTGTTCCCAACCCAGCTCGCAGCCACACACGGCCGCCGGCCTCCCTCGTCGCTGCCGCTCGACCCCCACCACCAACACGCGAGCCGCGGCCACACACCTGTCCGTCTGCCCCCCGCGCGTCGGCACGGCGCTCGGGCCCGAGCCAAAACAGGCGCCCCACGTCCCCGAACACCGGCGCGCGTCTCGGCCCAGCCAAATCAGCTGCGTTTCTCCACGCCCGCCGCCCCCCGCGCGGACACGAACCCGCCCGCCCCGACCCAAACCAGCAGATTTCCCGACGCGTCCAGCCAAAATGCGAGCCAAATCGCTGTAATCCGGGGCCAAGTTCACGCGCCGCTCCCCGTCATCCCTGCGGCCGCGAGCCCGCCCACGCCCAGCCCTATCCGGTGAACGCCGAGGCCGAGTGTCCCCTCATCGGCTATAACCCGCGCGCGCGGCCACTTCGGCTCCTCTTGCTATCCCTCCACTCCCTCTTATCTGCTCCGCCCTCCTCCCCTCCCCCCCACCACCACCATGGCCACAGCCACTGCGGCCTCCGCCTCCACCTCACTCCTCGCGCCGGCGGCCAGCACGGCGCCGGCAGCGCCCAACGCGCTGCTGTTCCCCTCCTCCGTGCCGTCGCTGCGCGCGTACCCGCGGCTGCTCCTCGCGTTCCGCCGCCCCGCGGCCGCCGCCGTCGCCGACCCGCAGGGGGCCGTGCTCGAGGAGGAGGTGGAGGCCGACCAGGGAGGGCGGTACGACGACGACGACGGGTACGAGGGGGGCCGCGGCCCCGCGTTCACGCCACCCACGCGGCCGCGCACCGGCAAGGCCGCCCTGCCGCTCAAGCGCGACCGCGTATGCACCCCCTCTCTCGTGTATATGATTCCTATCGTTTGCGTGATTTTGTACGGTCGGGTGACGCCGCGCTGGTTTTGGGGGTGCGCAGACGAGGTCGAAGAGGTTCCTCGAGATACAGAAGCTCAGGGAGAGCAAGAAGGAGTACGACGTGCCCACCGCCATCTCGCTGATGAAGCAGATGGCTAGCGCGAAATTCAAGGAGTCGGCGGAGGCGCACTTCCGCATGAACCTCGACCCCAAGTACAATGATCAGCAGCTCCGTGCAACGGTATCGTTTCTTGTTTTCTCTTGTTCTGTTCTGTTTGAGAGTGTCCTATTGTGTTCGTTGATCTGGATTCTGTGTTGGTCTTGGTGAGGACAGGTGAATTTGCCCAAGGGAACAGGCCAAACGGTGAAGATTGCAGTTCTCACACAAGGTGGGTGCTGATTGGAAATGTTGTTGTTAGTGGCTCATATGTGTGATTGTGCTGTTTGCCGATATATTGCTCCTCATGGGTGGATATTGGTTTAATTGGAAACATGATTGCCTTTATTTCTGCGTACTATTGTGTACTGATATTAAGGACTAAGCTATTAGATCACATCAATTTGTGGGATAAAACTAGTTGTTTTTGAGGACCTGTTAGAAGAATATTTCAATCCATGTAATATTTTCATGATGTCTCTTCATATTCAAAAGAAGTCAGCTGGAAATATATGTGGCTTTGGTGCTATATTTTGTGCTGGCCATGGAGCATATCCTTGTTGAATGACTGAAACATGTCTTCCACACTCCTTCGTGTCACATACTCATGCTTTTCTTGATATGATCATAATGCTGGAGGTACCTAAGTAGCTCGAATAATTGTTACCATTATGCATTAGTAATTGTTTCTTGCCCTTACAGGTGAGAAGATAGATGAAGCTAGAGCTGCAGGAGCTGATATAGTTGGTGGAGATGAGTTGATCGAACAAATAAAAGGAGGATTTATGGAGTTTGACAAATTGATTGCATCACCTGATATGATGCCTAAGGTATGAAATATGGAAGTAGAACTAGCTGTGGCATTCATGATTGAAATATTTGCTTGCTTGGTGAAGATGATCTATCACGTTGCAATTTCATCAATCATTTAGCTGAGGTTTGACCAAATAGTTATCATGGCCTGTCACTAGTATAAAATTTTACATTATGAATATTTCCAGGAAGAATACACTGAACCATTGTTTGATTGTTTGGCCAGACACCCTTTTTGTACCTTTTCTGTTATTTTTCCCTATCCTTGAAAAGGTTCTGCTTTTATTTCAGTTTCATATTGGAGGCAGTCGCAAAAAATTTCAAATGAATATTTAGTTGCGACTACTATAGGCCTTGATGTCTTGCTGTGTAAACTGTTAAAATCATTGTTTTGTTCAGCTAAAATAGATTAGCTATAACAATCTAACTTTCGACTACAGGAATACATATTGAGATGCTTCGTTGTTTGAAAGCTAGGCCTAAAATAAACGTTCAAATCTTTGTATATGTTTGTCACAGTATTCACCATGCTCATTGAATCTTCCAGTGTGGGCTTTGCTTTAAATAATTATCAAGCTGAGTTATTTCTATTACTTTTCAGGTTGCTGGCTTGGGTAAGATTCTAGGACCAAGAGGACTGATGCCTAACCCCAAAGCTGGCACTGTTTCTCCGAACATTACTCAGGTATTGAGGAAGTCAAAGATTGTTTTCCCCTGACTTTTCATCAATATTGCTTGTAAATCATTTGTGCCTTTATTACTTGGTCTGGGCACTGTGACAAGATTGAAAAGTTCATGGCATTGTAGTACTTAGCCGCACTTCTAGAACATGTGCTACCTTTGTCGGTTGTATTTACTTTCCTGTATTTTGATAATTGAAGGCTCAGGAATGGTATTATCTTGAACATGTGCTGCTTGTTTAATCGTGCCTAGCAAAAGTTAAGAAAGCTGAAAAGGTTGTATTTACTGATCAAATTGGAGGAAATTAGACGAGAGATGTTTGAGTATATGGAGCACTGTTGGTTTATGGTAGTAGACTGGTGATAATATTAATTAATTCCTGACTCCACAGATCCGCTCAGTAACGGCAACACAAAATACACTGACAATAATAATTAGCAAAAAAGTAGTGAGGCAGTTGATTGAGTGATCGGCTATGACTTCAAATCTGGACCAGTGTTCACTGTTCAGTTTATTTCAGAAGCAAGGCTCAAAGTACCAAAAAATCGAAAGGACTACGACTATGTATGTTGTTATCCATTTGGAAAATGGGATGTGTTACATATTGAGTTTGTCTAGTGTTTCTGTGTCCATCCTTGCAGAGACTATAAGTGCTTCAGCAATTGATGCAGTACTGGACACATCTGACCTTGATGCATATCCCTCCCTCTAATTGTAATCAAATAGTGTCTGGAATTCTGGGTTGGCCAAATGGTATTGTTATGACTACAATAATAGATCTTCCAAAAAAAAATGGAATTTAAAGTAGGGTCCAGATGACCTTTAGGTTGACTATTATTTAATCTTTGAATCATGTACCATGTAAAATTGAAGCATTTTAATCCCATGCTTGTATCGATACTTGCCATTGGAGATGAATGAAGTAGATAATGCTAATTGTGCGAATCTTTCCAGGCTATCGAAGAGTTCAAGAAGGGTAAAGTCGAATACAGAGTTGACAAAACAGGAATTGTCCATATTCCCTTCGGCAAGGTTGACTTCCCTGAAGAAGATCTTATCACAAACTTCATGGCTGTTGTTGTAAGATCTCTGTTCCTATAAACATTTATCTCTGCTCATGTTATTGAGAATCTTTGTTGACATACATCTTGCCATCCCCATTGACAGCGCTCTGTTGAGAGGAACAAGCCATCTGGTGCTAAGGGTATATACTGGAAAACGGCATACTTGTGCTCATCTATGGGACCTTCAATCAAGCTAAACATAAAAGAAATGCTTGACTATGGCACAGATTCATCTAACTAGATGTCACCACAGGCACCAGTTAAGTCATCTGGCATTTGCGACCACTTCCACGGATTTAATCCGTCCCTTGCTGATGAGCACAGAAACAATGTTTTGGGGTGTGTGTGTGTGGGGGGGGGGGGGGGGGGGGGGGGGGGGGTGCGGTATGATGGCAGGGAGGTGCTTAGGTACAGTTTTTTTCAGTTTAACGGGCACCCATCATCAGAGCAGTTAAACTATGCCCAGATTGACAAAGAGGTGATCTCATTGATCATGTATTTATGAGCAAATCATGCATGGATTCATAGATGTCTTTCTTTGAGATGTTTGTTGTAATCTTTCAATATCTTTGTCAATAGTCATCCTTGATCTCAACAGTTCCTTCTTACCTATCACTTGCATCTTATTATTACTAATTTTGGAGCCTCCATTTTATCCTTAGGAGACATACTAGAAAGAGGGAATTGTTTTAAACATACAACCAACAATTTTGTAGACTGACAACTGTACCTGCTTCTGTAATTATGAAAAATAATACAAACGATGTTGGACCGCAGACAGGAGAAAACGTCACAACTTGCAAGATAACGATCTATGTGCTTGCTGCCTTCAGGAATGTGAAACGATCTCCCACCTGCTTTTGGGTTGCTCTTTCAGCAGAGAGACGGTTCTTGCTGGTTGCTGCTACCAAGGGCTGGCTGGAACTCGCTGACACCGGACGGCCGGGACTTCTGGCTTGCTGACTAGTGGCTTCGGGTCAGAAAATTGGTTGCCACACAGTTCAGACAGGCGCTCGATTCTTTGATAGTCCTCACCTGGTGGATGATTTGGAAAGAACCAACAATAGAACCTTCAGCAACCAATCTATGACTGCTGCACAGCTAGTCGCTCTGATAGTTGATAAGGGTGCCACCTGATACCAGGCAGGTACCGTCACTTGTCGGAAATCCTACAGCTTCCAAACTCTAGTGCGGTCGCAAATTATGTAACTTGCTCCTCCCTTGTCGTTTTACCTTTTCTAGGTTGATAAATATTATTATGCATCTAGACATATACTTTATCTAAGTGCATAGTAAATGCACCTAGAAAAACTAAAACGACCTACAATTTAGAACGGATGAGTAAAATAATACTGTGTAACTCGATTGTGTACTGAGCCATCCCTTTGCATGGTTCAATTTAGGCTGTAATTTCTTCTCCTCTTAGTGAAAAACGTGCTCCTTTGCATGGTTCAATTTAGGCTGTAATTTCTTCTCCTCTTAGTGAAAAACGTGCTAAGGCATGGTCGCGAAAAACATAATATAAAGGAATGTTATAATTATGTATCTAAATTATCCATATATGCTATTAATTATTTATTAAAAATAATATTAATACTATAAATTTGCATCTAAATTCTCCATAGTTTGCCATTCTGAAAAATAATCAAAGTACCCATATATATACTTCTAAATTACTTCTACCATTATTAAATATATGAGAAAATTAAAGTATATATGCATTGCATGCCACCATGGAGATCATGCATACATGTACGTAGAGCAATAAGCATATTGGTTGCCTTTTGACAACCGCGAAGATGTTTCATACCAATGCTGATAACAATCCAATATAATTTATATTAATATTTCATGCCAAAAGCATTATGTAAGTTGCTACTCGAATACAATTATCGCTTGACTAAAACATTACCATATCTCTCTAGATAGGTTAGTTCCACGCACTCCAAATGCTTAGAGAAATATGTAACTGCACTTAACATTTAGTTCTACAAAAGAAAGAAAATTGACACCTCGAGCTGAGATTACTGTTGTTGAGCCTTCCCGCTCACCCGCGCAAGTCGCTCGTGCTGTCTCTCTTGCTAAGAAACTAAAAGCATCCACAAAACTGTGTCTTTATTGCATGTCATGTGGCGGTAAATACTTACTAAAAAGTTAAACTAATGCGTCCAGGATACATTTTTTTCTTGCGAATATGCGTCCAGGATACATGAACAAAAATAGTAAAACAAAAAGGTCACTTGATATCATGTGCAGGTACTGGAAACTTGGAAAATAAGGAAGAAAGCCTTTTCTTAGTGACCACGTGTACATAAGAAATGAGAGCATCGATACCATTTTTTAGGTAATGGAAAAACTCCCGGCTTCATATATACCTCTCAAAGGAGAGGCATCAAACCACCGATATTGCAAGCACACTCAAAGTTTAACACACATTGTGTTTAACATTATTGTCCAATTCGTAAAAAAGAAAGACCATCCATAGGGCGCGAAGAAATGCATAGCTCTAGACTCCAGAAGTTGGTATATCTTGACAAATCATAATATCCGGTCATCAATGTGCTGCAACAGAACCTAGAACCGTAGCCAGCCTGCAAAAAAAGTTTTTGGTCTGCAATCATTTATTATGAGCCAAATTGCCCAACAAATAGTTGCAGCTCCTATCAAAAAAATTAAATTGTGCTCCTCCCCCAGCTTAGACCGGCTACTAAAAAGATGTTATGTGCTTTCAAATGGAGGTATACCTAACACAATGTGAATTATAAGACATAGAAATTTTGCATAATGACACTCATAAAATAGGTGAGGGATAGTTTCTGGCTTGCTACAGAAGCAACAAGTTTTACTACCATTCATAGAAATTTTGCATAATGACACTCATAAAATAGGTGAGGGATAGTTTCTAGCTTGTTACAGAAGTAACAAGTTTTACTACCATTCCAATTCCTTCTAGCTAAGTTGTCTTTTGCTAGTATCACTCCTACCACATAAAATTTTTTATTTTGAGAGGAATCTTCATATGCCAAATTTCTTGTGTAGCTTTCATCCCTTTATTGACTAGGTGCCTATACATTCAATTTACTGTGAAAGCTCCATTTTTCTGTAAGCTCCATACAAAACCCATCCCCTCATTTAGATTACTATGGGCAAGTTGTGTAACAAGGCTATACCACTCAGCTAACTTGTCCCCAACTATAGCTCTTCGAAAGGAGACATTGAGTGGTTTCCAACTAAGTACCTCCACCATAGTTGCATTTTTTCCGTACTATGTGCTTACAGCTTTTGGGTATCTAACCATTTATTTTCCCAAAATCTGATTTGGTTGCCGTTAACTAGCTTAAACCTTTCTAGATTGAGGAATTCATCTTTTTTCCCATTAGACTTGACAAAAAATGTGAATCTTGTTTTTGTACATCTAAATCTTGAATCCCTATCCCCCCGTTCTTTTGGTTGATGTAGCATGTTCCATCTGACCAATCTATATTTCTTTTTGTGTTGATCATTATGCCAAAAGAACCACAACCTATAATATTTAATTTTTTTAGGCCTCCCCTCCCCTCGGGACTAAAAAAAAGAAAGCATAAACATAGGCAGACTAGAGAGAATTGAGTTTATCAAGACTAAATATCCCTCCATGGATAGGAGTTTTCTTTTCCACCCGCTTAATTTTTTCTATTCTATCTTCTATCACCTTCCAATCTTTGTTTGAAAATTTTATATAATGCATTGGTATCCCCAAATAACGAAAAGGGTAAGAACCTATTTTACAACCAAAAAGTTGTGAATATTGAGTTTCACAGTTTCTTGCATCCCTAAAGCAGAAAATTTCACTTTTATGAAATTTAATTTTAAGACTTGATAGTTGTTCAAAGGCATAAAAGAGAAGCTTCATATTTTTTGCTTGTTCAGTATCATGGTTCATTAAAATAACTGTTTCATCTGTATATTGGAGAATTGACAAACCAATCTGTACATTGGAGAATTGACAAACCACCATCGATTAAATTTGGTACTACCCCTTTCACCTAACCATCCTCTTTAGCTCTAGCCACGATGATTGCCAACATATCAACAGTGATGTTGAAAATTATTGGAGATAAAGGATCACCCTGCCTAAGTCCCTTCTTTGTTTGGAAGTATGATCCTGGTTGATCGTTCACCTTTATCCCCACATTGCCCCCTCGTACAAACGATTTAACCCACTCGCACCACTTTGGGGCAAAACCCTTCATTCTAAGTGACCGCAATAAAAATTCCCATTTAACTTTGTCATTAGCTCTTTTCAAAGTCTATCTTAAAAAGCACACCATTTTGTTTTTTTTTTGTGTGAACTCATGTATTGTTTTATGGAGAATCACGACCCCTTCCATGCATAATGTTCCTTCCAGGCAACAATGCTGTTTGAGTGGGTTTAATGACTCACAGCTCTGTTAGTGGCTACTTTAGTAAAAATTTTGAAGCTAACATTCAACAAACATATAGGTCTATATTATTGAATTTGCTTTGCGCCACTACTTTTAGGTAGTAGGATAATTGTTCCAAAGTTGAGAGAGTGAAGGGGCAGCGTGCCCCTATGGAATTTCTCAAATAGAGTCATCAAGTCTTCCTTTATCACAGTCTAAAAAACTTGATAAAACACTAGTGGAAAGCCATCTAGATCGGGAGCAGTGTTACTTTTTATTTGAAAAATAACCTCTTTTATCCCATTTTCAGAAAAAGATGCTACTTGAAGATCATGTTCACGTGGTGAAACTTGAGGATATCGTCACGGAGCGCCTTATTGACACAAAGTTGTTATCCGGTAGCCCAAACATCTTATAATATTTGGTGATAAGAGTGTCTTTTTTTTCTTTTCTTTATATACCACTAATACTTTTTTGCCCATCACCTCGAATATTATCGCAAACATCTAATTTTCCCGTGCCACTTCTCTAAAGGTGTGTTTCCTTGTTGCGCACTTTTCCAGATATCTCGCACCATGTCAAAAAAGCCATCATGTAACGACTAAACCAGTTTAAATTTAAATTGTGGTTGGCTGTTTGCTGACTCAGCTTCATCCGTGTTCATAAAACAACAGAGTGTTGTCGGATATGTCTCTAGTTAGTGCTTGAACTGCGGTGTTGAACAGGAGTTATTGATGCTCTAATTTGCTAGTTAAAATTACGATCGATGAGTGAAGAATGAAAGCTACTCGTTCCATCTCAAATTGTAGGTTGTTTTAGCGTGCATAGTTTTTCTATGCATTAGATGTAGTAGTACATGATAATATTTATAATTTTAAAATAACTTATTATTTGAAATGGAGGAAATATATTCCGATTTCCCTCCATCGAAGAGAGGCAGGCAGGCAGGCCACCAACACCAATCTATCGAAGAAACGGTCTCGCGCGGTTCCTCCCTCCGTCCTCCCCGGTGGCAGTCACGGTCAACCCCAACAACCACGGGCCTTCTGGCTTCGAGTCCACGCCCCCTCCCCAACGAAAACCCCACCGCGCACGGCCGCCGCTCACCACTTCACTCCCACCCCGCCCACGGCCGCCGCTCACCACGCGCCATGGCGTTCCCTTCCCCCACCTCCCTCTCCTCCTCCGGCTACCCCGCCCCAATCCACCTCCGCCTCCAGCCCCTCCCCAGCATCCCGCCGCTCCTCCCCTTCCGGCGCACCCTGCCGCTCCTCCTCCCCTCGCTCCGCCTCGCCCGGCCCCACCTCCTTCCCCTCCCGGTCGCCTCCTCTGGCAGCGGCAGCATCGGCGGCGGCGGCGATGACGAACTACCCTCTGGCGGCGGCGGCGATGACGAACTACCCTCTGGCGACGGCGGCAGCGGCGAAGGAGGAGACGAGGGCGACGGCGGCAGCGGCGGAGGAGGAGACGAGGGCGACGGCGGCAGCGGCGGCGGAGGAGACGAGGGCGACGGCGGCAGCGCGGACGGGTCCGGGGACGGCGACGACGCCTCTGGCAACAGGAGGGAGGCCCTGTTCGTGCTGGCGCAGCTGGGGCGGAAGCTCGAGAGCCTACCGGCCGACCTCGCCGCCGCCGTGGAGGGCGGCCGCGTGACCGGCGATATCGTGCGCCGGTACGTGGACCTCGAGGCGTCGCCCTTATCCAGGTGGCTGCTGCAGTTCGGCGGCTTCAAGGAGCGCCTACTCGCTGATGACCTCTTCCTCACCAAGGTCGGCATAGAGTGCGGCATCGGCGTCTTCACCAAGGTCTGCGGGAATTTCCCAGTTATTTTTTTTGTTTCGGTTAATTGTTTCTTTTCTGTGGTTTGTGATTCAGATCATCAGATGTGGTTTGGTTCGATGGGGTTTGGCTGACTGTAGGTGTCAAGCCTTTTGTGATCTGGGCTTTAGATGCCAGGCCAATTTTAGGCTCATATTCGTTTAGGGACTCGGGGCTGGGATCCGATGGGTGGTGCGTGTCCAATTCTGGCATTGCTCCATCTCAGTCAAAATGACGGGTGCTTGGGCCTGCTTGTTTTGGAGTTTAGAAATGGGCTGGAATATATCATATGCGGCCAAATGCCTTTTGTTCTTTTAATTCATGGGGAATAATATAATTGGAATCTTGATACTTTTTCCCCATAAAAGCAAAATCAAATGTCACTTTATTAACACAAAAGGGAGAATAAAAGTAGCATCTTTCACTTGCTTTAGTGTTATGTGTACCACACGCCATTGCCAATATGCAGTAGTGGTCCACTGTTGGCTTTATATGTGGTCGTCCTATCTGCCAGATGCAAATCCAGTTGCAACAGGATGGAAACCTTGGGGCACACAAATTTTTGGTAGATACATGGTTGGAGAATATACATCAACTGTTCAAACCAGAAAAAGTGCATGCAGGTGTATGCTTGGGTTAACAGCATTGTTATACTCGAATAAAACAAGTATGAGTATATAACAGGTACAGGTTGCTATATGACACCTTTTGCCTCAACCACCTGCACTCCAATTTTTTCTTCACTTTCTTCTTCCTAGCGAGCATTGAGAGGAGGGAAACAAAATTTGACCTCAGTTACACGATGATTTTAGAGAAGATTTGTGCAGGAGGTGAAACTAATTTGTGTGCAATGGCAGGGGGCGGTTAAATAAAGGGAAATATAGGGAAGGCACACCAATGCTGCCAACTCCATTGTTTTAAGTAGTTGGGAACACCATTATGTTTCTATTTGACGCCCATATGCTACATCTTTCTAATCCTATTATTCTTTTTAGCAGTATGCCTGAATGCTTCTTTTGTGCCCCCACTTTTCTTAACTTTCATTTAGATGTTTTTGTGTTTAGTTTGCAAGTTACATATAATTTGACAGAACTCCTTTAATTTGCTAGAGTGCTGCAGAGTATGAGAAAAGGAAGGAGAACTTTGTCAAAGAGCTTGACTTTGTGCTTGCAAATGTGGTATGCTTCTATAAGTCCTTTTTGCTTTTGCCGTTATACTCAGCTAGGCATGTTCCTTCAATACTGTAAAACCAGGCATAGGATAGAGACTTCCCAGCAGCAGTGTCGACCTGCATTGCAGACGGTATGCAGGCTGATGTGCATGGTCATTGGCAGGAGGAAGCGGAATGTCTTGAGTATTATCATTAAAGATAAAGACTAGAAACAATTAAATAATAAGAAAATATAATTTATTTGATACTAAATAAATAAGCATAAGATGTTAACACCTAAATGTTGGATTTCTTGATGCGTTCACTGTATGTGCCCTATAAGAGCTATGGCCAAAAAGGATATAGTTTGGAAGTTCTGAAATAGCAGTAATAATGGCAGTGAATTGCCTTTGTTTTTTCATACTTGGTTATAGTAACATCTAAATTGGTTTTGCTACGTCAACTGTAAAAGCGATATCAATTACAATTAATCTCTTACAAGTTTATTTTTCTTTACCCCTTGCCCAAATATTGTTTCAAAGAACTTCCCAACTTCTGCCTTTTCAGTTGAAGGTTAATCAGTGTGGAGAACCATAGTTATTGGCAATTCAAGAAATTTTCAGCCTTTCATCCCTGCTAACTCAAATATCTTTGTTGTTAATGATAGTTCTTTATTGATTGATTGGTTTCTATTTACAGAGCTTTTAATCTGTAGTTCCAAATACTTTCCAGATCATGGCAATAGTTGCAGATTTCATGCTTGCATGGCTTCCTGCTCCAACCGTGTCTTTGCGGCCACCACTAGCGATGAATTCTGGAGCCATTTCTAAATTCTTCTACAACTGCCCAGATAATGCCTTCCAGGTATCCTGATCTTTACCTCCCATTTAATTGGATCAAGTTCCTTAGGTTCATTCCCTCCCCTTTCCTGTGATATATTGTATACATTAAAATTTTGCTTTTTTTTGGTTTAAACTTGAATATGAAGATTGGCAACTTTCTGCTGTAGGTTGCTTTGGCTGGGAGATCATACACACTTTTGCAGAGAGCGGGAGCTATTGTGGTAAAGTTGAATTTATTTGTTTTGTTATGTTGCTCACAATCAATTTGAATTTGAGTAGCTTTAATGGTCTTTTATTACGAACTGACAATTTGGCTTGTTTCAGAGGAATGGTGCAAAACTTTTTGCAGTGGGAACTAGTGCCTCTCTGGTAAGTTTGTCAGGATGCGGATGTACTTTTTTCTCACAAACACTAGCAGTCTATTTTGACTTACTCTTAAATGGCAACAGTAGAGCCATTGTTTCCTTTCTAAACTTCTTCGTGCTAAGCAGGAAATAATAGCTAAAAAATGTTATGCAGGGTACTAATTCAGGAAATGCTTGAACCATTTTTACCTTTTTAATGTAAGCATGTATGTTATGGATTGTAATTGAGAACTGGAAAACCTTGAGCCCTGGAGTTTACGAACCTAATTATTTTATTAACTTTTATGCGTCTGTGAAAAAAATATATAGTTTAGTATCTGTGTATACTCTGACGTCCAAGCTAAAAGTATCAGATATTTTGATTAATGGTAAAACTGATGACCAATGTACCTTCCAGTCAGAGCGTCTTTTGTTCTTTTAAGTAAATCATCAGGTCAAGGTGGTAAATTGATATACTATTTAGTTTTTGTTCATATAACAGAAATAATTGTCTAGTCAATGTCAAGGCAAGTTTTCAAGACTTTGCAAGCTTACAGATGTGTCCTCATTTTTTTCCCCCTCAGATCGGCACTACTGCGACCAATGCACTGATAAAAGCAAGGCAGGCTGTCAGCTCGGATTCTGCCGGTGAAGTCAAGGAAGCCAAGAATATTCCAATTGTAGAAACTAGTATTGCGTATGGCGTGTACATGTCAATTTCTAGTAACCTCAGGTAACAATCATCATCTCAAACAATTTCCCTGTTGATATTTAATTTGTGCCAATTGTTAATTATTCCCATGGATGAACTTCTCAGTGATTATTTTATGTTTAATTCCTCTATTTAGAGTGACTGCCTCATTCCAATCGAGACGTTAGGAAGCTATGAATATATGATGCATTAGGACTTTAGGAGTCCAGGACATGCAAACATGCATATTTTTGGGGATCAAAATGGTAGAATGTTGTTCTAGGATTATTGAAACTTTTTACATGCTCCAACCGATATTGTGTGAAACTGAAAGATTTCCTCAAGGGCATAAAATCCTGAATTGACTGCTGCTGATGGAAAGGGCTAATGCAAATGTCTGACTGCTCTTTGTTCTTTGTTGGATATTTTGTTCATTCCTGATTTTTTATTTTAGATCATTGCAAGCTACTGTACAATTCATAATATGCTCTTTGATATTTGAATTTAAGTATGACAGCAAATGTTTGTACACTTCTGGTTGTATGCGTACGAGTCCTTGTCATTGCGTTGTTGTTATTGTGAAGTGCCAAATGCTAATTGCATATTGTCCACCGAAATGAAAAGATTGCTAACTGTCAACTCCTTACAGTAGATGGCATAATAATCATCCATAAACATATTGATAGTCTATTTGGTGCTTATTGTTTTGTTCTTGAACATGTTTCAACAGGTACCAGATTGTGGCTGGAGTGATTGAACAACGACTGCTCGAGCCACTACTGCACCGCCACAAACTAGCATTGACCGCAATGAGTTTTGCAGTTCGGACAGGGAACACATTTTTGGGTTCTTGTCTGTGAGTATTCTCTACCCTAAGGAGGCTGTCACCGCTGTCTGTTTTGATCAGTTCACTTACTGATTATACTTCTCTTTGCAGGTGGGTGGACTATGCCAGGTTAATAGGCATACAGTAGGCCTAAGTAGAGATAAAATTGGTTGGTCATGACGTGCTATTCTCTACAACTACGTGTCGCTGCTCGTCGGTCCGCCGCGAACCGCTCCTCCGCTTGCCCGCTTTGCTTTTCTTTTTTTTTTCCCGGCTCCGTACCGCACGCGCGCCGCGCCGAACGGTTCCGCCGTGAGCATGCCTACCTAGCTCGTGCATGCACGTGGGCAGCAGCCTGCAAGCGCAGCACCGCTTGTCGCTCTGTGCATGGTGGCCCATAAAGCCCACCGAAGAGGATCAGGTGACCCTTTCTTCTTTTGTTTCCTTTTCCATTTTTTCTTTGCAAATCACTGTGTTCGGCTGTATACTCATAAGACATATACTCGCACATGAAATATGTGCAAGACTAATGTCAAAAAACATTAATTTTTGGTGTATCAATAA
The DNA here is from genome assembly GCF_005286985.2 of Setaria viridis. Classification (NCBI taxonomy): domain Eukaryota; kingdom Viridiplantae; phylum Streptophyta; class Magnoliopsida; order Poales; family Poaceae; genus Setaria; species Setaria viridis. Next base: position 21,376,808 of record NC_048265.2, on the reverse strand, counting down.
ATGGTCTTTCATATTTGAATTGGTTTCCAACAGATGTCGACATGTTTCCTGGCCCAATTGTTTCATTTCGCCTTTCCCGACCAGCTCTTATTATGTTTATTGGTAAATATACAGAACCAAAGGAGGGGGTTAAATTTTTTTCCCAAACACTTTCATCCTTAACCTCGCATGCAGAAACCCATAGACACGTATCTCTAGGGAAAAAAATGTATTCTCCAATATTGCATTTAGTGCAATTAACCCCTTAACTAAACCTAAACCGGTGAATTTATTCTCCCCATATTAGTTTAACAATGGTTAAGTATCATATAACAACAGTTTAACAACAGTTTTAGTCATGTAATCATCTTGCTAATCATTGCTTAGCCACGTCTTAGGTTGAGTCAATCGCTATAACAGATCGGTTCTGTTAATTTTTTCGTAAAAATATTTTATGGGTAGCCATTTTGGCATCAAATTGCTAAGCAGTGATTGGTCAGACGATTATGTGGCATAAATCGTCATTAAATGACACTAAACCATTATTAAATTAGGGGATGATTAGTGCACCAATATAATTAGTTAAGAGATTGATTTGCACCAATTAAAATATAAGGGATGAATGTTACACTTTTGCAATAAGTACGGGATCTGTAATTTTTATTTTTTATAATTTTTGTGTCATACTGTTATTTATACATCATCCATACAATTTTACGTACATGAATGCACGTATTGCGTACGTATAATTTAATAAATGATTGATGAGTCGATTCTTTTTTTTTTAACTATGAGGAGTTGATTCTTTGACGCTATCATTTAACTAAATCACTCCTACACGTATAATTATGACCCCGTTGTAACGCGCGGGCACTCATCTAGTACCACTAGAACTTTAGACACGGCCGGATTGGGCCAGTTTTTTTCCCACTAGTCACCCGTGCGGCAATGCATGGGATATGGTCATGCATCGGGGAACAACACTGTGTCACCTTTAATCTGTCACATTGAATCGTGAAGAAACTAATAGTCTAGCAATTTTGCAAGATCGAATCAGTAAACTGAAAGTTTCATCAAGCTAATAAATACATGCACATACAGAGGTTCGAGGAGCTATGGATGTAGTAGTCATCAACTGAAGCAAATCAGGTTTATATATATAAGTAACGTGAAAGTGAAATGAGAATGAAACTAAATGCAACAACGATAAGTGTACCATTTGGTTTTCCTATATGGTTAACAATAAAAGAGGTAAATTAAAGTCAGATTTTGCATATGCTACGACATTAATTCAAACCATGATAGACTAAAAAACAGCATATGCATGGTCGGACCAGGGGAAAAGCACAAAAATTATCACAAAATTATGGCCGCATCAACGTAGTACTCTAAGAAGTTAAGCACAATGAAATGATTTAGGAGCAATCTCCAAGCTGACTGTTGTATAGAAATGGAGGTCATCCAGATCAAGTTAGAACACTTCTGAACATAGCTTTTTTCATTTTCTAGCATTGCCTTTGCCCAACTCTTCATCATGCGTTGTAGCTTGGTGTCACATTCCGGTGTCAAGTCCACAAAATTCAGTAATGCTATACCAGAAGCCTATTCCTGCATTGAACTCAAAAAGTTCAGTTATACAGAGATGCTGCACCTAACAAACTAATCATGGAGGTTTTGGCGAGCGTATCGTCTCTCCGTAGAAGTTTAAGTCCTTTTTAAGTGAATGGTTGCGTTTAAGAAAATTATCACTCAGAGTTGTATGAGGTTCTGAACAACACTGTACAGTATAAGAAGTTAGGTGCAACTATTTGTGAGATATAATATAGGAAAGCTACAGGCACCACCTAGGGAAATTTGTACAATTAAGCTTACACATTTTGGAGTAAGAATTAGTTTGCAAGCTGGAAGCTCCTGCTGGCTGCTGCATAATCTTCGCATCGGTTTGTACAGGACAAACTAATCATGGTGAGCAGGTGGAGCAAATTGATATCCACCCCTTCCCCCCTGTCAACGGCATCGAAGCTGCTACTGCGGCGTGGAAGCCGGCCGCTCGCAACTCACAAGCCGTGAGGTGGAACGCGAAGCTAGCTGGCCTGAGACAATGCCCACTCGTGCGATCTTGTTTTCACCGTAGATGTAAGATCGGATGGCTGAGAAATCGAGGTGACGTGATCCAATCCTAGCTCGAGAAATGTCCGCAGGTTTCGTCACCTAAGTTAGAGATGCTTCCTACAACTGGTACACTACTCATCTGCTTCACGGGAGACGCTTAGGACAGATTGGGGTTTCGTTCTTTTAAGCAAGGCCTGGAGGAAAGTGTAATTTGCCAAATTAATCCTGCAAACAAGTGATTGGAATTTGTTTTGACAGCTTATGCGTGTGTTGTGTTGGATTGAGTAATATTTATACAATTCGAGTCGTATTTGTTCAGGTTCCTGTGATTTGGCCATCGTCTTGTTTGACTCCAAAAATTTGGTAGTGTAGTGTGATGGCTGGCTGGGCTGCAATATGTGCTTGTGCAGCTGTGCTGAATAGTCAAAGCTTGCACTACATCAACCCTGCTACTCCAGTCTCCTGTTTTTGACGAAGTACTCTACGAAGGTAAGCACAATGAAATGATTTAGGAGCGATTATAGACGGGGGGAGAGGAGAGTGCTATACTGCAATGGAGTGCATGTGAGAGTGAGACTAGCCGATTGAGAAGAAAAGCTGTAGACGGGAAAAGCAGGGTCTTTTTTTTATGGATGACAAACATCGTGATCTTTGTCGAGTGCAGCACAAGAAAAAAATAATTGCGATACGTAAACAGGTTTCTTTAGAGAATTTGGACTTATATGCATATTATTCTAAACGTAACTTGAATATATTTCTGGAAGGCAGAAGAAGAAAATGAATGACACAAAAGAATGAAGATCGGTGACAGGTAATTAACTGCCACACTCGTAAGGGCCTTATCATGATTATGCAGAAGTTGCTAGGTCCAATATGTAACGATCCAGGGGTGCAGCTGCAAAGAAAGAAAAAGGGATGGAGGTAACCGAAAACGAAGAGGGACCTCGTTGTAACGATACCGCACGCTGCAGGGGCTGAAAAAGAAGTGGGGTCAAACTAATCTTCTCTGTATCGTTTCAAGAGACGATGACTAGTGCAACGCTTCAATTTATAAGCTGTTGTTTTCGTCGTTATTAGTTAGCCATGGTGGTACTAAACTCTGCTGCGCAAGTAGGGGAGCGCCCCCACGCCCGATGCTCGCTTTAGTGGGCCGCACGTGCGCATGTGCTGGACTACCCGCAGGGGGCCGAGTAATCGAAGCGGAGCCCGGGGCTTCTTCATCCCAGCCCATTTCTTTTTTTCCGTGGTGCAAACGTTACGCGCCGTGCAGTCCAGCCAGACTCCCTCCAGACGTACAAAGTACAGGGTATACACGTGCACGTATATTATACGCTCGTAAGTAAAATGCTACGTGCACGCGCGCGCCGGTACGCGTTGTTGGGCTGGGCCGGACGCGTTGTTGGGTCATGAACGCCGCGGAAAGCCCAAAACCTCAAAGATAGCCCATTTAAGCCCATCCCTCAACCAACCGTCGTGCCAAAGCACGTAAGGACCCACCACGGCCGCCGTCCGGCGGGCACACGACACAAACTCCGTTTGCGTCTTGCGACGCAAGCCACGCCTGCGATGAACAGCAGCTACTACTACTAAACCCAATCGCCCACGGCTTCAGCGCGCACGCCATCGCCTTCATCATCTCGCACACGGTCGTCGTCGTCTCGCCCGTCGCCCGTCGGGCTAGCTGAGCCAGATCGCGACGCACCCAGCAAGCAAGCAAGAGGGTCCGAGACGACGACGATACAGCTACGTACAGAGCGAGAAACCATCGCGTCGAGATGTTCTGGCGGTTCGTGAAGACCGTGTGCATCGCGACGGCGGGGGGGATCGGCGGGTGGAAGCTCAGGGACAGGTACGAGGAGATGGTCGGCCCGGTGAGGCCCACCTCGATCCTGGCGCGGGCATCGAAGCTCTGGGACAGCATCAGCCTCCCCTCCTCCTCCTCCGGGTCCGGGGGCGAGGGCGGCGCAGACGGGCGGCGGGTGAGGGAGCTGGAGGAGAAGATCGCGCGGCAGGAGGAGAAGGCGCTGAGGGACATGCAGAAGGTGCTAGCCGCCATCGAGGACCTCAAGGGGTATGCCAGTTACCAGCACGAGTTCCCGCCGCCGCCGCCGCCGGCGGCGGCGGAGGCGGCGGCGGCGAGGCGGCCTTTGAAATAATCGGTCGACGGCGACCGCGACCTTGCATATTGCGCGCCGCTGGTTGTACGCATGCGTGTCGCCCATCGACGTGCTGCCGATGGCTTCGTTTAATTCATGTTTTGATCGATACTGTATACTCCTAGAGTCCTAGGCAATTATTTTGGTACTATGCGGCGTGCTCCAGTATTGATTACTGCTAGTACTCCATTTTCGACCGTGCATTGTGACCGTTGGGTGCATCACGGGAAGCGTATGCGGTATGCACGCATGCTATCGCAAGTTCTCGCGTCAGCTGTGCAACGTCTTCTACGACGGTGACTCGGAAACTTTATTTCCTTCCGGCAGTGTGTTTAATTTCGTTCAATCGTTCTGATCACAATGCACGTGACGTGCGTCTCGTGCCCGCGTCATGTATAATTTGCATTGTGTCGTTATATATGATAGTGGTCTGCTGCATGCTAACACCAATGTTTTAATCCACACTCACCACACATCTTTGTGGAAAGATAATTTTGAGTTGAACGACGAGCACCTACGCTAATGCTAATCGATACGCTCTTCATGCTAATCATATTGAGCTTGTGGGATGAACGCAACGCACGCCCATTCGACAGCCGAGCCGCGACGGTGCATGAGCTGTTGAGGGGAATCAGAAAGGAGGTGCTCTAATGGATTGAGGCAGAAGCCTCCCGGTTGGGTGACTAAATAGAGAATAGTAGGTACTAGCAGTCGGTTGTTGGTGTTTGGATCCTCGGGCTAAATTTTAGCCCTTGTCATATTAAATGTTTGGACACTAATTAGAAGTATTAAACATAGGCTAATTACAAAATCAATTTCGCAACCCCTAAGCTAAATCGCGAGACGAATCTATTAAGCCTAATTAGTCCATGATTTGATAATATGGTGCTACAGTAAACATTCGCTAATGATGGATTAATTAGGCTTAATAGATTCGTCTTGCGATTTAGCCTAGGGGTTCTGCAATTAGTTTTGTAATTAGCTCATATTTAGTTCTCCTAATTAGCATCCGAATATCCGATGTGACACAGACTAAACTTTAGCTCCGGGATCCAAACACCCTTCAAGGGTTGGGATCCAGCACTGTGATGATGTAAACATTCTTTCTCGATTTTCATTTCATCTTAGGCCCCGTTTGGGTCCAAGGAATTGGAATCTATTTATGGAGTAGGTTAATTTATGTTGGAATGTGGCATTCCACAACTTTCCAAAGTTTAGATATAAGCCTATCTTAAATTCATGGGGTATAGATTATGGTTATTAGAATGGAATTCAATTCTTATAGCACGCTCTTAGACTCGCTTCTCTATAGTAGAAGTGCAGCATACAAGTATCTCTCCCATATCACCAACTATAATATACAATTATATTCCACATACAATTATATTAGCTTAATTAATTTGTGTCTAAATTATGATTATTAGGATGGAATTCAATTCCGATGATCCAAACGGGACCTTAATAAAAATGATGCGCAGCTTTCGTACATATTCGAGGAAAAAAATGAATTCGATGCATAATCCCATGAAAATGAGTTAGACTGATTTAGCTGGGGAAGCGGGATTAATGGATGTTCTTGGTTCCAAACACTCAGAAGCAATTTTGTGAGTCTAGGGGCTAGGGTTGGGAGTTGAGATAATGTTTTGCCTCGTACTAATTCTTTTGACGGAAGCCAAACCAAATAAACGAGGTGGAGAGAATATGGACCGATGGATGTGGTGCAGTAGGGAGTAGCCGACACGTGATCGTTACATTTCGGTTGTCCTGCGTTTTTCGACGAAAGGAATAAAACTTGAGCAGCTGAACAACTTGTATCCATTGGATCAGATGTGAACGTCAAAAATTCACGCCGTGACCTCCCAATCCAGCAATCCTAAATCCTTTCCTACCTCCTAAAATGGGATGCAAAACTCTATTAGCGGTGGCTTATGATAGGTTGGTTCCCTCTAGCTCCACCCTATGTTCCTCCCTCTAAGGTACAAGGTATGGTGGCAGTGGGAGCTCACCAATAGGAGTTGCTGATAGAGATTAACCGTAGGTAAAAGGATTATCGTAAAAATACTATACGTACAAACTTTTTAGAAGTTATATTATAACTTTATAGGACTCTGTAGTATTCAAAGTTTTTATACTCACATTTTGCTCTTTCGCTATCATCATGTTAGGCTGTTAGCTGGCGCACAGGCTGACAGGCGAAAGTATCACTGAACCCAGGAAAATTACAGATTTGCCACGCACACTCTTTACGCTTCCAGCCCTCGCCGGCTCTCCGCCGTGCTGCTCCACAGTCCACACCACACTACACGCTCCTCGGCTCCCGTGCCCGTGTCACCTTGGCCCGGGACCCACACACCGGCCTTCCCACACGCCGCGCGCGGCGGCGCTCTCCCTCGACCCCTCAAATCCCAAGCGCTTCCAAGCCGGAACGAAGCGGAGAGGCGGCGATGGAGTACAGGAGGGTGAAGGATCAGGTAAATCCCGTGTCTGGATTAGCAACTGCAAAAGGCCTCAAACCCCGAGAGGAATTTATCAGATTCGATGCGCCCCTCCGATTAGGTCCCTTCTGCAGCCTCTTCGATCTAGGAGAAATTCTCCCCTTTTCTCCCTCTTAGCATTGTCTTATCCTAGGGTTCGTAATCTACTGGTAATCGGTACCTGGGCGGTAGATTTCTGTAACTGTCGTTGTTAAAATGTGGTGTTGTGGGTGAATGTGCGTGGGATTGACATGCTTGCAAATATTGTTTGGGGAGTCAGGTCGTTTTCCATGTGCTGGATAACTGCTATTGGCAATGCTGTCGAATTTTAAGATTGTATTGTTCTCTCAGATTGGCCATGCTCTTGCCACCACTCGTTTTGGTATAAATTCAGAATACACGACTGCATTTCCAGTGAGCCCAGTTTGTGGTATTGGTTAATTTGGAGATGATTCGAACAACAGAGGCAAGCAATTGTGTGTGCACTGTCAAATACTAGCTTTCTAGAATAATGTTGTGGGCCTTGGGTGAAGTGACAAGTCTGTCGTAGTTCTTTCCCAAGTAACCAAGTTCAGCTTTGTGTTTCCCAGTTGAGTAGGGAGTAAAAGTATAAGTCACTACCTGATAATTGGCTGGCTGCTTGCAAAGCTAAAACTGTCGGAACGGCAGTCCAAACCTAAAAAACATTGTGACTTAGCTCATTTTATGTTTTAAGTTCGACTCACTGATGATGTCAACGACTGCTCGAACTTGGAATTCTGTCATTTATGACGGACTACCTAAAGAGTGAACTGATAAACTGATGCTTCGCAAAATGGTGTATCTGTTATTTATAACACTTGAAGGGTGAAAAGACTGGACCAGCATGCACAAATCATGATCTGTAGGGTTTTAACTGGATTTGACCAATTTTGATCCAGTTCCTGTCTCCCGTAACCGTAGGTAACCACATGAAAAGAAAATCAGCAGTAACTAGCGTGGCCATTGCTTTTATTTGTTTTTATTCACTACACCAACCGTTTATTTCTCTAGAGCAGTCTCTAATGTATCTTCTGTCCCTGAAGGAGAGTTATGATGATTTATCTCAGAAGGATGTAGAAAGCCTCAGTGGGAGGTCGCTATCTAGCGCAAACAGTAAGTTATTGATACATTGTTGTCGAAATGCTCTCTTATTATTTGTACAACGTGGAACTTATTGTTGATTCTGTCAGCTACAGCTAGTGGTCTCAGTTCTGCAGGAGGTGCAAAAGGCAAGTCTAGTTGGAAGCTAAAGTAAGTCCTGCTTCCCTCAACCTTTCTTTACAATCACTTCCTTCAATATTATCTGACATCTTATCTTTATGTCGTGACAGGTCTGTTGTTACTCTTGCATTGACGCTGCTAACAAGTTCTCAGGCAATATTAATTGTGTGGTCAAAAAGAGCCGGAAAGTATGAATATAGTGTCACAACAGCTAATTTTTCGGTGAGAAAATTATGTCTCGAGATGTATATTGTATATATTTAGATTGTCCATCAATTTGCATGAACTAATGTGCCCACTGGATTGTCAGATTTTTCCTCTTTTGTTCTTTCAGCACAATCTTCTGTTAGTAACTTTTTTACGTATATGTCTAGGTCGAGGCTTTAAAATGCCTTCTATCACTAGCTGCTCTATTTAGGACATGGAACCGCCATGGTGTTACTGATGATAATAGGTGAGCGCTGCATTCTGGCAACTGTGTTCCTCGTGCTCACTTTCTACATTTCATGGGTATATAATTATATTTTTTTACATTAGGCTGGAGTAGACCATTAGAAGCCTGATTTACCAATTCAAGTAAATTAACATGACATGGTCTTATGTTCCAAAGAAATTTAAAACGTATAGTGATTTTTTTTCCTGAATATATCAAACTGAGACTGGCGGTTGGTCTATAACACTGGCGGAGGATAGTGCAGGCCAAGATGGGCCATGGCCCCCCCTCACTTTATAATTTCCCTTTGAGTGACAGTAATCAAAAGTAGATAACTATGTAATTTTACCCTTAATCCCATTGATTACACATAACTGGCCCCCCCTTGATTTATGTTGAAGCTCCGCCACTGGTCTATAACTGTTGCTCTGTTAGATTTAGTTGTTCAGCTGCCATTTGATTTTGTTTTTTTTTTCAGGTTAACCACATCTTTTGATGAAGTCAGTGTATATCCGATTCCAGCTGTTCTTTATATGGTGAAGAACTTATTGCAGGTACGTTTGGTACTTCTGTGATATGACCAATTTAATTGCATGATGTTTAGCATGTTGACGTACCCTTCCATTTGATGTTATGTGCCAGTACTATATCTTTGCTTATGTGGACGCACCAGCATACCAGATCTTGAAGAACCTGAATATCATCAGCACTGGTGTCTTGTACCGCATCATTTTGAAGAAAAAGTTAGTATCTTCTGAGCAACTGGAAATAATCGCTACATTATGCTTTACCATAGGAATGGGAGCCCTACGTAGCATGATTGCAGTTTATTTTGTTGATCCATCATGGCTTGGCTTGGATTAGAAGCAGAACTAGAATTTCAAATCTTTGCCTATGGCAGATACCAGAGCTGACAAAAAAAGAACTATTGCCTCTGTGTTATTGGCCTTCTAGCTGATCACAACTTCTGTTTTCTTCACCTTCCTGGAACTTCTCACAATCTTTGCTTCACCAGTATGGTTCCCTGTTTCCAGTATTTCACTGTGTGCATGTATATTTATTCCGTGTCTTTCCTGTCCTTTCAGGTTAAGTGAAATCCAGTGGGCAGCATTTGTTCTTCTATGTGCTGGTTGCACGACAGCTCAACTCAATCCTTCGTAAGCACTAAGCAATATCCCACATTAATTCCCTCCCTCCATCGCATTGTCTAGTGTCATTTGGTCATTTAATGAAATATGAGTTTTGACTAGTTGAAATGTTATTTGTCCATTTTTAGATCTGACCATGTGCTTCAAACTCCTATTCAAGGTTGGATGATGGCAATTGTGAGTTGTAATTGAAGACATTCAGTTTCATTTAGATTACTATTGGAAGTGTTTTCCCTCACCTTGCTGAATTGGTCATTCTCGTGCAGGTGATGGCTCTTTTAAGTGGTTTTGCTGGGGTATATACAGAAGTATGTCTTGTTGCTCTTGGTTTCTCTTCTCTTAAATATCTTACTTTAAATGAATTCATTTGGTGTAAAACATTAGGGAAGGTTTTGATTTATCTTTGGACATTGCAGGCTATCATTAAAAAACGTCCGTCAAGAAACATCAACGTGCAGAACTTTTGGCTATACATTTTTGGGGTGATCTTCAATTTAGTTGCAATTTGTGTTCAGGATTATGATGCAGTCATGAATAAGTTAGTGCTCATGGAAACTACTAAACTCTTACGCTGCCTTCAGTATAATTCATGTATTTAACAGTTTTACTTACGCTATCTGGCACAGAGGCTTTTTCCATGGGTATTCATTCATCACAGTTTTGATGATTCTGAACCATGCACTGAGGTACCAACAACTAAGAGTTTAAACCCTTTTTTTGTCACCTAATCAAGGTAGCTTACACTTGTTTCATTTACCATGTAGTGGAATTGCTGTTTCAATGGTGATGAAATATGCTGATAATATAGTCAAGGTATGTGCCACTAGCATTCAAATTTATGTCTGAGCATCATTTGTGATGTTAGTGAAGTTGATTCATGTGCAGCCCACTAGGTCCCGACTATTGTTTATCTATGCATTGTAGCCCATACACGGCTTTGTTGCAACTTGAGTGTGGAGGCAACATTAATTAGGATTGGGTTGATTAGTTTCCATATTAAATATTTCATTTGGGTTGGTTGCTATCATTAAGGGTTCCTTTTAGATAGTTCACATGAGTTAGGCCCTAGCCCCTCCATGTGAGGTCACTGTCATCATTTTAATTGAGCAAGTATAAAGAGGAAAATAAGTCTCCAGTCTCAGGATTCAACACCCTGCTAACTCCCTACGCTTCAATCGTCATCATCTATCTTGTCCTTTGTTCTGTGTTTACCCTGTTATTGTCAAAGGGTGACAAGTTGAGGGTTGGATAAGGGCGTTTCAAGGACGTAGTTGATACTCAATACATTTTGATGCATATATTTTACTTTTTTCCTGTTGTTTCAAATATGCAAGTTTCTGTTTGTTTTTCGGGTAGCAAGACAACTACCCTGAGTCTACCAAGTGCCTATATCATTACCTTAAATGGTGATAATTTAAAGCACATGAAACTACCTTGTGGTTGTGGGTTGCAAAACGGGAGGGGGGGGGGGGGGGGGGGGGGGTGGTGGATTTATCTCAAGCCTACCCAGCCTAACAAACAGGGCCGAAAAGGCTTTGATGTTGTTGGGCAGTGCTCCAGGAGAACAAATAGAGATACTCCCAAACAACATAAAACCATATAGGTGCTTGACCCTAAAACAGATGCATCTTGTATATGGATGTTTTGTCCTCCTAGTGCTCTTTTGTTTAACCAAGTTAATCTATTCAAGCAGTCCTTGACTTAAATTAATGAAAATATCTTACAGCAGTTTTTACTGACAATATGTATTTACAGGTTTATTCAACTTCAGTTGCAATGCTTCTGACAGCAATTGTATCTGTCTTTTTGTTTAGCTTCCATTTATCCCTTGCATTCTTCCTTGGATCCACGTAAGTGATAATGAGAATGTCATTGCCACTTCTGTTGATTAGAACCTTCAAACTCATGATGCAATATCAAAATCTGCTCTCAACTTGCAGGGTTGTGTCTGTCTCGGTGTACCTGCACTCTGTCGGAAAACTTCAACCACAGAAATAAGCTTAATTGAGTCGCTGGTCGCTGTTGGTGGACAAGATTTCAGTCAGTCAGTTATCACTGGATAGCACTGAAAGCATTGCCGCAGATGGAATCTGGGATCTGTTCTTAGTGTATGGTGGTTTGAGGCAAAGTTTCAGGGAGATGGCAGAAACTTGTAAAATCTAGTAGGCCTTATTACTCTCTATGCATAGGCGACAACATCCTTAGGTAAAAGGTAACACCTGGAATGTTTTTGTGGAGGGGTTCTAGCTATTACTTGGTCGTAGTCTCTGTTCCCTTGTATCTAGTTCGCTAACAGCCAACTGTATCGCACCTAGTGTTTTGCAGGTGGCATACAGATTTTGTAATGACCAGATCTTTTTTTTCATATGTAGCTATCATTCTCTTGTTCACCGAGCACATGAGGCCGTTACTGAGTGTAGTTTTAACAGGATGCAGGTGCAGAAACTAAGATCTTACGAAGTACTACGGCATTTCACTCAGACGTGTCTGTAGTGAATTCTGCAGGATTCACGTTTGGCGTTTGTTTTATGGCGAAATTGACTTCTGTACATTACAGTCAGACTTGTCTGCTATGTTCATCGGCCGATTTAAATGCTAGGGCAAATGCCGAACATAAGAAATAATTTGGGCATGTTTGGCAATCAGGTGTTAACCCGTCACATCGGATGTTTGATGCTAATTAGGAGTATTAAACATAGGCTAATTATAAAACTAATTGCACAGATGAAGTGTAATTCGCGAGACGAATCTATTAATCGTAATTAGTTCATGATTTGATAATGTGGTGCTACAGTAACCATTTGCTAATGATAGATTAATTAGGCTTAATAGATTCGTCTCGCGAATTAGCACAGGGTTCTGCAATTAATTTTATAATTAGCTCATATTTAGTTCTCTTAATTAGCATCCGAATCTTCGATGTGACACTGTTAAAGTTTAACATCTCGTATCCAAACACCCTAAGTTGTTACAACTTACAGCTGGCGTGCACTAACCCCGAACCAAAAGCGCCAAACTAGCATGCACTAACACCGAAACAAAAGCACAAAATTGCGGGTTGCTATCACCCTCCATCAAACTGTAGCAGTGAGCATCCAACATTGCTACAACAAAAAATGTTCTCACAACCTGAAGCTCCTAAAGCTTCCAATAACAAACACAGACGACTTTTTTTTTTATTCGGGTGATGTCGGATTCGGAGTCCTAACGCCATCTAGCGGGCAGCAGAACAGACTTCCTCGGACTTGATAGGCCAAGCGCAGGCGGGTGTGGTGGGGCCACCGGGAGCTGGGTGGTCGAGTCGGAACCGGAGCGGGGTGGTCGAGTCAGAAATAAATCTGACATCAAGGGTTGTTGGCAGCATTCCATTTTAGAAAAAATAACTTCACTTCACCAACTTCACAAAATTACTTGTCAAACCCATCCAATCCAGCTCCACAAAAAACGTGGAGCTAGTGGTTAGATCCACGTTTTTCCTAGAGGATCTTCCGGGGATGCTCCAAAAACGTCAGTTTCAGACTTCCTCGTAGAGTTGAGGGTTATTTACCCACATTTACCACTCGTTACACAATATACCACCAGTTCGTTTCTATTTTCCCGAGACTCCAACCTTGGTCGGTTCAAGGCCATGGCAGCCGACCGTTTGACCGGCGGGTACTTGCCGGCAGTAAGGATTCCAGCGACGGGGCTAGCACCTACACGTCTAGAACTACGAGGCGCATCTATAACCCTACCTGACCCTGCCGGAATACGACTGGAGCAGGCTGGTGGCGAGCGGCGGTGGACGGGATAGGCGGCGGCGGCGGCTGCTCTGGCGGCTACGCCAGCGGTCGAGGCGGGAAGACGGGCGCGCGGGCACCGGTTGGTCCCAAGGAGCTCACCCGTGTTCTTTGTTTGGGTGGAGAGGGTCGGAGTTGGGCCGACGATGATGAGGTGCGGGCGGTGGCGGGAGGACCACGGGCGGTCACGGAAACCGAGATTCCCGGCGGTGGGGTGGACGGAGCACGACGGGAAGTGGCGGAGGCTGGAGCTGTGAGGGTGGAGGAGCTTCAGGTGCGAGCGATTGGAGGGAGATGGCCGGGATGCGGATGAATCGGCCGGCGGCCTAGCTCTGTTCGTGGATTAGAATGGGGAAGCAGAAAGAAGAAGAACAGGAGAGGTTGGGGGACGCCGGTTTAAGGGCCTGGGCGCTGGGGGAAGCCGGGACACCGGCATTCGCGGAACGGACCGGCGTGGTCCGCTTCACGTCAACATCGGTGCGGTGCTAGCCAATAGCGGCCGGCCGCTGCTGCCGCTTCTTCTTGGCCGCCGCCGTAGCAGGCGCCATCGTCGTCGCGCCGCTGAGTTTCTTGGAGAGGAGCAGCCTGAGCATGCCGCGACCCTTCTTGCGCCTCGCCGCCGGCTGTCTCAACAACCTGCCGCTGGTGTTGTGGACCCTCGGCCAGCACGTCGAGCAGGCGCTGCCACCGCACGCGGCCACGTCGATGGTGGTCGTTGTTGAAGAGAAGGGGAGAAAAGAGAAGGGAGAGGAAGAGAGGAGGTGAGAGAGAAGAGACTGACATGTGGGTCCATTCACAAAAGGGTAAAATAGACTATTCGCAATAAGTCCTGATGTTTCTGGAGTTGGAGCATTACAATCAGCCAAACACGTACAACAACTCCATGTTTTCCTGGAGTTGGTGGAGTGGAGCTGCAATTTTGCGAAGTCCGTAGAGTGGAGCTATTTTTTCTAGAGTGAAGTGCTGCCAAACACCCCCTAAAACTCAACTTATACATGAAGAAGTCGCAAAGTGGGAGGTCAAGCCTGGAAGGTCCTATATATATATTGGAAGATGGTTAAGCGCTTGAACTATAAAGCCCATCAAGACCTAGCTTCGTAGTTTTCGTTCCGTTCCTGGATGCGCACGCCACGTGCCTTTGACTTTTTTTAGCGCCCCTCCGATATTATTTTCCTGAGCATGTTATTATTTTTGAGAGCGCTTTCGACCTTTTTTAGCGTGTTATTATTATTTTTCCACGTGACACCAGTTCTCAACCGACTGATGTATTGTTTGACTAATTTGCTAGGCATGTGATTTGAAGTGGGATACTAACAGGTGGGAACTTGCAACTTAAAATTTGAAGTTTAATATACTAAGATATAATTTTTACATATGATCAACATGTACGTCCAACTAAAAACACAAGTGAGAATAGAATTGTTATTATACAAACTAATAATTAACTAAGTAACTTCAGGTCTACTCGATCCTCAACTAAGAAACATCAATCACCCTAAAATGAATCATCTCCTCATGAAGAACTAGAGCACTTGTTAATAATAAACATAGAATTACAATAAGTTTTAGAAATGTTAGGATGTGGAAAAGAAACTGCTAGAACTGTTGAATATCATAATGATTTTGACAAGATAATTGTTGAACAGTAAGAAGTTAAATTTCTAAAACTGTTGAATCTAATGGAGAAAAATTATGGAACAATATGAGGTTGAATTCAAAATAGTTGAACCTATTCGTGTAAAATTGTTGGACCTTGTGGTAACTAAAAAATATTGGAAACTAGAAATGTTGGAAACATTCATTATAAAAGGTGAACACACAGTTAGAAATGTTGAAAACATTTACTAGTTGTGTAATGGTAACAAAATGTTAGATAGATGCAGTTTTTTATCATAACATTGAAAGTATAAAATATAGATAATCATTGATAGAAAATTTGTGACAAACCTAGAAGCAAAAGCTAAAGAACAACATTTGGATTAAAGTAGCATGTGGATGAACTTTTCATGAAATTTGTTGTACTTTTAAGAGAGGAGTTGGAACAAAAATAAAATGAACAACGGTTGTGCTCATGGAATATCATATGTGAATTTGTTATAAAAAGACCTTTTAGGCTTCTGTTTCAAAAATGGCTAATGCATTAGGATCACACTACCCTAGCCTACAAAGTGGGGTTCGTGATTAATGTTGGGTGCATGTCAAAAAAAAGTTGGCTATTATTGGCAAAATGTTGGAGTATGTAAAAAAAATGTTGGGCAAACAATATAAGAATACATTGGTATATGAAAAAAAATGTTGAATTATGTAAAGGAAATGTTGGTCTATTAAGTAAAATGTTGGTGAATGTCAGATAAATTGTTGGTCAATATCAAGTAATGGTGCTATGTGCCCAGAATAAGTTAAAGGAAAATGTTAGTGCATGTCAATGAAATGCAAGAAAAAACTGTGTATGAAAAAAATTGTTGATAATGGTCAAGAAAATGTTGGAGATTATGAAAAAATGTTGGCCAATCATCAATAAATGTTGATTTAGAAAAAAATGTTAAGAAATATAAAGAAATGTTGGAGATGTGTTCAAAAATAAGTTGAATAGATTCTAAAAAGTTGGTAAGAGTTTAAAAATAACTTTAAGAATATATTGGTACATGCTCAAAACATGTTGGCCGCCATTAATAAATGTTGAATTATTTAAAGGAAATGTTGG
The DNA here is from genome assembly GCF_005286985.2 of Setaria viridis. Taxonomy (NCBI): domain Eukaryota; kingdom Viridiplantae; phylum Streptophyta; class Magnoliopsida; order Poales; family Poaceae; genus Setaria; species Setaria viridis. Next base: position 21,360,781 of record NC_048265.2, on the reverse strand, counting down.
TGTATCAAGAAAAATGTTGATGTATGTCAAATAAATTGTTGGAGAGTGTGGAAAAATGTTCTGCAAACATAAAAATGTTGATATTATGTAAAAAATATTGGTCAATATCTAGAAGTGTTGGTGTGTGTCCAGAAATAAGTTAAAGGAAAAATGTTTGTGTATGTAAACAAATTTTAGTCATTCTCAAAAAAATGTTGGTTAGAGTATAAAAATTGTTTGAATAACATAGAAAAAATGTTGGTGTATGTCAAACAAATGTTGATCGATATCAAGAAATGTTGGTGCATTTAAAAAGATGTTGGACAACTTAAATAAATGTTGTGCAACACATGACTCGAAGAAAATGTTTGAGTATGTTAAAACTGTTGAAATTAGGCATCGTGGCTTCACGATAACATAATTTCCATTCATTGCCACTCCATTCAAAGAAAATAGGAGAAGCTACATACCTTATTAATCAAGCCATCATCAACCACGAAGCTGCTTATCTTTTTGAACAACTCATACATATTTCATTTACATTAACTGCAAAATCGTAGAAGAAAGTAAGCAAGGCAAGAATCCAATTATTATGTCATGGAGCATAGTTGGTAATGGAAGGTGTAAAAAGAAAAACTATTAGTTGTAACCATCTACTTATGAGTTTTGATATAGTTTTCAAGTTTAGTTGGTTCTCACAAGATATGTTCCCTTAAATAATTTGTCATGGCTAAGGGCATGATGATTTAGAAGGGTAAAGGAATTAAACTATTAGTTGTAACGCAATCCGGTAGGAAGATGTCACATGTTTGATTCATAGATAAAGTGTTTATCAAGGTCACAAAAATTAGTATAATGAAAAATTAATGAATTTAGTAAGTACTCGAGGTAGTGCTAGAAATGTAGAGAGCCAAGATGCCTTACTATAGTATAAAAAATGTACTGCTTCATGTATTATTCGCCTGCTTCTCACAAAGAACAGACATTTTACTTGAGCTTAGCATTGACAGATACAAAACGAATGAGACAGAGCCTGCAAGACTCCTCATGTGAGCAAGACAGCACGACAAGCCTGCAAGGGTCCTCATGAACATCCTAGTAGAGCCATGAGCTCGTCTTTTAGATCCACGATCCTCGACAATGAAGGCTACTGCCTCATGAGTCATGTCACTAAAGAATAAAAATAAGATGAGCTTCTGACAATAACAATCACAAAATAACTAGAACGGACAAACATTAATCACAAAATAACTAGAACGGACAAACATTAAGATACAAATCCATGGTAAACTTGAAAAGAAATAGAGCTTAGCTCAGATCGACAAAGATTTGATCAGAATCCAACGCATGCATCCCTTGGAAACACGCGGCGGAAGCAACCTACCGCCAGTTGAACAGGTGGTAACTCAAAAAAATTATAACTAATTCATATAAATTCAGATAGAGATAAACTTTATATAAAAATTGTAGATCTCGACGAGATCTACAACTTTGTAGTTCAAATTTTTTTCATTTGATGTCATCTTGGTACTCAAATATTCAACACAAGTTTTATTTGTAGTTCAAATTTGTGTCGATTATTTGAGCACTAAGATGATATCAAATGAAAAAAGTTTTATCTACAAAATTATAGATCTCGTCGAGATCTACAATTTTTATATAAAGTTTATCTCCATCCAAATTCATATGAATTAGTTATGATTTTTTGAAAGTGTAGTATCTAGAGGTGGGAAGTTACCGCCGGTTCAGCTGGCGGTAGCTATATAGATTTGTAATTTTTTTAGGAGGTATATTTTAGCAAAATACTAAAATAAAAAATAAAAAAATTTCACTATCTGAATCCAGTGCACATTGCTTGCAGCCACGCTCGGTCCTATTTGGGATACTAATTAGAAGTATTAAATATAGGTTAATTACAAAACCAATTGCATAAATGAAGGCTGAATCGCGAGATGAATCTATTAAACTCATGATTTGACCATGTGTTAGTACAGTAAATATGTGCTAATCATGGATTAATTAGGCTTAATAGATTCGTCTCACGAATTAGCCATAGCTTATACAATTAATTTTATAATTAATTCACGTTTAGTTCTTCTAATTGGTATACAAACATTCGACCCGAACTAAAAATCATAAATCAAACGCGCCCGCAGTCTTGGCGGCCGGTCGCCGGTAAGGGACGCAGCCTGCGAGCACGGGCGTCGCAGCCGGTCTTGGCAGGAGGGCGCGCTGCGCGCGTTGAAGTGCCAGGTGAGCTCAGTCTCTGAGACTGTCTGTCAGCCTGACCGGCTCACTTCTGCAAGCAGCAAAGGAGCTATCGGCCATCCGCAAGGGCATTCCTATCATCAGCCATTTAGCTTCCTTTTATTAGAACTCAAATGTTCAAGCAAACTGGCCGGCATACTAGGTTGAAGCCTTCTAAAATTTATCCTCTATACAAACCATTATTTCCATGCTTGACAACATGCATGTCTTATGGTCAGCAAAGTGCAGAACATTTGAGAAAGTGGACCAAGATTGCTTAGTGCCTGTGATGTTCAGCCCCCTATAATTTTATTTTGGATCCGGCCAGGGGTAGATTGGACCAAAATGAAATAGTTTAGGGAAGTAAAATGAGCAAATGTTGTTCAGAAATGAAATAGTTTAGAGAAGTAAAATGAGCAAATGTTGTTCAAGGTTAAGTGAGCAATGTGAATCGGTTTTTATCACATATTGCTAGAAACACTAAAGATACAGGTTTTGTTACACTCACCGGATGCCATTTGCACTGTGCCACCACTACACGCCACACCTGGCGCCGCTCATGATGAACTTCACCGGCGACACCCACCTAACGGCCTCGTGCCTTGACATCCCCTTCCCGTCCCTCACCCTCCTCACCACCAACCTCCCATCCTCTCCCCACCGATAACATGCGCTCTCCCATCCTCCCTCGTCGTGACCCACTCCTCACCTTCGAAGTCTATGTCCCGGACTGAGCTCACGTGGAACCCTGCGCCGCCGGGGATGGCCACTGCCGCGTCAGAGTCGAACGAGGGAGGAGGTGGCGACGACAAGCGTGGAGGGGGAGCAACAGAGCGTGAAGGTGCGGGACGGGAGTAGGAAGGAGGCGAGTGGGGTCGGAGAGTGGGAGGAGGTGGATGCTGGAGGTGGCAGGGACGAAAGAGGGATCGTAGATGGCGTCAGCGAGGAGGCGTCCAGAGGAGGAGGTGGAGAGCCATCGAACGAGGTCGACGGAGGAGGCGAGCGGATGGCGGCGGAACGAAGCGGGGGGGGGGGGGGGGGGGGGGTCTGCCATTGTTGGGATTCGGAGGTGTTCTTGGGGTTTAAGGGAAATGGGTTGAAAATCGAAACTAAAACCATCATTGTGTTTTGAAATAGAACCATGGGAATTTGAAAATCTTAATAATCAATTATTTTCAATCATGGTATTAGAAAGAATCATGAAATTGTAATATAAAATTAGTTTAAATGTAATTAATCACTATTTAGTTTTGTCATACGTATAATTGGTGGATTGTGCTAAACATAAATCTAGCTAAAAGTGTGTAAAAACATCTTCATCGCGAACCTTGTGGGCAGGAGCCTGATAATAGGCTAATCAGATGAAGAAAAAACATCACACAGTAATTTCAGTTACCCATCACAATTGGCTAAAAGATTTCAATTTCATAGGAAAGGAAAACGGAGTGATAAAGGTAAGAAACTTGTCAATTTTAATGATTTAGAATTGAATTGACAGTACCTTTCATCCCTGTCTACTCGGAGAGGTGAAGATGGCACATACGCTGCTTGCGAAATCGACGGCTACGTAAAAAAAACTTGTAAACGTTAGTCACCTCCAGTCATTAAATAAAGAAAAAAAAGTCTAAATTACTGCCTTCAAGTATAACTAAAGTCTGAATAACCTCTAAAATAGTTTTTTTCAGTGTAGCTCTAAACTATGTCACTTTCAATTTACCCCTTTAACACAATTTGTCCTTTTTGTTTCTCCATGCATAAGTGAAGTTTTAAGTTCAAATTTTGCATGATGATAAAAGATATCATAAGACATGTTAGAAAATATATCATGAATTTTTTATCGTTATTTTGATAGGGTAGGATATTTAATAATAAAATTTATCATTGAGATACAAAATTATATAAAAATAATGATAAAAAATTTATAAAATATTTTTAAATATATATTATGATTTCCACTGTCACCCTACAAAATCTCAAATTAAAATTCATCTTGTGTATGGAGAAAAAAAAAGATAAATTGCATTATGGGGTAAGTTGAACCAAATAGTATAGTTTATGGGGTAAATTGAACCAAAATATAGTTTATGGTTATTTGAACTTTCGCTATAGGAGTAATTTGGACTTTTTTCTTAAATAAAAATAATACTTAAGTTTTTTTTTCTGCCGGTCACTTAAAAAACTTCCCACGGTTGGAATTCTTGTTGCGATGGAACATCTCGAGCCTGTTTTTTCTGATGCCAAACCGGCAAGTGCACAGGGGAGACAAGCGGACGGAAATGAAAAGAAAAGAAATACACTGAACCTGTAACCACTAACCAGCATGATACACACTACACGCCTACACCGTGTCTTACTCTTTGTCTAGTACGGTCTACTGTGAAAGATTATTGAGTAAATTCCTTCTATCCCACTCAAAACTATACATATCCCTTCCGTGCCATCCAACTTATGTGCCATCCAAAATTAGAGTAGTACCGTTGATTCTAATTTCTGATCGGCTACGTGCCACTACCGTCACTTTTGTCCTCACGGCGTTAGAAAACCATTCAACTGCGCCGTTCTCTCTCCTCTCCTATTCTCTTGGTTTTCTCCTCCGCTCCTGTTCTTGCCGCACAAATTTAAGTGCTGCCCACAGCATACTTCCTCCAATCTCCAACACAAAATGGATTGCTAATCCATGCTACTTCACAGATCCAATGTTGCAGCTTCGGATTGTTGCAAAGGGAGCTCGGATTTAGCATCAAGGACCTTGCCCGACTCGGTCCCCACAGCGCGTGGTCGCGCGGAGCGAGAACGCGGGGGCGGCGGCGGAGGCGCACCAGCGCGGGAAGCGCGGCGGCGCCGCCACGGCCCGGCGCTGCGCACGGCAAGGGTGCGGGTCCCGCGGCCCGGCGCGGCGGCTGGATGCAGGGAGCGCCGGGGGCGAGGACGACGCACCCGGCGGCCGCACGCTAGGCGAGCTCCCACGCGGCAGCGGTGGGGCCGCCAGCCGCGGCTCTGTCCCACGCTCGCGCCGACCCGTGCGGCCGCGACCTCGCCCTCACGACGCGCCACCTCGCAGGCGGCCACGGTCCGCGGCGCCCCAACGTCGAATCAGCCGCCGTCGACGCCGACCACCGCTCCCGCCGCCGCGCACAGCCGCGCGTCCACGCCTGTGGCCGCAGCCCCGTGCGCGACGCCGCCGCCACTCCGGCGTCGCGTCCCAACCTCGCTCCGTGTCGGGCGCCATGAGGACGGTGGATGGGGAGGCAGTGTCCGGGAGGACTTCGTGGTGGAGAAGGGCGGTGAGCACGAGCTGGAGGGCGCGGCGGTGGGGACTTGAAGCTGCCGACGATGCACGGGCAGGGGCGAGGAGGCGGAGCCGGCGCCAGAGCAGAGGTGGGAGTGGGAGTGGGAGCGCGTGAAATCGAAGAAAGGTGGAAGCAAGAAGGAAGGCGGGAGTATATTCGTCTTTTTCTCATAAAAGTTGACATTTGACGGCAATGGCACAGGGGATGGGAAATTACCATCAATGGCACTGGAGGGATGTTAAAATTTTGGACGGCATAGAAAGGATAAGCAAGCTTCCAACGGCATAGAAGGAATTTACTCAAGATTATTACTAGTACGTGGATACTGCACCTCGAGATGCTTTGGGACACCAGGCAGCTAGACGACGAGACGACACGACGTCCCCTCCGTTTGGCTGAGCTAAAAACCAACGCGCCCGGAACTCGCGTCGACTGACTCAACTCGAGGCGCCAGACGCTTCTCGAGAAGCGCACCGTTGCCGTTCGAGGAAACGACGACGGGCCGATCCGATCCGATCTCCCCGTTCCCATGTCGCTTCCGGGCCCAAACCCACACCCATCACCCATCATCGCAAACACATCAATGCCGCATCCTCGGATTCCCCTGCGCTCCCCGTCCGCCTGTCTCCCCTGTGCCGGCCCAGTGGGCTCCACGCGTCCCTATCGGCCCCACCCAACCCCGGTTCCACGCCAGCCGATGCCGCCCCCTTCCCCCCTCCCCCTCCCATTTCAAATCCCACCACCACACCACGCCGCCCCCAAACGGTCACCCGTTACGCTTCGCTGCGCTGCGCTGCGCAACACCGCACCAACCCCTCGCCGTCGAGCCGGCTCGGCACCGCTCCGACCGACCGATCCGGCCGGCGGAGGGCGGCCATGGCCTCCCCCAACCCCGACGCCGCGGGGCTGGCCGTGCCGGGGGCAGGGGAGGGCTCGTCCTCGTCGTTCGGCGCCGTCGCGGGGGCGATTGTGGCGGCGGGGGAGCAGCCGCCCAGGAGGGCCCTCACCGTGCGGAAGGAGCGCGTGTGCACGGCCAAGGAGCGCATCAGCCGCATGCCGCCCTGCGCCGCGGGGAAGCGGAGCTCCATCTACCGCGGGGTCACTCGGTACGAGTCGCAGGGTCCCCTGCTCCCCCGTCCCCGTCCCCGTCCCCTTCCTCTACGTCTCTGCGTGCTGCTACTTGCTACGAACTGGGAGCTTAGGACGTTGCTAATCTTCTGTGCGCACTTCGATTGGTTGGCTCCTTGGTTGAGTCTCCTCTCCTGTGCTAAATCCCTCCGTCTGGGATTGCCATGTTGTTTCGGCGATTCGGGATCTACTATTTGTTTGCGGTTCCAATAACTCCGTGGTTCCGGTGGCTCGAAATGAGGCGATCTCACGTCCTCAAGGAGCTCGACTCGTTTACTTATGCTCTATTGACAGCGTTGCGTTGACCACCAATCTTATCCAGTCTCGATTAATTTTGGCAACCACTGGTACATCGGATATTGGCTTGGTTGTGGCTCAATACTGTTTTAATTTGGCGTTCACTGTTCATATTGCCTAGGGTTCCTGAACCACGTTTAAGACCGGCTGACATGGGATCTGTGATGGACTGATGGTGCTTGTGATTTTCCAGAGGCTTTTGTGGCGTGTTAAAATGGTCTCATACTCTGCTTCTGTTGTGGCATGGGTACTTAGTCGATGTAACATGTAAAATTTTGAATTCTTCTGAGGCAATTTGGGTCAAGCTTGCCAAATAGAATATTTCTTCTGAGCCTCTGCAGATGAAATTTTCGTGCCATAATGACTTAGCACTGTTTTCTGTTGCTGCATCAAATGTAGCAGCCAGTTTATACTTGGTAATACTCCTGTCATGACTGATATAAATGAAACTTTCTCACCTTTCCTCTGATGCTTGCTATGTTTGTATACATTGATATAGACCTGAACTTGATGACTCCTCAATAGGCATAGGTGGACAGGTCGATATGAGGCTCACCTTTGGGACAAAAGCACGTGGAATCAGAATCAGAACAAAAAGGGCAAACAAGGTATGTTTGGATGTAATATACAGAGTAGTGGCAGTTGTACGTGTTCTTGAAATTCTGAACATATTGGAACTGGAAGATGTGAAAACATATCACTCACTGCAACTTGATTACATTAAATAGATAGTTTGGCTTGATTTATGTTGGCATCAGGCTTAAACAAATTAATCTTCTGTGAGCTGCTAACTTCTCCCTCATGTCATAAATTTTGGTTGCATGTATCATATAGTCAAACTTTTAATACGTTGCCATTGATATCTTCTTGAATATTGTGTTTGAACATTTGGAAATTATCAGACGCATTTCCCTTGACAAATGGTTTTATAATATTATGATTTTGCTATGGTTTATAAATATACCCAGATAGAGTGAAACATACATCTTGGAATCTTGCCATGTCCAAGTGTCTTTCTTCAATCTAACACTTGACACTCAAATATGCTCTCCACCTTTTCCAACAGTAGTGTGAATCAGTTCGGTTGTAACGAAAATAATGATTATTCTTGCATTATGCCATAATCATTTGGCATGGATGGAAGTAATGAGCTATGCCTACTGCAGTTTCCAAATTCCTATCGTTTGTCCGGTTTATTTCGTATCTTCAGGAAAAGCACAGCTGTATTTAGTCAACAACAAAATGATTTTATTTGTAATATTTATGACTTTAGCTCTCATTATGATTTGATGGAATTGTTTCTTTTGCATGGGAAACTACATCGCACGATTGCTATTGCAGTATATTTAGGTAAGTGGCATCCCCATGTTAACTTAATTTGCCGAATTGCTATGGTTTTTGTTAATCATTATCTATCCTGTGTGCAATAACGTAGGTGCATATGACGACGAAGAGGCTGCAGCAAGGGCCTATGACCTTGCTGCATTAAAATACTGGGGAGCTGGAACACAAATAAATTTTCCAGTAAGTTAATGATTGTGAATCTTGTTTTTGAATTGCTGTAAAATTCTCCAGCTTATGTTCAGATTAGCTCTCTGTTGATAGAAATTGTTTAATTCAAGAAACAATATTCCTTTATTTTTTCTTACATTGAGCAACATAGTTCTGTACTTTCAAAGGGGAGCTTCCAGACATTAATCAGATCTAAGAGGTGTCTAGATCATGATTGTTAGGCTGTTGCCATCTTTTTTCCCCTTTATTTTAAATCGAATAAAAGTGTTGTGCTGATATATCATGCTTGCACTAAGGTACCTGCTGACTGCTGTACTCCATGCATTCACATGACAGATGAGAAATAACACTTCCCGACCTATACTTCAATTCTTATTCATAAAATTTTATTATTGTTGTAAAATGACATTGGAAGTTGATTTTTGCATATTTGCACAATTGCACTTGAGTGGAATGTCTTCTTTTTGCATGATTCAAGTTGCTGGACTGAATGCTAAGAATGTGCAACAAAAAATGCCTTCTGTAAATGTGAGAAAACAAATATATCAACACATTTAATTGCTTAATTTGATACTTGTACATGTGGGTCCCGATGAGTTGCAAACATAGAGTGTTATTTATTTATGTTTCATGCATATTGTCACAGTAGTTAATTGAAATTATGCTTTTTTTCAGACTTATGTTCATTATATGTTTGCTTATTTAGGTCTCTGACTATGCAAGAGACCTTGAAGAGATGCAGATGATCTCCAAGGAGGATTATCTTGTGTCTCTTAGGAGGTATATTTGTGCATTTCTTGTGTTCTATATACATGATTTTGTTCTGATTAAGCACTGACCAGAAGATCCATGCATTGCAGAAAGAGCAGTGCCTTCTCCAGGGGGTTGCCAAAATACCGTGGGCTTCCTAGGTATGTGTTAGCAATTGAGATTCTATCCCTAGTAATGGAATCTAATTTTTTTATGCTAACCCTTGATTCATTCTTGATTAAAGAAGGTGCAGATGGTACCTCATTTTTAGGAAGATTTGACCCGAATCCTAGAAACTTAATACACTGTCACAATAGTAAAAAACCCAAATAGTGTACATACTACCAACTCCGATCCCTGATTTGGTCCTATCTAACTTTGTGCCTGAATTTCTTAATACACTGTCACAATAGTAAGTTTGATGAAGTCCTAATATCGAAAGTTCACAATGGTGTGCATTATCATGCAGGCAACTGCATAATTCCAGATGGGATACGTCTTTGGGGCATTTACTCGGGAATGACTACATGAACCTTAGTTGTGGTCAGTCTGTAAAGACTTCTACTCTGTTCTTTCTAGTTGTCAAACTCTAATAAAAACTGCTATAAGATCATGCGACTAATGTTGTTATAGCTTTTGAAACTACAGGAAAGGATATCATGTTGGACGGAAAATTTGCAGGAAGCTTTGGCTTAGAGAGAAAACTTGATCTTACTAATTACATTCGGTGGTGGCTACCCAAGAAGACACGGCAGTCAGATACATCTAAAGCAGAAGAGATTGCTGATGAAGTCCGAGCTATTGAAAGTTCAATGCAACAGACTGAACCGTATAAGTTGCCTTCTCTTGGTCTCTGTTCTCCTTCAAAGCCCTCTTCAATGGGCTTATCAGCATGTAATATATTATCTCAGTCTGATGCCTTCAAAAGCTTCTTGGAGAAGTCTACAAAATCATCTGAAGAATGTACACTCAGTAAAGAAATTGTTGAAGGAAAGGCTGTTGGCTCGGTACCTGCTACTGGACATGATACAGCGGCAGTTAATATTAACATGAATGAGCTGCTAGTGCAAAGAGCTACTTACTCAATGGCCCCTGTCATGCCTACACCAATGAAGAGTACCTGGAGCCCAGCTGATCCTTCTGCTGACCCACTTTTTTGGAGCAACTTTGTCTTGCCATCTAGTCAACCTGTTACAATGGCGACAATAACAACAGCAACGGTTTGTTTCTCCCCAATAACCTGGATAGACTCTTGAAACATTTTTCTTTTTTCTGCTTTTGCTGAATCTGACCATTGATTTATGACAGTTTGCAAAGAATGAGGTAAGTTCAAGCGATCCATTCCAGAGCCAAGAGTGACTGTATGAGCTACTGAAGCAGGATATGTTGGACTGGTAAGAACATACTATAAAATCTGATAGTGCTTCATGTTTCCATTTTGTTTTAATTAGGTTCTGTTTCACACTTTTTACTTTTTGTGTAACACCCAACTTGTGGTAAACTGAGAGGAAAGGAAAGCTCCAGGAATCCATGAACTGTTTGAATTGTATTTTAATAAGAGCATATAAGTAATCTGACAAAGTACTTTTTTTGTCCTAACTCCTAGTGGCATATAAGATTTTTTCCCTAAAAAATTAAGAGCAATTTTTCTTCCTTGCCAAAACTGGTGCCCTTTTTTGAAGTAAAACAGTGATAGATCATTAACACTACATTGCTTTAAACTTAGTTAGCAATTACTGCACTGCAGAATCCTTTCACATTTATTTTTCTGCATCTTTTCTGCATTTTAACTAGGATCAATGCATGATGTTAGTGTGTAAGAAATATGCTTGCAGAGATTTTGCCATGAGATTCCCTAATATGCTTGCAGTAGCTGTAGGTTACTGCCAAAATTGATAAGCACAAAGCACATCACATTATTATTAGTAACTTCGATGGATAGTTGTCATAGAAAAAAATACATAATGATACTTTGGAAAAAACGAAAGAGAACAACTAATATGTCCTTAGCTTCTTGATATTCTTCTGTATTACTCCTGCCGTTCTTTTATATACGATTCTGGTTAGTTCAAAGTTGAGGTAATCAACATCGTATATAAAAGAACAGAGGGAGTAGATGGATAGTTTGCTATTTACAGTTTAATAAAAGCTTTGACGTTTCAATTGATGAACAGGTCAATGACAACATTCTGTGCTTCGGCTAGATTCCTTTTGCCCAGCTTTTGATGTCACGGACTTGTGAGCAATACTCCTTGTGTATCCATACTTCATAGGACATGAACAGAAGGTATGACAAGTGCAAGCATAGTTATGTAATATACAGTGGCTAGTTCCCAGAAAGTGAGATTTAGTTGTAGAGCTGTTTGTACATATTGCGGTTGTTTCAGCCAAGACTCAACAGATTTGAGGAAGAGATCCAACAGAATGATGCGGCTTTAAAGCTCAATTAGATATTTTGTACACATATTTGCAAGTTCTGTGCGAAATGGTATGCTTGCACGATTTCATGGAAAACTTCCTTTGCAATAAAATACCTCGTTATTACTCCCTCCGTTCTTAAGTATATGACGTCGTTGACTTTTTTCATTTGTTTGACTATTCGTCTTTTCTACAAATATTTTTGCAAATAGATAAACCTACAACTTAAATCTAAAGTATATTTGACAATAGACATAATGATACATATTTTACTTTAGTTAACTAACTCGTATATTGGTGGTCAAAGTTGGAGTAAAAAGTCAACGGCGTCATATATTTAAGAACGGAGGGAGTAGTTTATAAGGAACTTAGCAATATAGAGTATTAGCTTAAATACTACTCCCTCTGTTTTTCAGCTAACTGGCTTGTCCTAAACATCATATTTTTTAAAATGGAGGGAGTGGTATTAAAAGTTAGAAGAACGAAGAATAGAAGTTGGTCAGTGGCTTCAGTGAGTTTTCGTGCAAATAATTTCCTGTTTGAAAGTAGCCCTTTTTGCAATTATAGTGGTTTCATCCCACGTCTAAGTATAGATGGTTTAAGGAAAAAAAAATTCTTGCCAAGCCTTGTTATTAGGTTAGATGATTTGAATTTCGAACAATACTCCAGTTTTTGTGGGAGTTAATATTTCTCATGACTCCGAGGGGAAGGAAGGACTGAGGGTCCGTTTGGTTACTTTTGCTTATTTTTAGTACGTGTCACATCGAATGTTTAGATACTAATTAGGAGTATTAAACGTAGTCTATTTTCAAAACTCATTACATAAGTGGAGGCTAAACGGCGAGACGAATCTATTAAGCTTAATTAAGCCTAATTAATTCATCATTAGCAAATATTTACTGTAGCAACATATTGTCAAATCATGGACTAATTAGTCTTAATAGATTCGTCTCGCCGTTTAGCCTCCGCTTATGTAATGGGTTTTGTAAATAGTCTACGTTTAATACTTCTAATTAGTATCTAAACAGGTGCTAAAATAAGCAAAGAAACCAAACCAGGCCTGAGAACCACGCATGCACTTGGTTGGAATTCAAAGCAATTCTAGGTTGGAATCAAAACATGGAGCAAGGCCCATAATCATGCTTGTTTCATGGATTATTTGGAGAGAGAGAAATTCGAGAATTTTTGAGCGCAAGGAATCTACAACTAATATGATGTTCCACAAAGTTAAAGATGAGACTGCGATGTGGACTATGGCCGGAGCAAAACACCTTTCTATTTTAATCGCCCATTGTTAATTCTTTCCGCGCTTCGGACCTTATACGTTTGTATACTTTTTTTTCTTGAACTTTTGCATCGCTTGGTGCTTTGTATCTGTCCAGTCTAGATCATCTTCTTTTTAATATAATTGGCAGCTCTCCTCGTTTCGAAAAAAAAACATGGAGCAAGGCTTGAGCTCAGGCTGTGTAATGTATAGCAATATCATCATTTCACAGGAACTTAGCTTGGTCAATTTTATAAACATGAAGTCGTGTACGTAAGCTCAAGCTCCGCCGAAGCCGAACCGATACCCTCGAATACCTCCTTATTGAGCTCGAGCTTTTCCTTCCGTTGAATCTGCTAAACTTCGCTCGTTTGCTTCTTGCCTCTTCACCTTATTTTTGCACCTCACGGCATCCTTCAACATTTGTGCTCCGGTCGACGCTTCCAGACCAAGCAGTGGTGGAGCCAGCCAGCAGCAAGCAGCTTCAGTTTGCACGGATCGCACGTACGAATCGTTGGTGACTACTCCAAAAAATGCATCGGACTCGGATGCCCTAGCCTTTGCCGAGACGGTAGCTGACTACTCCGCTCGATAGCTGTTGCCTCCATCGGTGGCCACGCACGCAGCTCCCGTCGGACTTCGAGTTCGACTCGGTGTCAGGCGGCGCCGTCGAGAGCTATAAACTGAACCCGCGGCTCTCCATGCTTCAGACATTCGATCTCAATTCGCCGATCGACGTGCATTCAGATCGATCGCTGCAAAGGGCGGAAGAAGGAAAACCAACTGCTCGCCTTCCGCGCGTCCTCTGTTTCCGACGAAGAAGATGGGCAAGAGGACTCTCGCCATGGTCGTCTACGAACCCGCCGCCGCCGCTGCCACATCCCAACAGGGCGCCGCCAAGCCGGCGCGGCCGTCGGCAGACCCCGGCGCTGTCGTCCCGCACGACGTGGAGCCCATAAGCGCCGTTCCCCTGAACTCCATTGCTCCTCCCTGGCTGCGGCAGGCGCCGGCGCCCGCCGCCATCCACCCGGAGGAGCCCGCGCGCCTGCGCACGCATATCCTCCCGGCGCTGGGGCTCCGGGAGGACCTGCCGGTGCACTTCATCGACAGGAAGCGGGTGACGGGCACCGACCTCGACGCGCACCAGAACCGCTTCCGCGTCCCGTCCGACGGCGTCCTGCGCCGCCTCCGCCCGATCCTGACCCCCGGCGAGCTCGACTCCGCCAACCTGCTCCACGACCCGGCCCCGAAGACGAGGCGGCAACCCGAGCCGGTGCCGCTGCTGCAAAGCGTCGAGGGTGAGCTTCAGGAGCAGAGGAAGAAGAGGAAGGGGAAGGTGCACGGCGGGCTGCCCGTGAGGCTGGTGGACCTCGCCGCCGGCGCCAGCGGGGAGCTGCTGCTGTCGAGGTGGGAGAGCAGCAGCGGCACGATCGTCAAGGGGGAAGGGTACATGGACTTCGTCCGGCGGTGCAGCTTCAAGGAGCAGGACGTCGTCGACATCTGGGCCTTCAAGCAGCGCGAGTTCCGGCTCTTCGGCAAGAAAATGTTCGACGAGAGCGACCTGCATCTTCTCATCGTTAAGGCTAAGAGTGATGGCACGCAGCAGCAGTCCCGCCCGGAGTGAACGGGAATCGGCCCCTCAAGGCGCTGTTAGACAAATTGGAAGAACATGCCTAGGAGTAGTTTCTGTATGTGAAAATTATTTATTTATTTATTTCGTTATTTGAATGTACGCTAGCGGCTAGTAGGCATTGTTAGCATCGAACTATGTAAGTATCGTTTAACATGGCAAAAGCTATATGCCTGAGCATTTTTTTTGTTCATACACCGAATTTCTGTCCATTGAATTGTGCTTTGAAAATATACTTGCTTTGCTGTCCACTGGATACTGTATTGTAATGGTTTGTTGCGGGTTGATTTGTTTGGCGTTGCTGATTCGTTGTTGGGCTTGGCCCATTTAGTCACGGCCATATATATTTTTCCTGTGACCTCTAATCGTTCTGACCGCCCCCCACATATACTACTACGCAGTCGATAATCTTTCATAAACACGTAGGTTCGGATTCGATTATTTGTGCCATTGTGCGTGGTAGAATTAGGTTATTTTTTTTCTGATGAGAGAGAGATTCTCTGCCTCACGATGATAGTAGAAAGTTACATGGTAGGAAAAGAGCAAATTGACCGTAAAACCTATTTATTGGAGAGTCTCCAAGGCTCCGACCTAGTAGGAATGTTCATATTGTTTTTCTAATTATTCCTCAAGTGGTAAGTAATAAGTAAGACATTTATGGTGACTTACTGACTTCACTTAAGATCTGATGGCAAATCTCTCGGAGATGGTTCTCATACAGGGCAAGGGTGTTTATGGTGAGTGATGTGTGTACACTATGTTTTGGGAAAAAAAAAGAGAGTAGAATTAAAAATAATCAATCCAAGAAATTGAAAAACTAGCTCAGGATAATATTGATTAATCTTGTTCTACAAAAATTTAAGGGACGTGAAATAGTACCAACTTAGCTACCTATATATAAGAGTCCCATGTTAGTTTTTTTTTGTCACATGGAGGAATGAATGAATAACTAACAACACTCTGATTCTAAGGTTTACAGGAGCATCGAGTGATATTGTTATCGGTAATGCTACAGTACGAGCATCCGGACGCGTCGGACGTTCCGCTCCAAACATATTTGGCGCTTCCTATCTATCCATTTCCACCATTTTTTTTCTTCCCCATCCCACTCCCGTGACCTTTCTTCTTCAACCTTCCACCCCGGCGTCCT
The DNA here is from genome assembly GCF_005286985.2 of Setaria viridis. Classification (NCBI taxonomy): domain Eukaryota; kingdom Viridiplantae; phylum Streptophyta; class Magnoliopsida; order Poales; family Poaceae; genus Setaria; species Setaria viridis. The sequence continues at coordinate 21,345,116 of NC_048265.2, read as the reverse complement.
CCTCGTCCACCCCGGTGGCGGCGCGCTCCCCCACCCGGCGGCCTTGTCCCCTACCCGTTCCCCTACTCCGGCATCCTCCTCACCCACCCAGGTGGCGGCGCGCTCCCCCACCCCGACGTCCTCCTCGCCCACCCCGGCGGCACCCCTCCCCCACTCCGGCGTCCTCACCCATCGAGGGCGCCCAACGCCCCCGGATCCGGTGGCCCTCTCCCCGACCCTGGCGAGATCCGAGCAGGGAAGGATCGGGCGGCGGCCATGTTGCAATAGGTATCTCACGAGGTTGTAGTAGGGATTCTTGGATGTTGCAAGCGCTACCGTTTTTTTTCTTCCCCATCCCTTTTCTTCTTCAACCTTCTATCCAGAGGTTCCCGGCGGCGGCATGCTCCCAAACCCTGGCAGGCTTGTCCCGCACCCCGGTGGCCTCGTCCCCCACCCCAACGGCGGCTGCTCCCCCACCACGGCGTCCTCCTCGTCCACCCCGGCGGTGGCGCGCTCCTCCACTCCGGGAACCTCGTCCCCCACCCTGGCGGCGCCCCTCCCCCCACTCCGGCGTCCTCAACCAACCGGGAGCACCCAACGCCCCGGATCTGGTGGCCTTCTCCCCGACCCCAGCGAGATCCGAGCGGGGAAGGATCGGGCGGCAGCCATGGTGGACGACCTTCGGCGGCAAGCTGGTTGTCGTGGATCTGAGTGTTGCAATAGGTACCTCATGGTGTTGCAATAGTTATTTTTGGATGTTGCAACGGTGGCTTTTGATGTTTCATCTATTTTGCAACAGTCTGCCTTGCCAGCAATCGGGTGTTGCACCGACTTGTTCATGATGTTGCATATAGTTGTTTTCTTTATTTCGTCTCTTCTTCTTTCGTTGTTGCAATGTTGTAAGATATGTTTTTTTGTTGTTGCAATGTGTCTGTTTTGAATGTTGCACGAAGCAATTCGGGATGTTTCATGCACATAAAGGTGTTTGCAATCCTCGGTGTTGCAAGTGTTAATTTTTGATGTTTCGATAGTTATTTTTTAATGTTGCGACGGAGCGTCCGATAAAACAAAATTATCGGACGTCCGGCGCTAGCACTTCCCTATTGTTATTAGTGAGAATCTCGGGATTCTTCCATCCCATTGAGGATTTGGACCTTTACACACGGATCACTGCACTTCTGGTATTTCTTCTGCGAATTGTTCGTATCTCCCTTGGTCCCCTTAGGGGATTGGTAGCCCCCTATGGCCTATAGGTACTCTTCTTGTGAGTTCCATGGTCTCGTGGACCCTTGGTCAACCTTCATGAGTCTGACTCTTTCATTGGAAGTCTTAAAGACTTACACTGTCGTTGACTACCCTAGCTATAGCCCTTGTCATGTGGCCTTCTATTTGAGTGATCCTTTGAGGTCAGGGGATGAGACTGATTCCTCCAACAATTGGTCTTATCTCTCCTTTGATATCGAGAACAAAACAAACCATCTTTTCTTTGCGAGCAAAACAAACCCTCTTATGAACCTACATTGTCAAAAATCATAAGCTAGAGCCAGTAGCCAAACAATTTTATCGACCCACATTGTCATAAAAATTTATACTCTATGTTTGTAAATATAATACGTTTTCATTTTCTCGTAGGACAAACTTATTTAATTTTGCCAAGGTTTATATAGAGAAAATATATTAAAAATCTACTATCCCAAATAAATGGAAGGTAAGACATATTTTAATATTGTAGGTGTTGGTGTATTTTCAAAAATTAGTAAAATAGAGGAGCTTGATTTATGATAAAACTAAAACACTTTATATTTTGAAGACAATAAGCAGAAGCAGGAGCTAACCGGCCAAGCAAGTAGCTTCTGTATACAATCATGCACGTACGAATGGTTAGTGAGTAGGAAAAGAAGGATAGGTGTGAGAACAAGACTGTTGAGAGTATGAGACTGCTATAGGAAAGCAACATTCACAAAAGTGGGCCCAATTACGTCCTCGCCGCCGCAAATTTTCCGTGTCAGTGTCGGGCTCGGAATTCTTCCGAAAAGAAGCACATCTGGGCCTCGGATTCAATTTCTTTCCAAAAAACGCATCGGACACGGATGCCTCAGTCATTCCCGATACGAACTACTTCGACAGCTGTTGCCTCCGCCGACGGCCACGAACGACGCGCGGAGGTCGGACTGCGAGTTCGACTCGGTGTCGAATGGCGCGGCCAAGCAGTATAAACAGACAGGGCGCGGCTCGCCATGCCTCAGACATTCGATCTCAATTCCACGACGCGCATTCAGATTCCTCCAATCCAAGCGCACGAGAAGGGAAACGAACTCGTCCTCGTGCGTTCTCTGTTCTGACGAAGAAGATGGGCAAGAGGACCCTCGCCATGGTCGTCTACGACCCCGCCACCGCGCAGCAGCGTGACGCCAAGCGGGCGCGGCCGGCGGCGGGCGCCGGCGCTGTGGTCCCGTACGACGCGGTCCAGCCCGCGGGCGCGGAACCCATAAACGCCGTTCCCCTGAACGCGATGGCGCCGCCCCGGCCGCGGCGCGCGCCGGCGCCGGCGCCCCCTATCCCCCCGGAGGAGCTCGCGTGCCTGCGCACGCATATCCTCCCGGCGCTGGGGCTCCGGGAGGACCTGCCCGTGCACTTCATCGACAGGAAGCGGGTGACGGACACCGACCTCAACCCGCAGCAGAACCGGTTCCGCATCCCGTCCGAAGGCGCCCTGGGCCGCCTCCGCTCGATCCTGACCGTCGACGAGCTCGACTCCGCCAACCTGCTCGAAGATCCAGTGTCCAAGTCGACGCAGCAGCCCAAGGAAGACGACGCCGCCGCGGACAAAGAGGGGGAGCAGGAGCAGGGGAGGAAGAAGAGGAAGAGGAGGGGGAAGGTGCACGGCGGCCTGCCCGTCAAGCTGGTGGACCTCGCCGCCGGCGCAAGCGGGGAGCTGCTGCTGTCGCGGTGGTCGAGCAGCCATGGCACGATCGTCAAGGGGGGAGGGTACATGGACTACATCCGGCGGTGCAGCTTCAAGGAGCACGACGTCGTCGACATCTGGGCATTCAAGCAGCGCGCGTTCCGGCTCCTCGGCACGACCATATTCGACGAGAGCCCTCTGCACGTTTTGATCGTGAAGAAGACTTGAGAGAGATGGCACGTAGCAACAGCAGCGCTACTGCCCCCGCCCCGAGAGAACGCGATCATGTTGCTGTTCAACGCATGGTTAGATAGATAGTTTCTTTACGTGAAAATTTGTTAGCCATTTTAATTACGCGATTAGGATTTGTACCTCAGTGGTGGAAATTGTAATGGCATGAATCGTATTAACCAAATCTTTGTACGAAACCGTTTGAACTCGCGTGCCAATTGGTAATCATTTGAAGGGAAACTAATCCTAGATGCAAACTGAATCTTGACAATTTGACTTGCCTCGCTCTCGACTGTCACCAATTTGAACAAATTTATCGGTTTCCGCTTTCCACTATGGCTGACACTTCCATAATGAATGTTGAGGATATTTTAGAGTAATGTGTTAGAATAAAATTTAATAGGATTCTCAAGCTCATTGTTACAGTGTGATTTCGTATATATGATCGATAAAAATTATATTGCAGACAGTAACGGAAAAAAGAGAGTAGGATCGCTATGAATCAAATCAGGCAACAGCTAATCCAAAGGAACTGACAAAAAAAACAATATAGCCATGGAAAATGAAAAGGAACAGGTGCATGTTTGATTCAAGCAAATTTGTGTGCCCAAAGAAGCATTATGCTCGAGAAACCGTGTCCCTGCTGTTAAAAAACATAATGTTACGTTTCAAGCTCAAGCTTAGAGCACATGTCTCCGACCGGTACGGCGTGGCAACCAGTTCAGCGAGTCGCCCTTGGAGGACTGCATGGACAGGAGGCTGCACTGGTGGGCGAAGAGGGGAAGCGAAATGTGTAGGGTAGGCGGGGTGGGCAGGAGAGGAAGATAAAGGTGGCGAGAAGGCATCGGGGAATTCAGCCGAGAGCGCGGGTCGGTGAGGGAGTTTGGGCGGGCGTGCACCGTGGTGGGTTGTTCCTGGTGGCAATGTCAGCGGTGGGGATGGGAGAGGGGATGGTGTCAACGGTGGCAGGGTCGAACCACTCGGCCCTAGGGTTCGAGTTTGTGGACCCTACCACTATTCTTGGATCAAAACAGGGGCTTGGTAACGTGATGATGATTTTGCAGTCGGTCGGTTGGCGGTTGATCCCCGACCACGCGTCTGGCGCCAGTTGCCACCCATCCCCCACGACCCCACAATGTGCCCCTCGTCTCCTCCGCCTATTCCATTCCCGTGCCTTCCATTTCAATTTTTCCTCAAATCCTCTCTCCTCCTCCCATCCCTTCTCAAATCTAGCAAGAGGCGGCAGCTCTACCAAGCTCACAAATTCGGGGAGCGGAGGGCGAGAGGCAGCATGCTGGCCTGCGGGAGGGTGGCGAGCAGCGGAGCACGGTGGCTTGCCATACGGGCGGCAAGCAGCGAAGCACGGCGACTCACCATGCGGGTGGCGCAAGCAGGCAACCACGGTGGATCCTACGAAACTGGAGGAGGGCTGTGAGCGTTGGAGCGACAGAGCTCTACAGCTTGCCATGCGGGTAGCGCAGGGAGGCATTCACGGTGGAGCTGCACAAGGAGTGTGTCGGAGTTTTCTCCTTTTCTCTCTTTTCCTATTTTTTCAGATTTCATCGCAAATTTTTCACTCAATTTTTTCTCATTCTTTTTGCTTCATATCTTTTTGCCTCTGAAAGTTTTCCAAAACTTTATGTTATTTTTTCTCACAAAGCTTTTTTTCAAAAGTTTTCTCACATTTGAGATTTCGTTGCAAAAGTTTGTACACAAACTCTTTTCAAATTTTTTCTCTAAACATTTTCTAAAAGTTTAATGTCAAATTTTTCTCACAAAATTTTGTTCCAAAATTTTCTTACAAATCCGGAAGAATTTCTTTTTCCTTTTTCCCTTCCTATTTTGCTGCTGTTTCGCGCACAACTTTTTAGATTTTTGTTCATAACGTTTTCCTTTCAATTTTTTGTTGTGGTTTTCCTCGAAAGAGAATGGCGCAACAAAAAAATTACCGAAAAAGGAAAACCCTGCTCCCGTCGGAGAACATTAGTGTAGATCGAAATTCCCACTATCTCTCCTTCAACACTATGAAGCCTTGTCAGTAGGCCACGTCATAAAAAAATTATGAACCCGAACCAACCGACTAAACAAGCCACTTGTCTATGCAATCATGCACGCACGGATGGTTAGTGAGTAGGAAACGAAGGATAGGAGCTAGTGGCCATCAAACTCACAAATTGAGAACATAATAAGAGTGACGAGACTAGGAAGCAACATTCACGATGCGAATCCATTTCCATCCTCGCCACCGTAGTCTTTTCGTGTCAGTATCGGACACGGAATTCCTCCAAAACGAAGCAGAACTGAGCTCGGATTTCTCTCAAACAAATGCATCGGACACGGATGGCGCCTTAACCATTTCCGACACGAACTACTGCGACAGCTGTTGCCTCCGCCGACGGCCACGTGCGCCGCGCTGAGGCCGGACTGCGAGTTCGACTCGGTGTCGAATGGCGCCGCCAAGCTGTATAAATAGAAGGGGCTTGGCTCTCCATGCCCCCAGACATTCGATCTCAATTCGTCGACGACGTCCACTAAAGATTACTCTGCGATCTCTGTTCCGACGAAGAAGATGGGCAAGAGGACTCTAGCACTGGTCGTCTACGATCCCGCCGCCGCGCAGCAGCGTGACGCCAAGCGGGCACGGCCGTCGGCGGGCGCCGGCGTTTTGGTCCCGCACGACGCGGCCATGCCCGCGGACGTGGAGCCCATAAACGCCGTCCCCCTGAACGCCATTGCGCCCCGGCTTTGGCAGGCGCCGCCGGTGCCCATCAACCGAGAGGAGCCGCCGTGCCTGCGCAATCATGTACTCCGGGAGCTCGGGCTCCGGGAGGACCTGCCCGTGCACTTCATCCACGAGAAGCGCGTGACGGACACCGACCTCGACGCGCACCAGAACCGGTTCCGCATCCCGTCCGACGGCGCCCTGCGCCGCCTCCGCCCGATCCTGACTGTCGACGAGCTCGACTCCGCCAACCTGCTCTACGATCCAGCGTCGCTGCCGAAGCAGCAGCCCGAGCCCGAGCTTGAGAACGGTGACGCCACCGCGGACCAAGAGGGGAAGAAGAAGAGGAAGAGGAGGGGGAAGGTGCACGGCGGCCTGCCCGTGAAGCTGGTGGACCTTGCCGCCGGCGCCAGCGGGGAGCTGCTGCTGTCCCGGTGGTCGAGCAGCCATGGCACGATCGTCAAGGGCGGAGGGTACATGGACTACGTCCGGCGGTGCAGCTTCAAGGAGCACGACGTCGTCGAGATCTGGGCATTCAAGCAGCGCGCGTTCCGGCTCCTCGGCACGACCATATTCGACGGGAGCCCTCTGCATGTTCTCATCGTTAAGAGGGATGGTAAGCAACATGACTGCCGCAACTGCCTGGAGTGAACGCTAATCGCTAATCTATCGGTCATGACGCTATTGACACTCGGAAGGACAAGCTTTAAATACTTGCTTTAAGAAGGAAATAGTTGGAGAAGAAGGCTTGATCAAAAGTGACTGTAATTTTCCTTTTTAGCACATGCTTTTATGTATTAGTTCTTGTTTTATACCTCTATATTATAATCTAATAATAAAACAAACAATGTTAATTTTATACCTCTATATATCTAATAATAAAAACAAACAATGTTGGATCGTCTATCTTCCGCGCGCCTTCCTCCCTCACGTCCTTTAATCTTCTTTCCAAAAGCCCACGATCCAACTTCGCACGGCAATGTGCTCAGCTTCTGTCACCGATAGTCATGATCACACGCATGAAATCCGCACCGCGGCCTCTTTTGCAATATGATGCAAACAACGAACGCCAATAAAAAAAAGATCACAGTGATCTCGAGAAGGTCTGCGCGTTGTCCAAGGCCAAAACTGCTCCCAGATGGCAATCAGTCCACGGTGCCACAAGGCTGACGGGCAAAGCAAGGACGAGCATGAGGCACCACAAGTTTAATACTCCCTCCGTTCCAAGTGTAGATCATTTTAGCTTTTCTAAGTTCATACATATTATTATATATGCATCTAAACATACATCTAAATGCATAATAATATCTATGAACTAAAAAAACTAAAATAACCTACAATTTGGAACGGATGAAGTATTAAATAATATAAGGCGCCTAGGTTAACTTTTAGTTTATATCTAAAACTTCTATCATGTTGGTTGATAATCATTTGAAAGCAAATAATGAGATGCAAACTAAGCCTCGGTAACAATAACAAGTGGATTTACCACCGTACCTCCCTCTCGACTATCATGAGTTTGTGCCAATAATGAGAACCAACCTAAACCTTCGTAACAATAACAAGTGAAGGTTCGATTTTAATAGGCACTTCCGCAATGAGTGTGAAGAATATATTAAAGTGTGTGTTTGTTTTTCAAGTTAATTGTTTATGATACACTTTCTGCTTTTATTAGGACCCTCTCAACCATCGAGAAAAGTTGTGTTATGTCTTGAGCTAGCATTTGCCAATGGGAGCAACTAGGCGACCGGTCTTCAACGAAACGTCTGATAATCAGTGGGTTTGTAGGCAAATTAAACGGGTTTGGAATAGAAAAATACAAAAGAACAGGTTGAGTTTGGTAAAAAAAAGAGTAAGGAATATATATATTTTGAGTGCATGGAAGGAAGAATTCAACCCACGACTGGAGCACCTAATAATTTTCTCTAATAATTAGAAAAGAAGAGGGTCAATCCTTGAAGGTGTTCTTGCCACTTGGGTTGCAAATAATATTCGGAGCTGCTAGCGCCCGGACGTCCGATGTCCGGGTGCTCCATCGGACGCTGCTACAACCGTCGAATCAAAATCAGAAAAAATTCCAACTGAAACATCGGCTCACGTTGCATGCAACATTTGATCGATTTCTTTCCTTTTTTGCATCTTCATTGTCTGGCAGCTCAAGCTCAAGTCCAGCTTTGAACCTCTGGCTACTCCACCCAACATACCAAGGAGCAAAAATGCCATTAAACATTTCTCACATCACCACAAAATCACCAGTATTTCCATTCTCCCCTAAGCACCTTCCCAAATTAACTTCAAAAGCGGCAACATCCTAAGCACCTTCCCAAATTAACTTCAAAAGCGGCAACATCCATAATCAACCATTGCAACATCCTAACTCACCTATTGCAACGACCCAAATAAAAAATATTGGAACATCCAAAATCATGTGACATCTCAAATCAACTAATGCAACATTCACCACCGTGGAAATTTCATTACAATAATGTTACAAACATATTACAAACAAAAATTTATATTGTGACGTTAAGATATAATACCTGCAATATCTTGGAACACATAGATGGAATTGAGAACAAATCCCCAACAAAAGAAGAATAGAGCAGGAATAAACTAAACAAACACCTGCAACAACCTCAAATAGGTTGTTGCGACATCTGATTTACTTGCCTAAAACACATCCGAGCTTGCGGGTCTAGGTGCTTAAATTGACCTCTCCACCTTTCAAGCTCAAAGTATCAACTGCCCAGGTGCCCAAAATGATGTTCTTCTTGTCTGATTGAGTTGCTACTCAACCGTGATGGAGCTTCCAAGCTCCATTCATGGCAGATCAAGATTCCCTAGTCAACTTATGGAGAGAGGTAGAGTCATATGGATCTACCTGGAGTGGAGGAGCAGCCTGCAGGAGTGCAGAGAGAGAGAGGGGGGGGAGAGGAGGGAGAGAGAGAGAGAGCACTTGGTGGAGAGGAACAATAGGTTCAGCACAGAGCACCAGAAAATCTGATGGAAGAGGAAGGGGCGGTGGTAGTAGCAGGTGAAGAGGATATAGTCATTGGACACGAGAAGCATGCAGTTAATTAGAATGGAATGAAATTCGGGTCTGTGCTTTGTTATTGAATGCTATCGGACTGCTTTCCCAATCAGTATGGCACACACGTCCGATCTTTTTAGCTCACGTCGGACGCTCGGTGCATAGCATTTCTGAATAATATTTCTACTTGCCACTATAGTACACAATTTTTTAAATTTTAATTTTTGAATTTATTTTAGGAAGAATTAACGATATCATTTTTGTAGTGGTAGGTGAAACACTCATGGTGACTTTATCAATCCCAAGATTTGTTGGTACAGTCGCTACAATAAACTATTTAATCTGTGACGGAACAAATTTGTCACGGATCGCTAAAAAACCGTCATAAAGCAGTGTCTATGATGATTTCAGATAACGTCATGTATTGAGCATCACAGATTAAATCGATTGACATTTCTTCGCAATCGTCACAGATCAACACAATCTATGATGTTTCTTAACCATCACCCTTAGGCCCGCGCAGCCCAGTCCAAGTCCAATATCAACAACGAAAATAAACATCACATATGGTTGCCACGTAGATTAATATTCGTTATGGATAAAGTAGCCATGTCACCTATATGTGACATGGACGTTGACTAGGCTACTGATTGGCAGGTGATGTGGAAACTGATGATGATATGGACATTAACATGGCTGATGACGTGAACAATGACTTGGCATTCGTGTCCTATTTGTTAATGGATCCATTTTACAATTAGGCCACTTTTTGGCCCACTGTACTAAGTCCATAAAAATTCCAGCCCATAAACATTTCAACCATCAAATTTCAACCCACTCAAAAAACAATCAATCCATCAAATTTCAACCCAATCAAACAGCCCATTCATCAGAACGACCATTTCAGCCCAAAAGGCATACTAATTTTTCAGCCCATTTATCAGAACTACAGCATATTAGATTCAATATCTCTAGTTACATTCAGAAGCACGTCAAAGTAGCTGGTTACATTCACATTTTCATCTTGGATCCACTAGTTGAGCCTTCTCGTTAATCTGCAACCAAAATAAAAATATGCATCAGCATAAATATATATAGTACTCTTGCTTAGGTAATGGTCAAATATTATTCGTTTTGTGCTATTTTGATTGCAATCATGGCACCAACCAATTATTTCCTTAACTACAAACAAGCTAGAATCTAATATCCTCCACTTATTCCAACTAGCAGTAATCAGTTTAAGTCCACAAATTGCATGAGCGTGACATGTTCTTATGAGCATAAATAGAGATTTCCTAAGGCAAACAGAAGAATTTTTTTTTATGGACATGAACAGATCTTATGGGCGCTAGGTGTACCATCTTTTTGGCCATTGTCCTTGGTCCCTCACCTCCCTCCTTGCTTGGTTGAACCAACAAAAGAAGAAAAACAGCAAAAGAAAACGATTAGCTGGTAGTGTAGTTGTATTTACAATGTCCTCCAGAGCTGCAGGACAACCTTTTACCTCGCAAAAGAAACAGAAGGTTGCATCCTCAATGGCTCGATGCTACCTGAAAGAAGAGAGACAACTTATCAGTCACATTTGCTTCCGAACTACTAGGCATGGACAGTGTTTCAGTTCAGCTAGCGTAGAAATCATGACAACAGGAAGCACTCTGATTTCTTTTTGTGGATACATGCTAACAGACGCAAAATAATGAAAGGAAAGCTGAATCAAACCATACTAGATGTACCCTGGAATAGACTAGATGCTTGCACAAGCAACAAATTGTTATAGTTGTTAATAAATCCAAAACTAACTACCTGAAAGGCTAACAAGCATACATGTTACAGAACCAATAACAACTGCCAAGCAGTAATCAGAATAGGTTACTGATATGATCAGAGTGATTTTCTCAAACTGCCAGAACCTGAACAATTTCATACATAGCAAACTTTCAGATTGGCACATTACAATGAATCGAAACTGCTAACATCAGAGTAAGTTTCTCTAACTACACAAAACCTGAGATGTTCAGAAGTAACAAGATTTTCAGAATTGAACCCAGCAAGAAATGAAGTTTAGAAGAACAGCTTGAAGTTACTGTTCAGTAACTGAAACCAAACAAAACAGTAAGTTACAGTAATCAGGAAAGCTAACAAGTAGATGTTGAATATAAACAAAATAGGCAAGAGAGTTCTGATTAGATCGACCAAACAGTGTGCAAGACAATGAGAACTAAACTCAAAGATGAACTCGAACACACGATTTAGATAGGATCAGACTGCTTATGTCAAGTAATATCCTACGTTTTGTGTGTTGGTTGGATTGTATTGATTGATGAGATGTTTGAAGGGGGTCCTTATCTTTCGCCTTATATTGCCGGCGGCAGGGTTACAGGTCGGTTGTTGTATAAGAGTACTAGTCGGATTCGACCAGAAAGTCCTACTCTACTTGCTGCGAGTAGTTTTCTAATCTTTGACTAGTCCTTGTCCATCATGTAGACCACGCCATCCTGCATCGTAGCCTCCATATCTGATACATCTTGGTGTACAACTCAGTATTATAAGACTGTCCACGCCTCCCGGTGGGCCCATAGGTGTATGACCGACACACGTGTATGGCTGACACACGGCTCCTCCTCGTCGTTCGCCCCGCCTCCTCTACTTCCTCCTTCCTCCGGAACCCGATCCGGAACGGCCGCACAGCTATTCCCTGTAGGGCCCGATGCCAACCTAGCTCGCTGCTGCCATTGTTGCTCCAGGGAGGCGGGGACCAGGGTGCCTCACCGAGTAGCCTGGCAGTGAGCCCGTGCCCACGGATCTAGGTTCGTGGCAGCCGGATCTAGACATGCCGCGGCCAGATCTGTCGCCAGCCAACACCTGTGTGCGCCTCGGCCGTGGCTCCGCGCTGCCACAGTGGCTCTAGGGTGGGAAAGGCGAGCAAGATTGCAGCAGAGGCAAGGAGGGTGTGGGGGAGGAAAGGAGGGCATCGCGGGTAAGCAGGTGGATTGGGCCCGCCAGGGAGGGGGCGGTGGAGGCGACGAGGGGGGTGTGGCCAGAGGTGGAGGCGAAGGCCGGGTACGAGGGGTGCACACGACACGAAGAGGGAGCTCCAGGGGGCAACTCCACCAGGCAAAGGAGGCACCGCCCGTGGCCGTAGCACCGACATGGGAGAGGGGTGCGGCTGGTGAATCTGCGGAGGGGTGAGGGAAGGGAGAGAGAGGTGAGGAGGATTGGAGGAAGAGAGCGGCGGGGATGCAGGGTAGGGTTTGGGCAGGTCAGGTATTTATTTGAAGCACGCTTCATCTCAGCCGTTCAGTAGATCCAACGGCTAAAAGCAGTGCGTTTTCATGGGCCGAACCATTCAATTGGGCTGAAATTGGGTCTATTGCAGGAGACTTCACTGTTTAATGTTTTTTTCTTTTTCCATTTTAAAGCACCCTTGTGAAGAAACTTGCAAAACAATATATTTTGAATACCTCAATATATTTTGAAAAATTAATATACTACATTTAAGTTGTCCTGTATGAGTTTCAGTAACTTTTGAACTGGTCTGCTATTTTCTATAGTTTAAATGAATTATTACAGTAATTCCAAATTGAACTATGTGTACCTCGAATAATCTCGGAAAAATTGCATAAAATATATATTTAAACCCATATGTTCCTTTATAACCCATATCCTAGAGATACACGGAGAATTCATTTGTTTGCTAGGTATAATTCAACCTTCCATCTCACAATTGGAACAAAATAATTGTAATAATATTTAAACTTAATCAGGAAATTATAAAAATCGATCTGACAACGTATTTTGGGTCTATAAGCTTGTCATAAAAGTTTCAAATGATTTTATGAAAGTGGGACTACACATTGTTCACAATTGGATACATCTCCCACATAGTTTCATATAACTCAAGTTAATACATTGTAATTTGTACACATTAGAATATTTTTGAACTCGTATGCACCTCAAATTTAAACACAACCTTATATTTATGTTAGTATTAGAAAATATGAAGTTACATTAATAATTGCTATGCAAAAACATTTTTTTTATGTTCTCTATTTGGTGGAAGAAACAAGCCATATTTAAAATATCTAAGAAATAGGATTGACATACAAACAAATACCATTAAATGAAAGACTATGATTTTAGAAGAAATTAGGGAAAAATCATTAAAGTTGGAGTTCTTGTGAGGGATAAAAATGAATTACAATTTTTAATTTCAGATTAAAAAGAAAAAGATGAACCAAATATCAGTTCTTCATTCCTGGACTCAACAACACCCGCCACACTTGGTCACACCCGCCCTCGGATAGACCCGCATGTGAAATGCCACACCCGCACCCACACCTACAGGTCGTCCTCGCGTTTTGCGTCACCCGCGGGTGCAATATATAATATATCAACATGATCACACGATATCGAGCAATATATAATGATAAGATCATCTCAGTCAACAAAAAGAATAGTCTTGCAAGCTAAATTTTCTACATCACATAATAGTCATCTTATTACAAGTTCTGAACATTCAACATCTGAGTACTGATAAGCAAATAAAGAATTAAAAAGAGACAACGCAAGACTAACACATAGCCCATTCAGCGGTGGCGGCAGTGTAACGACCTCGATTAAAATCCTTCGCGTTAATCTTAATCCGAGTCCATGATCACCTGCCTCAGTTTATCAAGCCTAAGTGCTCAACCTCCAGATCTCCCGACCCCCTGTGGTCCGACCCCTCGCCGAGTTTCCCCCAGTTCCGACCCCGCCGACCCTCTACCCACCGTCGGATCTTTCTAAGTCTTCCCACAACGCCTCCCTTCAATTTGAGCCGTGGACCACCGAGACTGACCGGTTCTTTCTCCCGGATCTCCCGCGACAGGCGCACTTGAGTTGCATGCCCGCTTCAGAGTTCCCTAGCCGCGTGGCTCAACTCCTCCGACGCCCGCCGCTCCGCCTCGTCGCCGGCCACGACCGGATGGATTCTCGCGCCCCCTTCCCCCAATCGCAGCGGAAGCTCCTCTGCTACCCTTTCTGCAGCACCTCGCCGCCCACGCCCATCATCACATCGCCAGATCCCAGCCGCAGAGCCCGATGCCGCCCGTCTTTTCCGTCACCCCTCCACAGTCGCGCCGCCCCGGTCCTCGCTACGCGACGATTCCTTCTCTGCCAACCCAGACCGCGGCAGTGACAGCTCCTTTTCTGCCTTGTCAGAAGCTCCGCCCCGACAATCTGTTGCTCCACGCTCGCCCGTGCGACCGCAGCCGCCTATCTTCTCACCTGTGCGCCCTCGTTTCTAGCGCCGTTTCCCCGGTCACTTCCATCAGATCCACCGCACGACGACGCCCACCTCCGCCAAATCTCAACCACCGGCAAACCCGCGCCTGCGCCGCCCTGACATCGGTGCCCAATGACCGCCGGTGCCATCCCCGAAGTCCTGCTCCACCGCTCTCGTCACTCAATCGCCGCCCCGGCAGAGCACTCCATCGCCTCTTCCCGGCCTTCGCGCCGCTCCCCCTTCTCTCTTCCGCGCAGCTATAAAATGGAATGCCGGAGCCCCGCCGGAGTTCCCCTTTGCCATCGCTGCCCTCCCGTTTGCTCCCTGTTTGTGCTCACAGCGCCACCGCCTAAGTCTGAGGAACTCTCCTCTCCGCTCAAACACCACCTTCCCCCAATCCCCAGCCACTGCTCCCCGTGCTGCACAAGAGTTTGCTTGTGATCCACAAGAAGCACCGCCACCGTCGGAGTACCACCGGACATCCTCGCCGTTGTCCCAAGTCTTAGTCTTTCCGCTCAAGCCTGTTCTTTCCCGACCCCAAGCCTTATCTGTAAGACGAAGGTAAGCTACCGACCCTTTGTTCCCCTCGTCCGATCCCTCCTATCCGCCCAACCCCGGTTCCGTCTCGCCCGACCATGTCTGTTCCGCCGACCTTTCTCCGCCTCGCCCGAGGGCTCGGCTGTATCTTTTTCCTTGAATCGAGGGTGTATGTGTAACAGTTGGGGACTTTTCAGCGTTACGTCTGAGGACCCCTAGCACATCTATTCCTCTAGATTAAGGGTCAGATCATAAGTTCCTCCCCATCCGACCCTTATATCTTGATCTCCACCAACTCAATCGAACCTCCCCACCCTCCTGTAACTTGCCGCAAGTTTCTGGGCTCAAACTTGCAAGTGTTGCTGTTGAAAATAACCGTCTAAATGCTAACCAATGCATTGCATTCGTGTAGAGCTGCGTCTCGCCGACGGCTTCTACGAGCTGCACCCGGCGCCAGAAGACGAAGGTGTAGCCGAGCTCCTACCTCCAGAAGCCGAAGCCGCCCAAGCAGACGAGCAGTTTCCCTCCTCCTTGCTCGAACGCAAGCCCCGGATGCATGAACCCCCTGTGTTTTACCAAACTTGCGCATGCCTTCTTTAACACGCTTGTGCATTTACGTATAGGAGTTGTTTGGAACCATAGATGCATGACTTAGATCCCTTGATCTGATCACTAGCTGTTGGACCGAGTAGATGCTTTGCTTAATTAGGAAACGGTAAAAGCCGAGTGATTTCCTGTCACTCGCGAGTTGTAGGAGTTGGTCGTTTCCCTTCTGTTACAACTATAAGGACGATGGACGGGGAAAGGTGTTGGATAACTTTTTGGTGGTCGGCTGATCGCCCCGTCTGTCTATGAAACTTGCTAAGGCCCGATAGTGGTGGTGTTCGTGATCAAGTGTTTGAAAGTACTAATATCATACCTAGTATGGGATGGGGAAGCCTAGTACCTGATTGAACTAGGGAGTGGCTTATACCCCTGCTGTCCCTGGAACGAGGTTCCCATGGTGCATGATGTGGGTGCAAGTGCGGTCACAGTACGGTAGCATGGACATTGAAGAGGACGACGCCCCTTCTCCAACTCACAGTGTTCCCTCATAGATGTAGAGTTGTAGGGAACCCATTCTTTTGTTGTACTCCTTGGCAGCCTAAATTTTGGATAGTCCTGTAATAGGTTAGCCTTGAGTTGAGTACTCCTTGTGTTTTAGAACACCTTTGTAAAAAGATCCTAGTGAAATCAGATCCTGAGTTTGACCTTTGACTCTTTGCAAAATGTTGGAATGCTAGACCATGTGAGTTGTGCTGTGACCACACACGCCGTTTTCTGTGGGTCTGTTCAAGTTTGGCCGACCTCGGGTCGCGAGATCGGATGCGCCCGACCCCTCGAGGCAGTTCTCTGCCTCGTCCGACCCCTTTCTGTGGTTCGTTTTGGCCGGTCCCATTTTCTTGAGTTGTTCGCCTAGCCCGACCCCTTGGTCTAAGGTCAGACATAATGGAACCCCTAGAATCTGGTTAGGGTTCACCCAAAATCATGTGCAGAGCTGAAATGGCTGCTAACTAGAATGGCAAGAGAAAGTGTGTGTCTCCTTTATAAAGCTGTGTTGTGTTGCCTTGTGGCCCGAGTCGTATTTGAGGAGTTAGCATGTGCGTTCCCATCTGTTGGAGTACTTCTAAGGTTATGAATTTAATGGAACGTTAACTCTTGCAGATGGTGCATCGCACCAGATCTGGTTCTGTGCCCGGCAGCAGCGAGCAAAGACAGGATCTTCCCCCACCCCCACCCCCGTCTCCACTAGAGGCAATCTTAGCGGCTCAAACCGAGCTGCTGAGACATCTGGTATAAGGGCAACAACAGCAGCAGCCCCATGGTGGAAGGGCTCAGCAGCAACCTCATGTTGCTCGTTATGAAGAATTCTTGGGGATGCAGCCCCCATTGTTCCAGAAGACCCAAGACCCGCTCGATGCAGACGCCTGGGTTCGTACCATCGAATCCAAGTTCGAGCTTCTCACCGCTCAGTGCCTCGACCACAATAAGGCCCGGTTTGCAGCTCAGCAGCTACGTGGTTCCGCCCGGCTATGGTGGGATCACTACCACGCCATGTTGCCAGCCGACCATATCGTCAGCTGGAACGAGTTCAAGACAGCGTTCAGAGCACACCACATTCTGGAGGGTCTCCTGGAGCGCAAGCTTAATGAATTCCTAGCTCTTACCCAGGGAAACCGAGATGTGTTACACTACGCTCAAGCCTTCAACGATCTGTGTCGTTATGCCGGATATCACGCGGACACCGACGAGAAGAAGCGGGACAGATTCCGTAGAGGGCTGAGCTCGGAGCTCAGAGAAAGGTTAAACCTGATAAGGGTGGATACGTACAATGAGTTGGTTAACCTGGCCATCTCACAAGAGGACTGCATGAAGGCTCTGGCAGCCGAGAGGAAAAGGAAAGCCCCACTGCCAACGCCCAGCCCACCTGCGCAGCGTTTCAGAATGGTTCCACCCTAAGCGCCCAGCCGACCCCAGCGGTCGGGAAGATGGATTGCCCGACCCCCGCCAGTAGCAGCGCCCCGTTTTCCTGGTTTCCAACCACAGGCGCCCCGGCCAGCCCTGCCACCACCCCCACGCCCTGCAACGGGTAACCGTTGTTTTGCCTACGGTGATGTGGAGCATTTCGCCAAGGACTGCCCCAGAAATCAGAGCCCGCGCCCCGGGCAGAGCAATGCAACGCTCAACAAAGGGAAAAGGCCCAAGGTGCAAGTTCGCCAGGGTCGACTGAACTTTACCCACACAGCAGAGCTTCCTGAAGGTGCGCTGATAATGATGAGTACCTTTCTGATTCATAGTTTTTCAGCTTTGGTTTTGTTTGACTTAGGAGCTTCCCATAGTTTTATCGGGAGAAAGACCCGTGACAAGTGTGGGTTACAAGAATGCCAAACCAGAGGGTCTTTTAGAATATCCACCCCGGGTGGAATAATCACATCTGATAGGATGAGTGTCAATGTGCCTATTCAGTTAGACCAAAACCTTTTTAAGGAAAATCTTATCATCCTTGACCTGGAAGGAATAGATATCATCCTTGGGATGGATTGGATAACCAGACACCAAGTGGTTCTAGACCCAGCTGCCCGAACCCTCCACATCAACTCGCCCTTTCATGGCAGTTCTACCCTGTTCTTGAAACATCCTAAGTCCGCACTTCCCTGTGCGTACCCTCTATCACAAGCCCGGCTAGAAAGCCTCCCTGTTGTCTCTGAGTACCCGGATGTGTTCCCAGAGGACTTGCCTGGCATGCCGCCCGATAGAGACGTGGAGTTTGCCATAGAGTTGATCCCCGGCACCGCCCCTATCTCCAAAAGACCCTATCGGATGCCACCAGCTGAGCTGGCCGAGTTGAAGACCTAGTTGCATGATCTGTTGGAAAAAGATTTCATCCAACCCAGTGCATCACCCTGGGGTTGCCCGGCCCTATTTGTGAAGAAGAAGGATGGCAGTCTATGCATGTGTGTAGACTACCGACCTCTTAATGCGGTGACTATCAAAAACAAGTACCCACTCCCCTGCATTGATGTCTTGTTTGATCAGTTAGCTGGAGCTAGAGTGTTCTCCAAGATCGATCTTCGTTCATGTTATCACCAAATTAAGATCCGACCATGTGACATCCCTAAGACTGCCTTCTCCACAAGATATGGACTCTACGAGTACCTGGTCATGTCTTTTGGACTCACCAATGCACCCGCATACTTCATGTACCTCATGAACTCGGTGTTCATGCCCGAGTTGGACAAGTTTGTAGTGGTGTTCATTGATGATATCCCGGTGTACTCGAAGAGCGAAGAAAAACATGCCAACCATCTTCGCGTAGTTCTCCAACGGCTAAGAGATCATCAGCTCTATGCCAAGTTCTCCAAGTGTGAATTCTGGTTAGGTAGTGTCAAGTTCTTGGGACACACTATCTCTAAGAATAGCATAGCTGTCGACCCCAGCAAGGTACAGGAAGTCATGGACTGGAAGCCTCCTACCTCAGTGCACCAGATCCGAAGTTTTCTTGGACTGGTAGGCTACTATCAGCGTTTCATACCGGACTTCTCCAAGATAGCTAAGCCGATGACAGAGTTGCTGATGAAAGAGGTCAGATTTGTGTGGAACGACAAATGTGAAGAAACCTTCAAAACCTTAAAGCGCTGCTGACCACAGCCCCAGTTTTGACCCAACCCGACCCCTGTAGGTCGTTTGACGTGTACTGTAACACCTCTGGCACTGGACTTGGGTGTGTTCTTATGCAAGACAACCGAGTCATTGCCTATGCCTCACAGGCGTTACGACCTCACGAGCTGAACTACCCAACCCATGATCTTGAGTTGGCAGCAGTGATCCATGCCTTAAGGATATGGAGACATTATCTGATGGGCACCCGCTGCAACATCTACACCGACCACAAGAGCCTCAAGTATATCTTCACCCAAGCCGACCTCAACATGTGCCAAAGAAGATGGTTGGAGTTGATAAAAGACTATGATTTGGAAGTGCACTGTCATCCCGACAAGGCCAATGTGGTGGCCGATGCTCTTAGCCGCAAGACCTTTTGCAACTACTTGTTGGCAACAACCTTCACCGAAACTTTGTGTCATGAGATGGGAAAACTCAGTTTGGAAATTGTTTCCCATGGAACCCTCGGCCACATCGCCCTTGAGTCTGTTTTGGAAGACCAAATAAGGTTAGCACAAATGGAGGATGAGGAACTAAGGCGGATCACCAGGAAGATTTCCTTGAAGGATGAAGGATATAAGCAGTTTCGACGGGATGAAACTGGAAAAGTGTATTATGGAAACCGACTGGTTGTACCAGCCGACCCCAACTTGAGGAAGCAGATCCTAGATGAAGCTCATCTCTCCAAGTTCCCAATCCACCCAGGCAGCAATAAGATGTACCATGATCTCCGTCAAACTTTCTGGTGGAGTGGGATGAAGCCGGAAATTGCCCGGTATGTTTCAAAGTGTGACACCTGCCAACGCGTCAAGGCCAGTCATCTAAAGGTAGCAGGTACTCTACAACCCCTACCTATTCCCTCTTGGAAATGGGAAGATATCAGCATGGATTTCATTGTTGGACTGCCCCTTTCGTCGCAGCGACATGATTCCATTTGGGTTATCGTGGACCGTCTGACCAAGGCCGCTCACTTCCTTCCTGTCCACACCACCCACACGGTCAAGCAGTATGCAGAGCTGTACCTCGACCGCATAGTTTCCCTACACGGTGTGCCTAAGACCATCATCTCTGATCGAGGAGTTCAGTTTGTAGCACGCTTTTGGGAACAGCTACAAGCATCCATGGACACCAAACTCATCCGTAGCTCAACATATCATCCTCAAACCAACGGTCAAACCAAAAGAGTCAATCAGATCCTTGAAGACATGTTGAGAGCTTGTGTCATCCACTATGACAAAAATTAGGACAAGTGCCTGCCATTGGCGGAGTTCTCCTACAACAATAGCTACCAAGCCAGTTTGAAGATGGCACCGTTTGAAGCATTGTATGGACGAAGATGCCGGACACCATTGAACTGGTCCCAAGCGGGAGAGAGACAAGTTTATGGCCCTGACTTAGTGGCAGAGGCTGAAGAGCAAGTGAAGGTGATCCAAGCAAATCTCAAGGCTGCCCGATCCCGACAGAAGAGTTACTCCGACAGGCGAAGAAGGCCCCTGCAGCTTGACATTGGTGATCATGTGTATCTTCGAGTTTCCCCAACCAAAGGAGTGCAACGGTTTGGAGTGAAAGGGAAATTGGCTCCCCGTTACATTGGCCCATATGAGATTGTGGAAATTTGTGGACCCGTTGCCTATCGGATCCAGCTCCCAGAACAGCTCTCGGCCATACACGATGTTTTCCATGTGTCTCAACTGAAGAGATGTGTCTAGGTCCCAACCGAGATCTTAGAACAGGAGCAGCTTCAAATCGAGCCTGACCTAACCTATGCAGAGTACCCGGCCAAGGTCCTTGACCAGAAAGAGAGGCGCACCCGACGCCAAGTGGTCAAAATGTACAAGATCCTCTGGAGAAACCACACGGAGGATGAAGCAACGTGGGAAACAGAAGAGTACTTGAACAAGCACTTCCCAGGTTTTCTTTCTAGCCAAGGAGGTAAGGGCTACACACCCCCACCGGTTGCTTCTACATCCGAATCTCGGGACGAGATTCTTCTTAAGGGGGGTAGGCTGTAACGATCTCGATTAAAATCCTTCGCGTTAATCTTAATCCGAGTCCCTGATCACCTGTCTCAGTTTACCAAGCCTAAGTGCTCAACCTCCAGATCTCCCGACCCCCTGTGTTCCGACCCCTCGCCGAGTTTCCCCCAGTTCCGACCCCGCCGACCCTCAACCCACCGTCGGATCTTTCTAAGTCTTCCCACAACGCCTCCCTTCAATTTGAGCCGTGGACCACCGAGACTGACCGGTGGACCCACGAGATCTTTTTCCCAGATCTCCCACGACACGCGCACTCGAGTTGCATGCCTGCTTCAGAGTTCCCTAGCCGCGTGGCTCAACTCCTCCGACGCCCGCCGCTCCGCCTCGTCGCCGGCCACGACCGGATGGATTCTCGCGCCCCCTTCCCCCAATCACAGCGGAAGCTCCTCTGCTACCCTTTCTGCAGCACCTCGCCGCCCGCGCCCATCATCACATCGCCAGATCCCGGCTGCAGAGCCCGATGCCGCTCGTCTTTTCTGTCACCCCTCCACAGTCGCGCCGCCTCGGTCCTCGCTACGCGACGATTCCTCCCTGCCAACCCAGACCGTGGCAGCGACAGCTCCTTTTCCGCCTTGTCAGAAGCTCCGCCCCGACAATTTGTTGCTCCGCGCTCGCCCGCGCGACTGCAGCCGCCTATCTTCTCACCTGTGCGCCCTCGTTTCTAGCGCCGTTTCCCCGGTCACTTCCATCAGATCCACCGCACGACGACGCCCACCTCCGCCAAATCTCAACCACCGGCAAACCCGCACCTGCGCCGCCCTAACATCGGTGCCCAATGACCACCGGTGCCATCCCCGAAGTCCTGCTCCACCGCTCTCGTCGCTCAATCGCCGCCCCGGCAGAGCACTCCATCGCCTCTTCCCGGCCTTCGCGCCGCTCCCCCTTCTCTCTTCCGCGCAGCTATAAAATGGAATGCCGAAGCCCCGCCGGAGTTCCGCTTTGCCATTGCTACCCTCCCGTTTGCTCCCTGTTCGTGCTCACAGCGCCACCGCCTAAGTCTGAGGAACTCTCCTCTCCGCTCAAACACCACCTTCCCCCAATCCACCAGCCACTGCTCCCCGTGCTGCACAAGAGTTTGCTTGTGATCAACAAGAAGCACCGCCGCCGCCGGAGTACCACCGTACATCCTCGCCGCTGTCCCAAGCCTTAGTCTTTCCGCTCAAGCCTGTTCTTTCCCGACCCCAAGCCTCATCTGTAAGACGAAGGTAAGCTACCGACCCTTTGTTCGCCTCGTCCGACCCCTCCTATCCGCCCGACCCCGATTCCGTCTCGCCCGATCCTGTCTGTTCCGCCAACCTTTCTCCGTCTCGCCCGAGGGCTCGGCTGTATCTTTTTCCTTGAACCGAGGGTGTATGTGTAACACTTGGGGACTTTCAGCGTTGCGTCTAAGGACCCCTAGCACATCTATTCTTCTAGATTAAGGGTCAGATCATAAGTTCCTCCCCATCCGACCCTTATATCTTGATCTCCACCAACTCAATCGAACCTCCCCACCCTCCTGTAACTTGCTTAGCGCTTTTGGCAAACAAACCCCTCAGCCAAAAAGCCTTGCATGTCTAGAAGTGGTGGAGTAGCGTACTCACTGTCGGTTAAGTCTTGTTGAGCTTAGTAGCTCAGCCTTGTTGTGGCTCTTCCTTTTCAGGTGAAGTTGCT
This sequence comes from Setaria viridis, assembly GCF_005286985.2. Taxonomy (NCBI): domain Eukaryota; kingdom Viridiplantae; phylum Streptophyta; class Magnoliopsida; order Poales; family Poaceae; genus Setaria; species Setaria viridis. Next base: position 21,322,559 of record NC_048265.2, on the reverse strand, counting down.
GCCTCTGAGCCTCCCTCTGCTGGCACTTGGCCGCCCCAACTCCCTCTGGGTTGGACGGTTGAGTGGGATCCCTCCTCGGACGGCGAGGAGAGGGATCACTGGTGTCCCGGTTGGTCTCACCAGGGATATCCGACCCTGACGAAGTAGCTTCCTCGCGTTGTTTTACCTTCTGTTGTTTTTCTTCTGAACCTTGTAAATTCTGATGTTGTTTTATGGCCAAACTAAATGGTTAATTTGTTAACTCGGTGGACTTGTTGTTTTCTCTGGAACCGTTCACCTTCGTGTGAGTTTGCTATTCGATCCTGTTCAAGTGGTTAAATCGGATGAAATCCGACGGCACTTCGTGTTTACTTGATTAAGGCATGAGAGTCGCATATCAGGCGGCTTAATCATGACTAATCAAGCAAATCCGAAGTGGATCCGCCACAGGCAGCCTGCCTGCTCCGCGCCTCCGCATACAGGAGGCAGGAGCGGATGCGCGCGGCCTATGCGGCTTGTGAGGCTAGGAACTAGGAAAGCGGCATGGACAAGGGGAGGGAGAGGGACTGAGAGGAGAGGAGTGACCAAGTGAGTGACTGTGTAGTCTAGGATTTCAGTTGGATTGGGCCGAATTTATGGTACAAAGGGTCATGTGTCATGAAGTTAACTAAGATATACATTGCTAACAAATGGACACCCACGGGTAATAATTAACACCCACACCCAACCCATCTTAACGCGGGTTGGGTCGGATCTAGAGCCACGGGTGGAAATTTTGCACCCACACCCGCACCCATCGGGTGCGAAACCCACGGACGCCCGCACCCATGGGTCCGATTGCCATCCCTACTCGCTACTCCAACTCCAGTATCTTGCCTTATCTCTACCATTAAGCTTGTGATCCAACGATTCAGGACACAAAAAAATCAATCTATTTCTGGATATTGTTCGGGGGAATGAAGGAATCCCAGAACTGACCTCGTTTTCCGCGCCACGATGTTATCGGACACGTGAGATTTTTCGTGCTACCAAAGTATCTACACATTCCAATCTGATGTTTCCGAACGAACTAGCACTGCAACTTCCAAGTCCGTTACGGGTCGTCGTGGCAGCGGCACTACGAATTCGACTCCGATCGCGTACCCTCTCGAGTCTCGAGGCCCTCGATCCCTAATAAATAGCCAACGACTCCCCATTGCTGAGGCGCACGTGCGATCGCAATCTGTTCCAAGCTCCGGCGACAATGGGTCAGGCGTCTTCAGCTCTGTCAAGCCGCCTGCCGAAGAGAAGGAAGCTCGCCGCCTCCGCTCCAACGGTGGCAGTAGCGTCTCCCGACGATCTGCCGCCGCGCAACTCGCCGGAGAAGTGGCTGGCCACCGTGGCAGCGTGGAAGGCCGAGCTGCGGGGGTTCGGCAGCGGCCACGCGCCGGCCAACTACCTCAAGCTCAGGTTCGACGACGTATGCGGCGGCGACGGCTGCGCCGCGCTGCGGGCTGAGCTGGCGGCGCTGGGCGCGACGGCCCCGTCGTGCGTGTACGCCAGGAAGCTTCCCGCGGCCCAGGCCGACCTCAGGCACGGGCGCCTCTCCGTCGGCGGCAAGCACCTCGGCCGGCACATCACGGAGGCGCTCACGGACGGCGAGCTGGACGCCATCATCGACGACGACCGGACGGGGGGGCTCGACGTGCTGGTGCTCGGCCGCGACGGGCAGCGCTACGGCTTCAAGTGCGTGTACGCCGAGGACACCGGGTTCTACCGCCTGACCGGCGCCGCGGAGTACGAGCGCTTCATGGCGGACAGCAACGTGGTGAAAGACGTCGAGGAGGGCAAGGAGCTCTTCATGGAGCTCTGGGCGTTCCGCACGCCGGCGCTGCGCCGCAAGGGCGGCGGCGGCAGGCCGTCCGTCGGCGGCGACCACCCGGATGGGGCTCTCGGGATGGTCATACTGTTCTTCGACCTCGACGCGGACGGTCTGGGCGACGAGCTGTTCGACGACGACAGCATCACCATCAAGCAGTTGCTGAGGCACTACCCTAACAAAGGATCGGAGGAGGAGGCTACAAACTAGAATATATACTACTAGAGCGATGGGTGCAATACAAACGTGCTTGGTTTTTTTGTTAGTGTTTTTTGTTTTCTTTCATTTGGCAAAATTTTATTTAGCTTTTAGCAACTCCAAGAGTTTCCTAAAAAACCCCAAAATAATATAGTGGGGGCTATGCTAAAATTTTTTCCCCAAAAAACATATCAGTTCACAGCAGTACACTAAAAACTACTTCCAATAATTAAAAAAGATCACGTTGTCATAATTAGATCCATTTACTTCCTAGCGCAGAGAAGCTCCCCGCCCTCAACAACCTTCAGGAGATCGAGTTCTGTGATCATCGTCGGTCGGCTCCAGAGCAACCACCGACGCCTTCGGTTCTCGGCCACCCTCCACGCCGCCACACCACCTGCAGGTGCCACAACCCCGACGGCGGCCCCGTGCAAGGGATCCGCTTCCCCCAGCTCCAGCAGCTCGGAGTCTCAGACTCAGGTTTCAAGAACTCGTCACTGAGGATGCTCCGTATCTTGAGAAGTTGCTGTGTGCTCAACGTGTAGGCTTCCATACATCTGTCATGGCAGCACACACGTGAACTCGAGTGGAGGCTCCATGCAATCGTGCTCCTGCGAGGCTCTCGGAAGCAATCAGATCATGCGCGGGAACTGATCAGCACGCGGGAATGAGCAGTTGGAGGGATTGGGAAAGGATCGAACTCCCGCATACATGTGGGGCGATGGAGGTATTTTTAGCGTTGGCGTATTTTTATAAGAAGGATTGGGAAATTGTTGGAGATAAGTTTTTTCTATTTTTCCCCTAAATAAGGTTTTAGGACAATTTTAAAGGAGCTGTTGGAGTTGCTCTGAGGTGTTTACTTTGGGTAATGTTCTAAGAGTACTTGTATGTACTACGCAATTGAGTGGTATCACCAAATCTCCATGTTCAAGCGTTAAGCTAGCTATCGAAATATTGTTTGTCCACAATCAAACGTAAAAGTATGGATCTCTCTATCTATCGTACACAGTAACTTAACAAAGGCACAACATCCAGGGCTACGCTGGTAAAAGTATTGTCTATAAGCGTGGTATCTCTTCGAGTAGGTGGTCGATCCTTTCGTTAGATAGAGAAAATATTTATCTATCTATATTATATTATAAAGAATATAAAATTTAAAATAATTGGAAACACTTCTCACCTACGACCCCTTACCTCTACCAAAATTTTGAGAAGAGATAAAAACAAAAGTTTAGAAAATAGTTTTTCACCCTTTCTTTTCTCACCGTGGAAAAGTCGTACCCACGCCCTTGCTCTCCGCGATTTTCACGTCGATCACGCATAGATCACGCTCTCACCTTCCAAAAAATAAATCGTTCCTTCTATCGCTTTCCTTGTGCCACCTGCCCTTCCCGTCGTCGGCGTCGCACCCATAGAGCCTGCCCTCCACCGGACGGGACGTCCGCCTCAAGGTCATGATGCCGGTCACGTTCAAGGCAAAGCCCATGTTAGAACGACAGCATCTGCGACTTCTTCCATCTACCGTCGGCAGGAACAGACGATCGGTCCTGCAAAGGGCGAGGTCGAGGAGCGGCCGGCCTTTATGTGTAAGGCGGCGGCTCGTCCACCTCCATCTGTACGACGTGTTTTTGTTTGTGTGGACAGGTATTTCCAGGTTCCACCTCCATCGGCGTGAACCTGATCCACCGTACGTTTCTTCGCTTGAAGCCTGCTGCAAGTTTGTTCTCTCCGTTTATTCAATTTCAGCGTTTTCGTTCCCATACAAGCTTCTCTACTGATGATGGGTATACAATATCACGTTGTGACTACGAATCATGGTGTACCTAATAATCATCCCTCTGCAGCTCTGCTTGATCCAGAGAACCATGAAATTTTTTTATGTGGTTAATCATGATGGACCTAATCCTTTTCCATCGGTGCCGCCACCTTCTATCGCGCCCGCGGATCACCGTCAGTGCTAATAATTCCCTCTCTCCTCCACTTGCCAAGTTTGCCACCAGGTTGGTTGCGGATTCGGGCTGACTTGGTTCCTGCGACGGCGCGTGTGGCAATTGTTGTCCCTCGGTAGACAGAGGCGAGGATTCCCCGACCCCTGCGACGGTGGCTTCGAGCAGCACTTCAGCACTCGGCGCATGGAACAACGTTTCTCGATCATGCTAAGCAACTTGGTGAGATCCCCATCCTCGCCTCGTTCCGTTTTTCCGCTTTCCAACGTTGCTCGTGGACTGAATTGAAGCATCGTTCCGAGCTCAGGCTGTTTAATTCTGCCCCCGCACAGCACAGCATGTTCCTCCGCCGCCGTGCGCTGCAACACGTTCTTCGCCGCTGCAAGCTGCCGAGCCCATAAACGGGTATCCAGGAGCCATTCTCCCTCTCCCGTGCCTCGAGCCCTCGACTCCAGCAGCCGTCCGCGAGAGCGCTGCCAACGGCCACGCAGATAGATGCCGCCGCCATGTGCATGCTCCTGATGAAGACCTGATTAGTCCTGAAATAATTAGAACCAAGATGTGGATAGTAGTGATCTCAGGTGAAGACTACTCAGTGCATATGAGCCACGCATACGTAAATACTCTTCTGGTTAATGATCAGGCAAATAGAGCAAGATTGAACTGCTAGCCCACAAGCATAACAAAACCCTGGATCGGACATGGTCATAAGAGGTCAAGAGGGGAGTTTGGTTGGCCTCGTTTGATAATATAAGAAAGATTTGCTGGCGGAAAACATGGTATTTATATTTTTTTCCATCTCAGATTACTTGGTTTGGTTTTTTCTGATCGTCATAAATTGTGACCAAGGTATTTCAAAATTGCAGGTGGTGACGAAAATTGAAAATGTGAATCCAGCAGAACATAAATGCAAAAATGAGGTTCGAATAAAACAAGGACACAATGTGCATTACTTTATTTTTTTATGATTTGAAAATTATATTGTGTGTTGGGGGTTGTTATCTATTACTTTCTTATGCGCAGCTTTGCCATCACACATCACAACTTTGCCATGCAGAGAGTGGTCGTTCAACTATCGGTGGTCGGTATTTTAATGCAAATATTATACAATTGAAGAAGCATATTTGTCATTCACGGTAACACAAAGAGGGAGGGAGATGCGGAAGGCACTGAGAGGATGGTGGTGGCATGGATCCAACGCGCCGGACGGTAGTGGGCGCAGGGCTTGTCGGGTACTTGGGGAAAAGGGAGGAGGGAACCGAGACGAACTTCATCTGCTACAGATGAGTATGCCTCGGACTGCGTAGGAGATAAGCGGCCTGCCCATTGTTTCCTCCTTGCACTAAGGGGCTTATGTGGTAAGTGAATTGACAAATACGGTATACATTTGGGTAGGATTATTCTCACTTATTTTCACTGGTAAGCTATTTATAATCATAATCAAACAGAGACTATCTGTGTTCTATAAAAGACATGTTCAATAGATTTTTTAAATACGTGCACTATACTAGTCATTCTTAAAAAATAACAAAAATAGATTGGTAAAGACTCCTGTACGACTCGCCGTAATTTCGTCGGATGGAACGGCCGGCTCCATCCACCGTCCGTCCAAAGGCGCACGGTACAGATAACTAGCGCTTGCATCCTCACCAGGGCAATGGGAAACACATCAATTCCTGCAGGGTCCACCAATCAGAGAAACAGGCCGGCTGCCCCCGTCTCGGAGCGACTGACTCGCGCCTGTTCTGTTTGTTTCTCCCATTATTCATTCCGCATTCTCTCTCCGGGTGTGTTTGGTTTTGGAGGTCGACGTGGGTTGGAACGGGTTCGACCCCCATCGACTTTCGTTTGGTTGGAAATGGAGTGGGTTCGGTTCGTCCCACATAGGCAATATTTTCCGTAGATACAACCACGCTGACCCGCATCGCTCCCCCGTCACGTCGTCTCGCTCCGTCGGGCGCATGAGAGCAGGGGGTGCGGGTGGCAGGCGGCGGCCGGCGCAGGAGAGAGGGAGGGAGGGGTGGTGGCGGAGGCCGGCGCGGGGAGAGGGAGGGAGGGGCAGCGGGCGGCGCACGAGAGAGGAAGGGAGGGCCGGCGGGCGGCGCAGGAGAGAGGGAGGTAGGGAGGGGCATTGCCGCAGGCAGGAGCAGGGCGGCGGGCGGTGCAGGAGTAGAGGAGTTGGAGGGGCGGCACTCGGGAGGAAGAAGAGGTGCACGGTAAAAAAAATAAAAAAGAGGAGGATGACAAGTGGGTCCCACGATGACATATGGCGTCCATCCCATCCCTTTCAACCCCTACCAAACAAAAAAATTAGGTCGAACCCATCCCTCTTCATCTCTCCCATCCAACCACAAGATGGGTCAACCATAACCCACAAAAGAGGTCGGCTCTGACCCAACCATGTTGTTCCAAAACCAAACAGTTTCTCTCTCTTCCGACCCAGCGATTTCCAGACAACAACGTACTCGAATCCATTTGGGAGGAGGCGATTCTGTGAAGGGAAGTGCAGATCCAAGGTGGCGAAGGCAATGGAGCGCGCATGGAGGTGAGCCATCTCTACATCTGTGCCGATTTCTCCACACCCACGGCACCGAAATGGGAGTTCATTCGGCACCCGTCTGATGGATTCTAATTCACAGCACAGCGGTGTTACGGCGGTGGCGTAAAGTATACAAGGCGTATTTCCTGTATTATGTTTTACGAGTGTGTAAGCGTTTTCTACTTTGAGTGTGTTATGGGTCGAAGGCTAGGGATGGACGTGCATATAGGTCGTCTGGTGTATCGAGTTAGGAACGAACAAAGACAACAGAAAAATAGAACACGGAAGGGAACCTTTCCTCTGCTCCATGTTATCATCCCTTGATCCCCTTGTCGTGTGCTCACATCGACGGCAATCACCGGCAGCCAAGGGTCATAACAGGTGGTATCAGAGACACTCGATCTCGAGTGCGTTTTCGGCGTCTGCTCGCAAGCCCTGCTACGGTGGCGACGGAGTGCATCAAGCCAAGGTTCGTGGTTCAATCAATCTTTACGAACTCGATCCACATCCACAGCCAGCCTTCCGGATCTCGTCCGATCAGCGCGGTGATAAGAGGTTGTGGCTCACCCACATAAAATCCCCCTTGTCATCTGGATCCGTGAAGAACAACCCAGAATCTCCCCAAATTTGTGATCGATTTGGCATGGCTAGGGTTGCAGAGCAGGTCTCTGTGTAAAATTTCGTATGCCCATGACTGAATTTGAGTTCACGGTGGTGATGGAGGGCGATGCTCTTCGGTGAGGGTTGCAGAGCAAGTCTCTATGTAAAATTCCGTAACCACATTCGCATCGCAGGAGTAGAGTTTTAGATTCGGCGCATCTATTCTGGGCGGTCGAATCGGAGCTGGTTGGCAGCGTGATTGGGAGTTGTAATTGCATTCTTTTGCTGTGGATTCGAGGTCTATCATCACGGCTCTTCCAAAGCCTTCACCTCAGACACGCTTTGTTCTAGAAGCCATGGAGGAGATGTCTCCGAAAGGGGAAGATCATTGGGAGCAAGTTTAGGATAGTTTCGACACTCTGTTTGCCAAAGTGGCTGAGATTGACGCCCACCAAAGCAAATTAGAGGATATCTTGTTTCGTAAGATGGGAGAAAGCGATACAAGATAGCAACAATTGGAAACTCAGATGGAAAACACCACTAGGATCATGGAACAGATCTTGAAAGACCAACAGTGTTTGCCTAAATAAATGGAAACAACAGGATAGGCAATAGCACAGTTAACCATCAATCAATCTAGGGAAGCAACACCTAGTCCTACTTCATCTGAAACTACATTTGAGAACATTTTTCAGGATGCCAGAGCATCGAAGAGGAGAAGTGCACACCCCCACAGTCAAGGGTTTGCTACAAACAGAGGGGTCAAGGGGATAGGGAATTCTCAAGATCACATTTACCAAAAATGAGTTTCCAAAGTTTGATGGTAAAGATCCCTGCATTTGGAAAGATAAATGTCTGGATTACTTCAAACTCAAGCCTCCCTGTACATTGAGGACAATGCAGCAAAATGGCTCAAGATTTTTTTAAAAAAATATGGTGGTATGGGAAACTAGGATCAGTTCATCACAGCTATAGAAGAGAAATTTGGTGGGAATGATCAAAGAGAAGCTATGGAAAAGATTCTGGAATTGCAACAGACTACCACTGTAGAAGAGTATGTGACTGAATTTGAGTCACTGCAATACCAGATTGTAATGCACAATGCTGGCTATGATGACAATTTCTTTGTGCCACAGTTTGTGAAGGGCCTTAAGCATGAGACTAGAGCAGCAGTTCAATCTCAATTCCCTTAGACAGTGGACAAGGCTATTTTACTGGTAAGGATACAACAACAAGTACAAGACATGTCCAAGCCCAAGTTTCCAAGAACTAATTTTACTTCCAAGGTATTCACAAGGGGAGGAAAATCTGAACAGAAACCTCCTTACCCTCCTAGTGCTTTATGGAAGGAAAGGCACCAAAGGGATTACAGGAAGGCCAACAATTTGTGTTATTACTATGCTGCACCTTTTGACCCATCCCACATGGAGAAATGTCCCAAGAGATCTCGAGCTTAGGTTAATGCTTTGGTGGTAAATGACTTAGACAAAACTTAGGACCTCACTGAAGAAGTTCTCAATCAGCTGGCCATTGAAGATGCACTGACTGAGGAGTTTTACCAGCTATCTCTCAATGCAATGTCAACCAAGGAGAGCACTAGCTGTATTAAAATTAGAGCATTGGTGAAAAACAAGGTTATGCTCATCTTGATGGATAGTGGTAGTTCTCACAGTTTTGTGAGTTCTTCTTTCTTGACCAAGGTGGGAATCGCGCAACCCTATCTGATCCAAAAGTAGTCAAGGTGGCTAATGGTGCAAGGATGGTTTCTAATAAGGTAGTCCACCAGATAGCATGGTGGTGTCAAGGGCATACACTTGAAACAGACATGAAAGTGCTGGACCTTGATGTTTATGATGCTATACTGGGATTTGACTAGCTCAAACCATACAACCCAATGAATTGTCACTGGGATAACAGAACAATTGAGTTTGAGAATAAGGGCAAGTTGATCAAGTTGCAAGGAGTTTTACCACCAGCAAAGACTCTATCTGAAATCTCAGCTGATACATTTTTAAAATGGTGCAAGGGCAATAAGGTATGGTCTATGGCTATGGTTCATCCTATTTCTTCAGATCCTATATCTGATTCTAATTCAGCAATAGATGATTTAGTCAAGGCATATGAAGATGTTTTTCTCAAACCTACTACACTACCTCCTGCTAGAACTTATGAGCACACCATACCCCTATTACCTGGTGCTATCCCAGTTAATTCTAAACCATATCGATACTCCCCATTTCACAAAGATGAGATTGAGAAGCAAGTTGAGGAGTTACTAGCTGCAGGTTTAATTGTGCATAGTACAAGCCCTTTTGCATCACCTATTTTACTAGTACAAAAGAAGGATGGTAGTTGGAGGTTTTGTGTAGGTTACCGCAAACTCAACTCACTGACAGTGAAGAATAGATTTCCCTTACCAATCATTGAAGAAATTTTGGATGAATTAGCTGGTAGTGAATATTTTACTAAGTTAGACATGACAGCTGGTTACCATCAGATAAGAATGGCCCCAAAGATGAACACAAAATAGCATTCAAAACTCATCACGAACATTATCATCTTCGGGTGATGCCTTTTGGTCTCACAAATGCTCCGGCCACTTTTCAATGTGTGATGAATGAAATCCTAACACCATTCCTTCGAAAGCTTGTTTTGGTCTTTCTCGATGATATACTGATATACAGTCCATCTCTGGAGCAACATGTCGAGCATCTCAAGCTGGTTTTCTAGAGATTGAAGGACACTAAGTTCTTTCTCAAGAAAACTAAATGTTCTTTTGCTCAGTCAAGCATTGATTATCTGGGCCATATTATCTCTGCTAATGGGGTTGCAACTGATCCAACAAAAATGGAAGCAATGCTCAAATGGCCAACTCCAACAACTGTAACAGAGTTGAGAGGTTTTTGGGTCTTACTGGTTATTATAGGAGGTTTGTAAAGAATTATGGAATCATTGCTAAACCTCTGACCAATCTTCTAAAAAATAAACAGTTCCAGTGGACTACTATAGCACAAACGGCATTCAATTCTCTCAAGGAGGCAATGATGTAGACTCCTGTGTTAGCTTTGCCCAACTTTACGAAAATTTTTACTGTGGAGACAGATGCCTGTGCCACTGTGCTGATGCAGGAGGATCAGCCCATAGCCTTCTTGAGCAAAGCTTAGGAGATAAGCGCAACTTTCTATTTATGAAAAGGAATTTATAGCACTAATTATGGCTGTTGAGAAATGGCGTTCATATCTTCAGAGGCAGGAATTTGTTATTAGAAAAGATCATAAAAGCCTTTCTTACCTCTCCGAGCAAAATTTACAGTCCGATATGCAAAAAAGGCTATGACAAGGTTGATGGGCCTGTACTTCAAGATTGTTTACAGAAAAGGAAAGGAGAATTTAGCTGCAGATGCCTTGTCCAGAGTTGGACATATGATGGCTATTCAAGCTGTTTCTCAACTGCAACCTCTTTGGGTGCAAGAGGTCCTTAATTCCTATGTAACCGATGCTTCTGCTCAAGCATTACTGCAATCTCTGACTGTGTCTAGCCCTGATGATAAAGGATTTTCTCTCCCCAAAGATGTGATTTATTACAAGGGCCAGGTGTGGATTGGAAACAATACTGCACTGCGAACCAATTTGATTGTGGCCATGCATTCTACACCAATTGGGGGCCATTCTAGTGTTCAAGCCACTTATTACAGACTCAAGAAATTGTTTCACCGGAAAGGTATGAAGACAGATGTACACAACTTTGTCAAACAATGTACCATCTGCCAACAGGCCAGGCATGAACACCAACATCCTGCTGGTCTCCTTCAACCACTTCTTGTTCCTGCAGGAGCTTGGCAATCACTATCCATGGATTTCATTGAAGGACTTCCCAAATCCGATGGTTATTCGGTGATTGCGGTAGTGGTGGATCGTTTTTACAAACTTTGCTCACTTTCTTCCACTCAAACACCCATTTACTGCAGTGCTGACTGTTGTTAGATAACATTGTCAAACTGCATGGCGTACCTTTGTCCATCGTCTCTGATCGGGATAAGATTTTCATGAGTAATGTGTGGAAAGACCTTATGGCCACATTGGACTCAAAAATGTTGGTTAGTACAGCGTATCACCCACAAACTGACGGCCAGACGGAGCAAGTCAATCAATGCTTGGAGATGTACCTCCGTTGTGCAGTGCAACAGTCTCCAATACGATGGAAATCCTAGCTCGCTTTGGCCGAGCTTTGGTATAATTCCTCTTTTCATACTGCAATCGGCTGTTCCCCTTTCAAGGCATTATATGGGTATGAACCCAATGTGGGATTGGGCATGGTAGTACTAGACTCTACACATCAATCAGTGGCTGACTTGATTCAAGACAGAGAGGCACACTTTGCTATGCTGAAGGAACAGTTGGGTGCTGCTCAAAACCGCATGAAGCTATATGCTGACCAAAAGCGGTCTGATCGTGAATTTCAGGTGGGAGATCAGGTTCTATTGACACTACAACCATATGCTCAATCATCTTTGGTGAATCGACCCTTTCCGAAGCTTGCCTTTAAATTCTTTGGACCCTATAAGATTCTGCAGCGTATTGGTGCAACAGCTTACAAGTTGGACTTGCCGGCCACAAGTCAGATACACTCAGTTTTTCAAAGTTCTCAGCTCAGACCGTTTACTCCGGACTTCTCACCAGTTTATTCAGAATTGCCAGAAATTGCGGACCTCTCTTCTGTGGATGTATCTCCATAACAGATATTGGATCGACGCTTGGTCAAAAAGGGAAGCTCAGCGGTTCCGCTGATGTTGATCAAGTGGACTTTGTTGCCTACTACATCAGCAACCTAGGAGGACTATTATGTGCTCAAGCAGCGTTTTCCTGATGCTGTTGCTTGGGGACAAGCAACTTCTGGAGCGGCGGGAGGTGTTACGGCGGTGGTGTAAAGTATACAAGACGTATTTCCTATATTATGTTTTACGAGTGTGTAAGCGTTTTCTACTTTGAGTGTGTTATGGGTCAAAGGCCAAGGACAGACGTGTATATAGGCTGTCTAGTGTATCGAGTTAGGAACGAACAAAGACAACAGAAAAATAGAACACGGAAGCAAGGAACCTTTCCTCTGCTCCACGTTATCGTCCCTTGATCCTCTTGTCGTGTGCTCACATCGACGGCGAACGCCGACGGCCAAGGGTCATAACAAGCGGGCGTGAGAATTCGGTGGTAGAGGAGGGGCGGGGGCACGCATGTAGGTGAGACATCTACATTACGATTCGGGTTTTTGTTCGTCGCGCGCGAATCTCGTCTGATCTGAATGTTTCCCCTGCCCCTGTTATCGTTTTGGGTTCTGGTGATTTCTCCATTGTGCGTCCCAATCTGGCCGAATACATTTGATTTGCGTGCATAAGGTGAGACATCTACATTCGATTTTTTTTTCTGGGGTTTTTAATTTCCATGCGCGGGGAGGCGTCCCAAATCTGACTGATCTGAGCGGTCTCTCCCTGTTTCATTTTGGTGTCTGGCGATTTCTCCACTGCGCGTCCAATCCGGCCGAATACCCAATGGCAGACGAGTTGCGGGAATAAGGTGAGACATCCACTCGACTATGTGTTTCATATTGTCACGGATTTCCCCCAAGGAAGGATCCCCACTCATCGTGCTCTTTGTTTTTCGCATCATTTTTAATTCAGGAACTGACTTCTGGAGCGGAAGAGAAGTAGGTGCAAGGAGAGGAACATTGCACACGAAGGTCTGATTCCGATCACAGGTGCCCTGAGCATTAGGCTTCCCACACTTTGTTTTTCGCTGGATGCATGCTGTACACTGGAAATTCAGAGCAGTCCCAGCAGCATTGCGAGTTTTTTCGATCCCAGTTGGTCTGAGCTAGTTCGCATACTTTTTCCCTAACTCTAAAAGGTTGCTAATCTTACCTCAATATTTTTTTAGGAGAAAAAGAGAAAAAACGAACTCCAACAGTTCACCCAAACCTTCCCCAATATATTAGCGATGCTAAAAAACAATCTGCCACCGCGTATATTTTAGCGTTGGCGTTCCTCCCCCAATCCTGATTCCCGCACGCCCGCGCGTCCCTTCTGATGGGCCCAATACGATGACGTGGCCTGTTTTGAAATATTGGGGGCAATTTATTAGCGATCTGCTGTAGATTGATATGTTTTTGGGGGAAATTTTTTTAGAAGAACTCCCAATATATAGTTTTGGGGAAGAATTTTTTGGGTACTCTTGAAGTTGCTCTAATGCATGGTATTAACGCTAGTTCAGGAATAATTTCAGAAGTAGCATGTTTATGCATGCTGCACACTTTTTTTGTGTGTTATATAGTAGTCCCTGCAACAACATCCTTGTTCAGAGCAGTTCACCTTTTTTTGTCAAGTGGTGCAGACTGCAGAATAATCTATTTTTGTAGGTTAATTTTTCGCGCTTACAGGAATGTGTGGAAATAATACAATTCAACAGGCATTAGGCATCATCAGGCATTGATAATACAATTTTTTTTGTTCAGTGGTTATATTAACATACAAAGTAGTTCTGAGTAGTTCGAGTAACATTTAATCTAAATTAACACCAGTTATAGTAACATGTGCAGATAATAGCATGTTTTCTAATTAGATTCATGTTGCTTTTTGAGGGTTTTTTTTAAAAAAATTTAGTTAGAACACCATCACCATAGCTGGCAGGTGCTGTGGCTGCCTGTTGGGGGGAAATATTAACGATCTCCTAAATACCGCTTAAAGGAACAAACATAAAGGCCCAGGCCCATCCAGGATAACAAAATCACCGTCAAGCCCAACATGAGCAAAACTCCGCCTTGCCCGACCGCGGTCTCAGGGTCGGGAACGTCCGACCTCCCGCCACGAGGCTCCGCCTCGTCCGACCGCAACCCCGGGGTCGGGGGCGCCCGACACCTAGCCACAAGGTTCCGCCTCGTCCGACCTCGAGCACAGGGGTCGGACTCACTGGGCCCCCCAGGACGTATATCCCTCTCGGGTGCGGGCCGGGCGGTCAAGGTAACGATCTCGCGGGTCCCCCTTGTCGACCTTGTCATAAATGCGCCGTAGGCCTGGCAGGGAGAAGGATGACCGCGCTCCTCACGCAACCCGCTGCAAGTACCCATGCACGACCACACTGTACAAGCTACAGTGCTGGCGGCTTCCTTCCATTCACCGCAAGGTACTCATGGCCTGCGCCGACCGGAGCAAGAGGAAGACTCGCCCATCCTTGGGCCCCGCGCGCCCGGCAGCGGGGATATGACGCCCTCTCTCCTCAAGCCATCATCAGGATAGTGGCATCCGCCGTCCCTCCCAACGGACACCGGAGTGACGACGAAACGCCTTCATCATAACCCGACGCCTACGGACACCGAAGAGGCTATCTGTAGGGCGCGACGTCAGTTGGCACACGGCCGCCCTCCTCCTCCAGCATGCACGCCGGCGCTCGTCAGGGGCCAGCGAAGGCGCCGGGCGCCTAGGAACTTGGTTTCTCCCTTCTTGCCGTATTTTTACCATACTACATTTAAACTCTTACCGTCCTCATCACCCGGTCTCAAACTGTAACCCCGGCAGCCCCCTTCCGATATAAAAGGGGGCATCTTGGGCCAGAGACGGGGGATCGGCTTCTTCTCCCACAAGCCAACAACACCTTGCTACTCTCCCTGAGAGCGCAAGCACGAAAGAGACTTGGGACCAGTCCCTCTCTCGTCGATCTGTAACCCCTACTACAGAACCCCGCGTGGTCAATACGAGCATCCACGATACTGGACGTAGGGCTTCCCTTGCCCGAACCAGTCTAAACTCGTGTCTCCCACGCCACCATCTGAAGTCTTACGCGTATAAAAGAAATTTACTAGTCTAGGTCTTGATCCGCTAATCTTGACAACGACAGTTGGCGCGCTAGGTAGGGGACCTTTGCACGTACATCTCCGGCCTCAGATGGCCAATTACGATACCAACTTCGCCCCAGGCTCCCTGATCCGTTTCGTGAGCCTGGACTTCCTCGCCACCGGGGAAGGGATCGAGCTGATCCCTATCCTCATCGTAGCCGCTCGTCCCGCCGTCCTCGGCCCCGCCGCCGGGACGGCGGCGAGTGACCAGGCGCATACCAAAAGGCCTTTCCCAGGAGGGCAGTTTTTCGGGTTACGCAACACCGTGGAGACCCACGGCCGCCTCCTAACACGGTCCATGACCGTGTCGCCCGCGAGCGGCGAGCTCGCAGGCGCGGCGAGGACGATCTCTGACACCGGCTCCAGCAGTGGGAGCCCTCACCCCTCACGTGAGTGTCTCATGGCCGATGCGCACTCCGAGGGGTCCAACGGCAACGGCGCCGAGGGGAGACAGAGGACTCCCCCCTCGCGTGCCGCGGCTACAACCGGAGCCTTACCAAGGGCACCAGAGTGCTCTCAGCAGCCGGAGGCGCACGCGGGCTCCCGCCAAGAGATCGAGCACCCCCCCCCACGAGGGCGGAGCACGACAACGTGCGCGCGATGTCCAGTAGCGCATTTGCGCGGACGAAGAGCGTCCACAGCTCTTCGCCCGCGCCAGCCAAAACGTCGCAGCTGCGGCAGTCTTGCTCCGGCAACTCCCCGAACCGCCGACGCCCGAGGAGCGACAGGCACGCCAAGAGATGCGCAACCTGCTCGAATGCGCCGCCGTCCAGCAGGCGGAAAGTTCCACGTCCCGGCGACGCGGGCAGAACGCCAGCAGGGCGACGCCCGACGCGCCCCCGGAAAGACGGGGGGAGTCTGTCCATCAGCCCCCTCCTAGGGCAAATCAGGCCGCGTCTGCCCGACGGACGCCACCACCCGCGAGAGGCGAGGCTCGATCCGCCCACCAGCGAGTCGGCCCCGTCCGCGACGCCCGCGACACCCTGAACGCGCGGAGGCGCTCCCGCGCGGACAGGGAGGACGGGGTGGATCGTGGCTACCACGTTCACCGCGGCGGGCGCTACGACAGCGGGGAAGACCGCAGCCCGAGCCCCAGCCCGGCTGGACCCCGGGCCTTCTCTGCGCGCATCTTGAACGCGCCCTTTCCGCCGCGCTTCAGGCAACCAACAAATATGGCCAAATACTCAGGGGAAACGAACCCTGGAGTTTGGCTCAATGACTACCGGCTTGCATGTCAAGCCGGCAGGGCGGATGATGACCTGTTTATCATCCGCAACCTACCCCTCTTCCTGGCCGACTCAACGCGAGCTTGGCTGGAACATATCCCGACGGGACGAATCCGCAGCTGGAACGACCTGAAGGAAGTCTTCATAGGGAACTTCCAAGGCACGTACACGCGCCCCGGCAATTCCGGGGACCTCCGGAGCTGTCGCCAGGGAGCGGACGAGTCCCTCCGGGATTATATCCGGCGCTTCTCCAGGAAGCGCACCGAGCTCTCCAACGTCACGGACGCCGACGTCATAGGGGCTTTCCTAGCGGGAACCTCCTGCCGGCCCCTCGTCCACGAGCTGGGGCGCCGAGGCCCGCGAATCACGGAGGAGCTCCTCAACATCACCACCAGTTATGCCTTGGGCGAAGAGGCTGTTGGAGCGATCTTCGACCGCTCCAAAGGCAAGGCAAAGCAGGAGGAGGATGCTGACGAAGGAACCTCCAACCGCCAGCAGAAGAAGAAGGGCAAACAACGACGCAAGGCTCCCCTCGTGGCTGCTGTCAAGCGTAAGCGCGGGCAGCCACCCCCCGAGGGCACTCCCGGCTTCTTTGACAAACTGCTTGAGGGACCGTGCCCGAACCACGAGTTCCCCGCGAAGCATGCCTATAAAGACTGCAACCTCATGAAGAGGTACTTTGTGGGCAACCCGGTGAAAGGTGACCGGAAGCGAAAGCCCGATGAGGAAAAGAAGGGCGACGAAGAGAAGGAAGACGGCTTTCCCAAGGTGGACAGTTGCTTCATGATCTTTGGCGGCTCCACGGTGTACGACTCCAAGCGCCGGCAGAAGCTGGAGCGCCGGGAGGTCTACGCGGCCGAGCCAGCAACTCCGGCCTTCCTGGACTGGTCGGGACCGGCCATCACCTTCGGTCGGTCCGACCACCCTTGACGCGTCTGGCATCCGGGACGCTACCCCCTCGTCGTCGACCCCATCGTAGGCACGACGCGCCTCACCAAGGTGCTCATGGATGGGGGCAGCGGCCTCAACATTCTCTATGCCGAGACCCTCGATGCTATGGGGATCGACCGTTCCCGCCTCCATCCCAGCAAGGCGCCTTTCCATGGTGTCGTGCCGGGGAAGCAGGCAATGCCTTTCGAGCAAATCGACTTGCCCATTACTTTCGGGACCCCTTCCAACTACAGGAAGGAGGTCCTCACCTTCGAGGTGGTAGGGTTCTGCGGAACCTACCACGCCATCTTGGGACGGCCATGCTACGCAAAGTTCATGGCCATCCCCAACTACACCTACCTCAAGCTCAAGCTACCGGGGCCCAACGGGGTCATCACCGTCGGTACGACCTTTCAGAAGGCGTATGAGTGTCACGAGCGATCTGGCGGTCCAGCTCGCGGAGGCCACCGAGGGCCGGCCCGACTCCAAGCAGCCGACCACCTCCTTTGAGCCCACCGAAGGCATCAAGGAGGTCCCCCTCAATCCCAGCAGTTCCAACGGAGGGGTCGTGCGGATCAGCGTTGCCTTGTCCCCCAAATAGGAAAGCGCGCTCGTCGACTTCCTCCGCGCGAACAGCGACGTCTTCGCGTGGAAGCCCTCGGACATGCCTGGCATTCCGAGAGAAGTCGTCGGGCACTCCTTGAACATCAAGGCTGGTTCCAAGCTAGCGAAGCAAGGGCTGCGCCGCTTCGACGAGGAAAGGCGCAAGGCCATCGACGAGGAGCTCCAGAAGCTTCTGACGGCCGGGTTCATCAAGAAAGTGCACCATCCCGAGTGGCTAGCTAATCCTGTTCTTGTACCGAAAAAGAACGGGAAATGGAGGATGTGCGTTGATTATACCGGTCTGAACAAGGCATGCCCAAAGGATCCGTTTCCTTTGCCACGCATAGATCAAATAGTCGACTCAACCGCCGGGTGCGAAACCCTCAGCTTCCTCAACGCATATTCCGGCTACCATCAGATTGTGATGAAAGAGTCCGACTAGCTCGCCACCTCTTTCATCACCCCCTTTGGCCCCTACTGCTACGTTAAGATGCCATTCGACCTCGAAAACTCGGGGGCTACTTTCCAGCGATGCATGCTAAAGTGCTTCGGGGACCTCATCGGGCGGACCGTAGAGGCGTACGTCGATGACATTGTGGTCAAATCCAAGAGGGGTGATCAGCTCGTCCCTGACCTTGAACTAGCCTTCGAAAGGCTGAGGGATAAGCGGATTAAGCTCAATCCCGAGAAATGTGTATTCGGAGTCCCGAGGGGCATGCTATTAGGCTTCATCGCCTCCGTGCGCGGCATCGAAGCGAATTCGGAGAAGATAGCGGCCATCAGCGACATGGGGCCAATCCAGAACATAAAGGGAGTCCAGCGCGTCACGGGATGCTTGGCGGCCCTAAGACACTTCATCTCGCGCCTCGGTGAGCGAGGGCTTCCTCTCTATCGACTCCTGAAAAAGACTGATCGCTTCAAATGGACTGGCGAGGCCCAGGAGGCACTTGACCGGCTCAAGGACCTCCTGACGAAGGCCCCGGTCCTAGTCCCGCCGACCGATGGCGAGCCCCTCTTGCTCTACATCGCGGCGACCACCCAGGTGGTTAGCGCTGCCTTGGTGGTGGAACGAGAAGAGGAGGGACACGCTCTCAAGGTGCAACGCCCGGTGTATTTCATCAGCGAGGTCTTGTCCGAGTCCAAGACACGTTACCCACAGATCCAGAAGCTCATCTATGCCGTCCTTATCACGAAGAGGAAGCTGCGCCACTACTTCACCTCCCACCCGGTAACGGTTGTTTCGTCATTCCCGTTAGGCGAAGTGATCCGGAACCAGGACGCCACGGGAAGGATCGTGAAGTGGGCGCTCGAGCTCATGGACCAGGGCATCACCTACACCCCACGCACCGCCATCAAGTCCCAGGTACTCGCTGACTTCATGGCAGAGTGGACGGAGATTCAAACGCCATCGGCGCCGGAGAAGCAGGAGTACTGGACAATGTACTTCGATGGGTCGCTGATGAGGGCCCACGCCGGAGCGGGTCTCGTCTTCGTCTCTCCTCTAGGCGTGCGCATCAGGTACATGATCCGCCTCCATTTTCCTGCGTCCAACAATGTCGCCGAGTATGAAGCCCTCCTCAACAGGCTCCGCATCGCCATCGAGCTGGGCATCCGTCGGCTAGACATCTGGGGCGACTCCCAGCTAGTCGTCGAACAAGTCATGAAGGAGTGGAGCTGCCACGACCCCAAGATGGCAGCCTACTGCAACGAGGTTCGTAAGCTCGAAGACAAGTTCGACGGGCTAGAGCTCAACCACGTCGCAAGGCGCTTCAACAAAGCCGCCGACGAGCTGGCGAAGGCGGCGTCCGGCCGAATGCCCGTCCCCGACGGCGTCTTCGTTAGCGACCAGTTGAAGCCTTCAGTCCGTTACCCAGAGCCGGCGGGGGTCGGCGAACCACCCCCGGCCCCGGGATCAGGCCCCGACTCAGGGGAGGTCGGCAGCACGCCACCTATCCCAGGCCTGGGCGCCAATCCTGAGGGGGTCGACATCGTTTTACCCGACTCGGCCCTGGGAGCCAATCCCTCCGGCCCCATGATCATGGAAATCACGGCAGACTCCACGGTGGGGGCCGACCCCCCGGCCGACTGGAGAGCCCCATACCTCGACTACCTTGTCCGCGACACGCTCCTGGCAGACAAGACGGAGGCCCGTAGGATTGCGCGCCGCGCCAAATCCTTTGCCGTCATCAACCAGGAGCTCTACAAGAGAAGCTACACTGGGATCCTCCAGCGCTGCATCCCTATCGAACAGGGAAAGGCACTGATAGGATATCCACGCCGGAGCCTGCGGTCACCACGCCGCGCCAAGGACCCTCGTTGGCAACGCCTTCTGGCAAGGTTTCTACTGGCCGACCACGGTCGCCGACTCTACTCAGGTAGTCCGCACCTGTGAGGGGTGCCAATTCTTTGCGCGCCAGACTCACCTGACCGCGCAGGCGCTACAGACCATCCCCATCACATGGTCGTTCGCAGTCTAGGGGCTGGATCTCGTCGGACCCTTCAAAAAAGTGCCCGGGGGCTTCACCCACCTACTTGTCGCCGTTGACAAGTTCTCCAAGTGGATCGAGGAAAGACCGGTGGCGCAAATCAGGTCCGAACAAGCGGTACAGTTCTTCACCGACATCATCCACCGCTTCGGGATCCCAAATTCCATCATCACCGACAACGGCACGCAGTTCACCGGGAAAAGATTCCTCCAGTTCTGCGATGACCACCACATCCGAGTGGACTGCGCGGCTGTGGCACACCCCTGCACGAACGGGCAAGTCGAGCAAGCCAACGGCATGATACTCCAGGGTCTCAAGCCACGGATCTTCGATCGCCTCAAAAAGTTCGGCGGATGATGGGTTGCCGAGCTCCCCGCAGTCCTTTGGAGCCTGAGGACGACCCCCAGCCGGGCAACGGGCTTCACCTCGTTCTTCATGATTTACGGGTCCGAGGCCATCCTGCCCACTGATCTAGAATACGGATCACCGAGGGTCAAGGCATACGACGAACAAGGGAACCAGGCATCGCGCGAGGACGCACAAGATCAACTCGATGGGGCACGAGACGTAGCCCTGCTGCACTCGGCTAAGTACCAGCAGGCCCTACGGCGTTACCACAGCCGTAAGGTGCAAGGCCGAGCCTTCAACGTTGGCGATCTGGTGCTCCGCCTCGTCCAGGACAACAGGGGTCAGTACAAGTTAACTCCCCCATGGGAAGGTCCCTTCATCGTCGTGCAAGTACTGCGGCCAGGCACCTACAAGCTGGCGACTCCCGATGGGCAGATCTTCAGCAATGCCTGGAACATAGAACAGCTAAGGCGCTTTTACCCCTAGCTCTTATTTCGAAGTTCTGCACAAACTTATCTGCGGTTTTGATAATTTTTTTTTTGTGTAAAAAGAAAACCCAAGCCGTCTCGGTTCAGGCTTTTCCCGTCAAAGCTCAGGGGTATCCGACCCTGGCCTCGTTCCAGGGCCGCATACCCCTCGGGGGCTATCAGGGACTCCGTCCCAAGCCATTTGGCACCATCTAAAAGAAACATTTTTTCTTTCAAACCAAGCCCCCCTTTCTAGACTTTTGGACGCAAAAAGAAAAAGAATACGCGAACGGTGCTCAGGCAAGATTGATCGGACTGCGAAAAAACCTACGCCCCAGCGGCTACGGCGCCTTCACTCATCAAAGCTTACTGACACACCCGACAACGCATTCTAAACTTTCAAGCCCAAAGGAACAGTAAAGGGGATTGGAAACTTTCGAACGACAAAATTATAAAAAGGCCCGTATGGCCATCACGAAACAAGTTCGAAACTAACATATTTACAATTTGGGCGCAAGCCCGGTACAGCTAACCATACGAGGGGTCTTCAGGAGGGACGGCCTCATCCTCAAGGAGCTTCGCGAGGGCTTCCGCTGGGGTGAACACCGCCGCATCAATCTCGTCCAGCTCGACCTCGGAGTAACCGGCGGCGTACCCTCCGCTCATCCCGGCAAAGTTGATGCCGGAATAGTAGGAGCCGAAGACCCCGAAGGCTCGCCGCACGCCGGTGTGAAGCGCGTCCACGGCGATCTCGTGACTCCGGCGGCGTACCCCGAGGACACGAGCCGGTAGAGAGCTCGACCCCTCCTCCAGAACCACGCCGAAGCCGTCGCAGACGACGCGGACCGCATCCCGCAGGGCGCCGTGCTCACTACGCTCCGCGTTGAGCAAGTCCTTCAACTTGGCGAGTTCGCTTGCAGGAATCATCCAGAAAAGCCCATCTGGTCAGGAACCACCGCAACACCACGGGAACGCAGAAACGAAAAGGAGTCTCACCGTCGGCCCAGGCCTTTAGCTCGCGCTCCCAGTCGGCTCCTTGAGACACGGTGGTCTGGAGTCCCTGCACTTGCGACCGGAGGTGACCGACCTCCACGCCAAGGTCAGCCGCCACCTTCTCAGCCTCCTCCTTCTTGACCTTCTCGGCGTTCCGGTCCTGCCAAGCCTTGTGCCGCTCGCACCGGATGCGCTCGACGGTCTTCTGGAGGGCTTCATGTTCCCCCTTCAGCCGTGCGAGCTCCTCAGCATCGCGGCGGGCCCTCTCAGCGGCAGCCTGGAACTCCTCACGGTCAAGACGGGCCTTGTCGATGACGGCTTGGAGCTTGGCCTCCGACCGCCGCGCCTCCTCCTGCGCCGCCTCCTCACGCCTCTGCAGGTCAGCGACAACCCCCTGGGCGGCCGTAACCTGCATAGACAGCTCCCTGGTGCGCTCCCTCTCCACGTTGAAGCGCTCCCAGAGCCCCCGCTCCAGCCGGAGGAAATCAGATTTCCCCCGACTGCACTCTTGGAGGGCCTGCAAATCAAGGTGCCATCAGGGACAAAGCAATGGGAAATGATGGTCACCAACAGGAGAAGCAACGTACCTGGCTACCAGGGAGAACGGCGTTGTCCAGAGCCCCCAACGCCGAGGACAGAGCCGCGCGGGCGTGGGCGAGGCCACCCTGCACCGCCTGCCACTTGTGCCACTCCGCGGCGTCATCCAGAGTGAAGAGGTGCCTCGGCGGGTCCTCACGGGATGCCCAGCGAAGGACGGACCCTCTCCACGCCCTGGGAACGGTGGGAGCCGGGGCCGAGGTGGGAGCCGATCCTGACGCTGCCGTCGAGGTTGGCACCACCACACTGGAAGCCGCCGGGTTCACCGACGGCCCCGCGCCTGCACACCCGTCGCCGCCGAGGCCGCCGCGGGGTCGCCCAATAGCAGCGCAGCCTCCGACGCAAGTGGCAAGATAGGAATCCCCACGGCTACCTCACCCTCCGCTGCAACCGCCAAGAGAGGCTCCTCCGCCCCTGCCGGAGTC
Organism: Setaria viridis; assembly: GCF_005286985.2. Lineage (NCBI taxonomy): Eukaryota > Viridiplantae > Streptophyta > Magnoliopsida > Poales > Poaceae > Setaria > Setaria viridis. Next base: position 21,299,486 of record NC_048265.2, on the reverse strand, counting down.
CCTCGAGCGGGCCCCTCCGCCTCCGCCATCGGAGCCACCTCCGCTGGGATCCTCGGGGCGGAGGTCCCCGCCTTCGTCGCCGCTGCCTCCTCCACCGCAGTTGCAGGGGCAGGCACTCCCTCCTCTGTCGCCACCGCCACCAATCCCGCCACGGCTACGGGGGCATCCGTCCCGCCTCCCATCACCGTCGCCTCCTCCGCCTCGTCGGCGTCAAGGTCGATCACCTCCTCGGCCTGAGGACCCGGGGGAATGATGCCCTGCGCCGTAGGGACGATCGGGGGAACCGAAGGCGGAATGGGGTCCACTCCCCCTCCCGCGACCGACGCCGCCGTCGCTCCGCCAGCCACCGTCACGGGGGCCGCCTCCGCGGAAGGGTCTGCGGCCTCACCAAGGACCCCGCTGCTCGCCGCGGGCAGGACCGCGGTCCGTCCCCCGGAGGAGGACGACACCCGCAACGCCTTTTTGGGCGTCAGCTGCAGGACGAGGCCACGAGGGGTGGCGCTGCACATCAATGAGCAAACGTCAGCGGGAACGAACGCGAGAAGGGGAGAGGAACAAGACGCACGAGGAAGGCCAACTTACGTTCCTTAAGCACAAGGGCGACGCGTGCGCTTCGCTTCGGAGCCCGACGTCGACCCCGGGGCATCCGGCAACGGCCGCTTGTCGCCGCTTCGCTGCCCTCCAGCCTCGGGCGCGACGGCGGAGGTGGCCTCCGCGGACCTCCGAGGAGCGCCCTGGGCGGTCTCCTGGGGGGCGCCCCACACCGGCTCCTGGGCAGCGGCGGGGGTAGGCTCCGAAGACCCCCGGGGGACGCTCCGCGCCGGTTCCAGGGAGGAGCCCCGTGTCGACCCCTAGGGGGCACCCCTCGCCGACCCTTGGGGAGCGTCCCGCGCCGGCTCCTGGGAGGCGCCCCACGCCGACCCCTGGGGGGCGTCCCACGTCAACTCCTGGGGGGCGCTCCGTGCCGACCCCTGGGGCGCAGCCCCAGGGCCTTACGGAACCAAGGCCCGGGCGGACGCCCCCTTCGCTACACCCCCCACGGCCGTCTGCGGGCGCACCTCCCGGATTACAAGTGCGCCCGATCGGAGGGAGGAAATCAGCTCTTCCCCCTCTTCATCATCTTCCTCATCTTCATCCTCTTCATCATCATCGTCGTCGTCGTCGTCGTCTGTCACGACCTGCCCCCTCCGCCGCCGTTGGAGCTCCTTGGCGGCCTTCTTCTCCTTCTTCGCCGTCACCTTGTCCTTACGGCGCTTCTACGCCTCGGCAAGGATACGGTTGCGCGTCCGCCGATCAGCGACCTCCGGCACCGGCGGGAGCGAGTCCATGACCCAGGTCAGCGCACCCTACGAACGCAAAACAGCCCCACGTCAGAATGACAATTACAAGACGCGAACAAAGGAAGTCGGCACCCCAACCCCTTACCAGGTCTATGAAGCCCGCGTCCGGGCGCATCGGCAGGTGCTCGGGCACCAGGTACTCGGCGTCCTTGTCCTCCAGTGCCTCCCGAATCCATTGCCGGATCTCGGAGGCGGCAAGCGCACCCACCGCCAAGCGGTGCCCTCAGTCGGCGCGTCCGGAGTCATGGCGGCAAGCAAGCGGACCCGGAGCATCAGCGGCGCCCTCGCCGGGCATGGTACGCTCCGATGACCCCGGCGCCACTAAGCCCACTCCTCTTCAGCTGCTCGATGGCCTGCAGCAGGTCGAAGATCCGCTTCTTCTCCTTGTCCACCGGCCCGTACGCCCACACCTCCGGTGCCACGTCGATGGTACGGCCGGTGAACTCCGGCAGGGGGGAGTCCGAGTAGTTCTTCACGTAGAACCACTGGTTGTGCCACCCCTTGTGGGACGCCGAGGTCTTCATCACCATATACTCCTTGGAGCGAGTATGGTGGAGGTAGATCCCGGCGCACCCGATCGGCACCGGAGGCGACCGCTGCTCGCTCCCCCTCTTCTCCGTCTTCTGGTACAAACTCACTGTGAAGAAATACTTCCACAGCGAGAAGTTGGGCTTGATGCCCAGGAACCCCTCGCACAGTACGACGAACGCCGCAATGTGCTGAATCCCGTTGGGGTTGAGGTGCTGGAGCTCGAGCCCGTAGTAATGGAGGAGCCCCCGGAAGAAGCGGCTCAGTGGGGTAGCGAAAACCGCTCATGGAAGTGAGCGAAGGAGACGACGTAGCCGGGGGGAGGTGTCGGCACTTGCTTCGGCCCCGGCAGCTCCCACTCGCTCGCCTCCGTCCTCTCGCAGAGGAGGCCTTTCCGCACCAGGCCCTCAGCGCGCGAGGAGTTGAAATGAGAGATCCCCAAGAACCCATCGCCGGAGGAGGAGGAAGCTTGACGGAGGTGGGAAGAAAGTGCGCGGCTGGGGCGGAGGAAGGCGAAGCGGACACAGGTGAGCTAAGTGCGAGGCTGGAGAAAGAAAGGGCTTGAATGCAGAAGGCGGGCGGAACCAGCGAGGTAGGCTTCCGTTTTTATAGGAAAGGCGCGGGGGAAGCCAAATCGACGCCCCTGCAACCATAAATGCGGCGCCAGGTACGCCCCTGCCACGCCCACTTCCTTTTCGGAAATCGCGCACACGATCGGCCGCGAAAACATCCTATCCTCCTCGATCCGCGGGACGACGCTCCCCATAACTCCGTCTCCCAGAAGGCACGCCCACGACGTCCCCCACGTTCAGCCCAAACGCAACGACCGCTCCGTTCCGGCCCAAGGCCCACCGAAAGGTAATAAAGGGATACGGGGCTGAAAACGCCCCTACGGCCCATTACGATCCAGAGGTTCGAAGGCTGGCCCGCTACGGGTTCGACAGCTGCCTCAGGATATCCCCCGAGCGAGGGGTGAGAAGGGACGGGTCCGCTAGCGGCCAACACCCAGGCGAGCGAAAGCCAAGGGCGTCCTGACCTCACATTCGAGTCCTGACCGGCATCAAAGTTCATGGTTTTTCCACGAGGAAAGGCAATGAGCCCCCGGGTCCGACCGAACGGACCCGGGAACTATATGAACTGGCCGGCTGGAAACTGGAGTACGCCACCAGCTTGGCCCGAGCCGGACCCCCCCGAACGGGGACCGGGACTCCACTCGAACCTACCCGTTCGCAGCTCAACGAGCACCACGGTTCGTCCAACGAGGATAGCGTGGCCCGGCTCAACCCCTCCATCCCAGCAAACGGACGCTTGAGGGATAACGATCAAAAGATGACCTAGCCTCCCGATCGGTCCCCTCAACGCGCGGGGGCTCGGGGGCTAGCATCGCAACCAACGACCACGCGTGTGGTCGCGATTCGCAGGCTCCCCGGCCAAGCTGGGATAACAACGTATCCTACCCCTAATCAATCAAACCGACACCCCTGTCGCCATAAAACACGGCGCCGGCTTGCGGGATGAGCAGAAAATTTCCGGCGAGACGACGAAAGAAGCCTCCGGAGGAGCACTCCTGCTCCACCACAGGCTCGGGGGCTACTGTTGGGGGGAAATATTAACGATCTCCTAAATACCACTTAAAGGAACAAACATGAAGGCCCAGGCCCATCCAGGATAACAAAATCACCGTCAAGCCCAACATGAGCAAAACTCCGCCTCGCCTGACCGCGGTCTCAGGGTCGGGAACGTCCGACCTCCTGCCACGAGGCTCCGCCTCGTCCGACCGCAACCTCGGGGTCGGGGGCGCCCGACCCCTCGCCACAAGGTTCCGCCTCGTCTGACCCCGAGCACAGGGGTTGGACTCACTGGGGCCCCTAGGACGTATATCCCCCTCGGGTGCGGGCCGAGCAGTCAAGGTAACGATCCCGTGGGTCCCCCTTGTCGACCTTGTCATAAATGCGCTGCAGGCCTGGCAGGGAGAAGGATGACCGCGCTCCTCATGCAACCCGCTGCAAGTACCCATGCACGACCACACTGTACAAGCTACAGTGCTGGCGGCTTCCTTCCATTTGCCGCAGGGTACTCATGGCCTGCGCCGACCGGAGCAAGGGGAAGACTCGCCCATCCTCGGGCCCCATGCGCCCTTGGGCCCCGCACGCCCGGCAGCGGGGATATGACGCCCTCTCTCCTCAAGCCATCATTAGGACAGTGGCATCCGCCGTCCCTCCCAACGGACACCGGAGTGACGACGAAACGCCTTCATCATAACCCGACGCCTACGTACACCGAAGAGGCTATCTGTAGGGCGCGACGACAGTTGGCACACGACCGCCCTCCTCCTCCAGCATGCACGCCGGCGCTCGTCAGGGGCTGGCGAAGGCGCCGGGCGCCTAGGAACTTGGTTTCTCCCTTCTTGCCGTATTTTTACCATACTACGTTTAAACTCTTACCGCCCTCATCACCCGGTCTCAAACTGTAACCCCGGCAGCCCCCTTCCGATATAAAAGGGGGCATCGGGGGCCAGAGACGGGGGATCGGCTTCTTCTCCCACAAGCCAACAGCACCTTGCTACTCTCCCTGAGAGCGCAAGCACGAAAGAGACTTGGGACCAGTCCCTCTCTCGTCGATCTGTAACCCCTACTACAGAACCCCGCGTGGGCAATATGAGCATCCACGATACTGGACGTAGGGCTTCCCTTGCCCGAACCAGTCTAAACTCGTGTCTCCCACGCCACCATCTGAAGCCTTACGCGCATAAAAGAAATTTACTAGTCTAGGTCTTGATCCGCTAATCTTGATAACGACACTGCCTAATGGCCATTTATTTTTTAGCTAGCCTACTCTACTAGCATATACTGAACATGCATGCAGTACTTGTTAGCTATCCAGAAGTCACACTGATCTGTTTTTTTGTTACCTGTGAACTAATGTCTTCCCTTTTCTTCCATATCTGGTTGCAGCTTAGGCATTGGCTAGAGGACAAAGATGTCAGCTTGGTGGTGTGTCATCATCCAATGTGGTAGGTATAGTATGGTATATGCATATTTTTTAGTACTAAGTTTATAATTTAGGCAATTATATGAGCCACTATGCAACTAGGGTGTGCTAGTTCTCTATAATCGAGGTCAGAGATATTAGATTCTATAATTCAGCAATTTAGGTCCTACGATGAAGCATTGTAGGCTATACAATATAGAAATTTAGCAACCATGGATAAGCAAGTTTGGGGGTATGATCTATAAATTAAGAATTTATAGCTTATCAGTTTAGCTTTGTGTAAAAGGTGAAGCTTTTAATTTTTCTATAGGCATTACTCATAGACTAGAGGGTACTAGAGCTCTGTTTCCTGCAGCAGCATCATTTGATGATGATCCAACGGTCTCAGCTGCTATAAGAACAGAAATAACAGCACATAGGAAGAGGCTGTGTCGTGACGATGAACGGGGGCATTCGTGTTAATATAAATCATGTACAAAGCGTCTTTCTCTCATTTTATGCAAAGTGCTATTCTTGTGGCAAAGTACTATTCTCAGTTAGTCAAAGTATTATTCTTAGGCAAATCATTGTTAGTAGTTATGCAAAATCACCTCATACCCCCCCTTCCCTTCTTATTATCTGCTACATGCTAATTGATTTGGTCTTCTTTGTTTCTCATTGTATGGCAGACATAAACGTAGCAGAACGGTTATGCAAGTATGAAGTCTTGTAATGTGCATTTTGTGATAATATGTTGGTGCTCTTTTTTATCTGCTATGACTTATGTACGGCTGAACCTATTCAGAGTAGTTTTGTTGGTATGTTTTGATCTTGGTGACGTTTACTCTTGGAAAATTTAGAAAAAGTGAACCATGGGCTGGTTCCCCAAATCTAGATGAGGAGGTGCATCCTAAGTTTATTCTTCAATTTTGGTAGGATGAACCCAAGACGGATTAAGTCGTTCTATTTCGCAAACCAAACAACAAAGTGAGAAATGAGAAGATGATAGATTACTTCATTCCTTAAACCAAACACCCTATTAGAGATTCAAACAATTTCGAAGAGATATGCTGCTGCCAACAAAATTGACATTAAAGGAGGCTACATTAAGCAACTCAAAACTTCAAAACTTAGGGGGTGTTTGTTTCTTTAGCACCTCCTAAAATTTCTGTCACATCGAATGTTTAGATACTAATTAGGAGTATGAAACATAGGCTAATTACAAAACCAATTGCATAGATGGAGACTAATTTGCGAGATGAATCTATTAAGCCTAATTAGTCCATGATTTGATAATGTGATGCTACAGTAAACATGTGCTAATGATGGATTAAATAGGCTTAATAGATTCGTCTCGTGAATTAGCCTTCATCTGTGTAATTAGTTTTATAATTAGCTCATGTTTAGTCCTCCTAACTAGCCTTCGTAAATTTAATGTGACATATATTTTAGTTAGAACTAAAGATCCAAACACCCCTTTAATTGCATTGCATTAAAGCAGATCATCGCCTAACAAGAAGGCAATATACAAACCAAATTCGCACATCATTCGCCCCATGGCCTAGCTAAATCCTTATCAGAATCGCCACCCCTAGTACGCCGTCAGGGTGGTGGTCGCCCTCCGCGCGGCGCTCCTGCAGCTGCAGCTCGGTCAAGCGAAACGCCCATAGCTCGACCTCCAACTTCCGTCCAATCTCTTCCGCCGCAGCCATGGCTTCCGGGAGCTGGTTGTCTCTCAGGAAAAGCCCCCACCCGGTGCCGGAGAACCGGTAGGCCCTGCTCGCCTCGGTCCAATTCAGCCTCATGCCGAACCGCCAGCCGTGGCGGTCGTAGACCGGCACCTCAATCCCGTAGAGGTGGCCCTCGCGGACCTCGTGGTGCTCGCGCACGCGCTCCTTCTCGCTCTCAGTGAGGAACGCCGTGAGCGCGCTGGCGTCGCCGTCGTCCGACCTGCAGGGAATCAGCAGCCGCGTCTGGTTCATGTTGACGTCGGCCCTGTGGAGCGTCTTCCGGTAGACGAGCCGCGGGGCCGTGGCGCCGAGCGCGGCCAAGACGTCCCGCAGCGTGGCGAGCTGCGCATCGTCGCCTAGTGATCCTCCGGCGGCGTCCATGGTTCTGGGTTCACGTACCTTTTGCAAGTGTACGCTCGTAAATCATTACATATATATATTGCCTGAACTAACAGGAGGATGGAATAGTAGCAAAAATCAAAGATATATCCTATATGATGTAATCGTGGTCGAAAAGGAGACTGCACGCCATATATACTGAAGCCGTGAACACATAGATCTTCTCACACAAATCGTGCGACCTGCATACGAGAGTTCCTTGCGTGTAAAAGTTCCGCGAGTGTTCCAAATTGTTAGCAGCAGCTAGCGGTACGAAGGACCTGCAGCCCCATTTTTATTTAGGCGCTGCTAGCGTCCGGACGTTCGATGGGAAAACTTCCAATGCTTAGTTAGTCCATCGCAATATTAAAAAATAATATCTGCAATATAGAAAATAAACGCTTACAACATAGAAAATCACCGTTTGCAACATCAAAAAACATGTTGAAAAAAATTTATTAGCCATCTGTTGATGATGAGGAAAAAAATCCGCCGCAACATTTGTTTCGTGTTACATGGAACATTCAAATCTCTCATTGAAAATGCAACATTCATATAAAACACTTGCAACATGTGTGTGAAACATATGCAACATCGCAACATCTATATCTACTTTGCAACATCAACATGAAACATTTGCAACATTCTTCTGAAACATCTAAAACACTTGAAACATACGCTTGCAACATGCAGCAAACCTTAGCAGAAGGAGCACTGCACAGCGGGATCCGACACTAGGAAATGGTGGTGGAGGAGGAGGATGGCGGCGGCCGGCGCGGCTCGCCCCTTGGCCGCGGGGCAGCAGCGGCCCGCGCCCCCGGCACTCGAGCAGCACCCAGCGCCCTTCCAAGTGGAGCTCCTCCAGTGGCCGGCGCAGCTCGCCCATGGCCGTGGGGGAGCAATGGTGTGGGGGAACCGCCCAAATTAACCTGACTAAAATGCATTGAAGTCGCCTAACACGCGATTATGCACTTTAAGCAAGTCAACCTGGTCGACCGTCGGATTTCATCCGATTAACCACCTGAACAGGATCGAGAAGCATCGCTCACGCGAAGATGAGTAGCACAGAGATTACAACATTCCATCACACAACTTAGTCTCTTAAATTATTACATCAGAGTTCTAAAATTCAAAATAAGATGCAAGGTTCAAAAAGTCAATTAAAACAAGCGGAAGCTAAACGTCGATACATGACATCACGACGGAGCCGATCATGACATCAAAAATCCCTTCCCTCGCCGTCCGAGGAGGGATCCCACTCGACTGTCCAGCCCGGAGGGAGCTGGGTAGGCCAAGTGGTGCCAGCAACCAAACTATTGACATCACCTGAAAAGATTAAGCCACAACAAAGCTGAGCAACTAGTACTCAGCAAGACTGACCCGTCGGGTGATAGCTATTTTTCACCAAAACTTAGACATGAAAGGCCTTCTGGCTTTGGGTTTGCTTTGCCAAAAGCGTCTACAGTTGGTCCTTACTTTCAATATTTTAGCTTATGTTCTACATTCTTCATCCAGTCTAGATTAACAACTATTCTAAGCAAGCATAGTTTCCAAGCAATTTATGACAAACATCAACTTAATCTCTTAATCATGTTTCATCGTTACTCAGTGCAGAATAGCGATCAAGTAGTCCCAAACTGTGAGAGGCAAACGAATCAATTCGAATTTATTAACCAAGCATGGCGAACCTAATCTCACGACATCTGCGCACCATGAAGGGTCGCTTCATTTGTTAGCTATCCCCATCGATCTCTTAGGCACGTGTCAGGGCCAACTGCCTTTGGCATGCAATGCTCCATAATCCCAGCCTCTGCCGTACTATTGTTGCGATACGAGGTAGGCTACACTAGCGCAAATCAAAAATTCTACCGCGTAAAACCAGGAAGAACTGCCGTATAAGGATCACGGGATTACCACTCGACGCACTACTGGTGCGGAAGATGTAGATTTGCATCGATGCGGTGAAGACAATCAACATAGTCGTACGTAGTCGATCAACGTAGTCGTACGTAGTCGATCACGTCAACGTCCAGCAGCTCCTCAGCAGCTCGTCCACGTGCAGCAAGATCGCCCTCGTGCCGCGGCTCGTCGTGGCTCGTTGGCGGCTCGTCCAAGTGCTACAGGCGCAACACCTCCAAGGTATCCACACGTGCAGGGAGGAAGCATCGCAAGCCGGACTGCTAGATCCGTGAGTTGCAACAGGCGAGAGCGTGGGAGGCGCGGCAGATGTGTTTCGCCAAAAAGGTGTAAACCCTAGGGCGCCCCCACCCCTCTATTTATAGAGGTTCCTAACGGGCCTCTGGGTCCGAGGCCCATTAGTACTTCTAAACCTAATCCAACTCGGATCATATCCGAATTGGGCTTCCAGCCCCTTAAGTGTGTGACCCTCTGGGTTCGGATACGTATAGACATGGCCCGAGTACTCCTACTCGGCCCAATAGTCGGTAGCGGCCTCTAGCAAGACGTGTCAACTCCTATACGCACACGAAGATCATATCAGACGAACCATCACAACATAATATACATGCTATTCGCTTTGCCTCACGATATTTGGTCTAGCTTCAAGCCGACCGCTCTTTCTCGATCCTGTGCTTCGGAATCCCTTTGTAGGTTAACTCTTAACCGTACGTAGCATGGCCATGCATTTTCGGATTCGATCACTCGAGGGGTCCAGAGATATCACTCTCAATCAGAGAGGGGCAAATCCCATCTTGATTGACCATGTCTCATAGCATGCTTCTTGACAAACCCGAAAGCTACCTTTATAACTACCCTGTTACGGCGTAGCGTTTGATAGCCCCTAAGTAGGTCGATCCACATCTAGAATACATGCGACAATCTCAGGTCTAAGGACAAAGCGTATATGTTGTTTAAAGAGAGAACTACTTCTCGTGTTGGGTCAGTCCTAGCACATGTCTCCACATGTGTCCACATTGTTAGTTCAACATCTCCATGTCCATGACTTGTGAAACATAGTCATCAACTAATACATGTGCTAGTCTAATATTCATGTGTGTCCTCACATGAACTCCGACTAGGGACAACTTTAGAATAACCATACAAGTAAAGAGTTTCACATACAATTCACATAATTGCAAATCAATTCAACTAGCCTTTAATGGATATTCAATGAACACAATATACAAATCATGGATACAAATGGAATATCATCATCTCTATGATTGCCTCTAGGGCATACCTCCAACACGCGGCTCGTCGTCGGCTCGTCGTGGCTCATCGGCGGCTCGTCCAAGTGCTGCAGGCGCAACACCTCCAAGGTATCCACACGTGCAGGGAGGAAGCATCGCAAGCTGGACTGCTAGATCCGCGAGTTGCAACAGGCGAGGGCGTGGGAGGCGCGGCAGATGTGTTTCGCCAAAAAGGTGTAAACCCTAGGGCGCCCCCACCCCTCTATTTATAGAGGTTCCTAACGGGCCTCTGGGTCCGAGGCCCATTAGTACTTCTAAACCTAATCCAACTCGGATCAGATCCGAATTGGGCTTCCAGCCCCTTAAGTGTGTGACCCTGTGGGTTCGGATACGTATAGACATGGCCCGAGTACTCCTACTCGGCCCAATAGTCGGTAGCGGCCTCTAGCAAGACGTGCCAACTCCTATACGCACACGAAGATCATATCAGATGAACCATCACAACATAATATACATGATATTCCCTTTGCCTCACGATATTTGGTCTAGCTTCAAGCCGACCGCTCTTTCTCGATCCTGTGATTCGGAATCCCTTTGTAGGTTAACTCTTAACCGTACATAGCATGACCATGCATTTTCGGATCCGATCACTCGAGGGGCCCAGAGATATCACTCTCAATCAGAGAGGGGCAAATCACATCTTGATTGACCATGTCTCATAGCATGCTTCTTGACAAACCCGAAAGCTACCTTTATAACTACCCTATTACGGCGTAGCGTTTGATAGCCCCTAAGTAGGTCGATCCACATCTAGAATACATGCGACAATCTCAGGTCTAAGGACAAAGCGTATATGTTGTTTAAAGAGAGAACTACTTCTCGTGTTGGGTCAGTCCTAGCACATGTCTCCACATGTGTCCACATTGTTAGTTCAACATCTCCATATCCATGACTTGTGAAACATAGTCATCAACTAATACATGTGCTAGTCTAATATTCATGTGTGTCCTCACATGAACTCCGACTAGGGACAACTTTAGAATAACCATACAAGTAAAGAGTTTCACATACAATTCACATAATTGCAAATCAATTCAACTAGCCTTTAATGGATATTAAATGAACACAATATACAAATCATGGATACAAATGGAATATCATCATCTCTATGATTGCCTCTAGGGCATACCTCCAACAACTATGACCGCACTTGCACCCACATGATGCACCATGGGAACGACGTTCCAAGGATAGCAGGAGGGTATGCCACGCCCTAGTTCAATCAGGTACTAGGCTTCCCCATCCCATACTAGGTATGAGATTAGTACTTTCAAACACTTGATCACGAACGCTGACACGTTTCAACCTTAGATCAATTTCATTTAGACAGACGGAAAAAACCACCAAGTATCGAACATAAGCCTGACCCCGTCCGTCGTCCTTATAGCTTGCAACATAAGTAAACATTCAACTCCTATAACTCGCGAGTGACAGGAAATCACTCGACTTTTACTGATGCCTATTAAGCATTCAAACTACTCGACTTTAGCAACTAATATTCAAACAAGGTACTAAGTTCATACATCTAAGGTTTCATTACAACTCCTAGAAACGTAAATGCGCAATCAAAGCATTCAATAGTATTGCAAGTATTCAAGATAGGAATTTATGCTCCGGGGCTTGCCTTCAGGAAAAGCTTGTGAGTCCACGGGGTCTTGCTCTGGTTCGGGCTCGCCTTCGAAGGGGTGAAGCTCCGCAGCGGGGTCTTCTTCCGGTGCCGGGTGGAGCTCGTAAGTTCCGTCGGCGAGATTTAGCTCTACACGGAAGTGCAATGCAGGGGTTAAACATTTTAGATGGTTATTTCAACAACACTTGCACGTTTTAACTCAGACACTTGTAGCAAAGCTATAGGAAAGGTGGGGGAGTCCAACTTCAGTTGGTGGAGAACAGGATAAAAGGGTCGGATTGGGAGAAACTTATGATCTGACCCTTAGACTTAAGGAATAACTGTACCGGGGTCCTCGGATTTAACATAGAGAAGTCCCCGAAATATTACACAGATACCCTCAGGTCAAAGAAAAAGATACAGCCGAGCCCTCGAGCGAGGCGGATAAGGGTCGGCGAAACTGACAGGGTCGGGCGAGACAGAAAAAGGGGTCGGGCGAAACGAAAAGAAAAGGGGTCGGGCGAAACGAAAAGAAAAGGGGTCGGGCGAACTGAGAAGGGGGTCAGCAGCTTACCTTTAGGCCTACGGGTGAAGTCTTGGGGTCGGGAAGGAACAGGCTTTGGTGGAAGGGCTAAGGCGCTAAGGCTTGGGCGGCGGTGAGGTTCGACGGTGCTCCGGCGGCGGCGGTGCTTCATGTGGACAACAAGCAAGCTCTAGCACCGTGCGGAGGAACAGGCGGCTGGTGGGTTGGGGGAAGTGGCTTGAGCGGAGAGGGAAACTTCCTCAAGAGTGTGGCGGCGAAGTCGCCGGAGTGCGGGGTGGCGCAGAGGGGTGAGCTCCACGGGAGCTTAGCTGCGGCGCAGAGGAGAAAGCGGTGGCGCGTGTGCGGTCGGTGGCAAAGGGGTGGCGTTGCCGGTGAGGGGGGCCCTTTTATAGGGCCGAGGTGGAGCGGAGGGTCGAGGCGAGGCTCCGGTAGGGGAGGGATAAGGCCGGGAGCGGCGAGTGCGTGAGCAAGGTGGCCATTGGCCAGCGGCGCCATTGGGCAGAGGAGGCGGAGCTCCGGGTGGTCTCCGGCGGCAGTTGGCCTTGGGCGACGCGCATCTAGGGCTTCCGGTCTGTCGGGCGGGCGAGGCGGAGGTCTACCGTGCGGGTTGTGCGAGCAGGCGGAGGCGCGGGACGCCGTGGGCGTGGCAGCTTCTCCGGCGGACGGGCAGAACGGGGTTGGTGGAGTAGAGCCGTGGCAGGCGGAAGACGACACCAGCGCGGTCGGCGGTTGGCTAGCCCAGCATTCGCCCCGTCCTGTCGCAGGCGCGGGTTGGGCCCGTGGCCTTCGCCCTATCGCTATCACGCCAGTGATAGCGCGCCGGCGAGCTGCCGGTGGCCAACGGCCACGCGGCGCACGGCGCGCGAGCGAACGTGCTCTGGCGCGCGGGCGTCGAGGCTCCCTTCAGGCAGCAAGCCCGACCAGCTTTGGGGAGATCTTTTTCCGAATTTTTCAACACAACTTCCAAAACTCTTTTAAACAAACTTGCTCAAAACTGGACGTTCTTTAAACTTTGCTTAAGGTGTCAGTTTAGATTGTGAAAGGATTTGAAGATATTTCATGCCAAAGTTTGCTAAAAATCTGGAATTCCAGACTTAGGATTTTAAGGCATCAGGGATGAGTTAACTGTTTTACCTTACTTTGACCGAGGTTTTGAACAGGTTTTGGCCCGAGTTGGACCTAGGTCAGTGTAACAAAGTTGGAACACACTCGAGGTACTACAACTTCATTAAGGGCCTGCCTTGAGTTTAGATAGGAATTTGTGAGATAAAAGCTTCCAAAGATGGAGGAAAACTCGAATTCCAGGACTTACGAGGTTTTTAGAGTTCTTGAGTATTCCGGTTTTGATTGCGGTTTTTAACTTCCTTCCACTCCGAATCAGTCAAAGGCCTTTAACGAAAGTTGTTTGAATTAAAAAGTTTTACAACTCTTATTTGGGCATAAACTTAAGTTTGTATATAAAATTCCAAGTTTTATTCCAAACTCCAAAAAGAGCTTCTTAGGGTCATAATGGTCATTTCACCTCTTTAATTAGGGATTAACCACTGGTTTATAGTTAAAAGCACTTAATTTAGGTAGAGTTGTTACAGCCTACCCCCCTTAAAGGAATCTCGCCCTGAGATTCAAGTGCAGAAAGAACTAGTGTGGCTGGTGCAACGTACCTCCCTGATCGAAAAGAAAACCGCGGAAGTTAGCGTTGAGATACTCTTCCGTCTCCCATGTCGCTTCATCTTCCGTATGGTTACTCCACTGGATTTTGTACATTTTCACCATTTGCCCACGAGTATGTCTTTCCTTCCGATCAAGGATCTTGACAGGATACTCTTTATATGATAAATCGGGTTCGAGCTCCAATTCTTCCGGGGCAATGATTTCAGTTGGAACCCGGATGCATTTCTTGAGTTGTGAGGCATGGAAAACATCGTGTATTGCTGCGATCTTCTCTGGAAGTTTAATTCGATACGCTACAGGTCCACACACCTCTACGATCTCATAGGGACCAATATAGCGCGGGGCTAACTTTCCCTTTACTCCAAAACGTTGTACGCCTTTGGTCGGTGAAATTTGTAGGTATACAAAATCCCCATCCTCAAATTGGATAGGTCTTCTTCTTTGATCGGAATAGCTCTTCTGTCGAGACTGGGCGGCCTTGAGATTTTCGCGGATAACTCTCACTTTTTCTTCGGCCTCCAAGACCAGGTCAGGTCCATACACCGTTCGCTCTCCGGGTTGCGACCAGCTTAGTGGGGTTCGGCATCTGCGTCCATACAAGGCCTCGAAAGGTGCCATTTTCAGGCTAGCTTGGTAACTATTGTTGTAGGAAAATTCCGCTAATGGCAAACACTTGTCCCAGTTCTTGTCATAATGAATAGCACAGGCGCGTCACATATCTTCCAAAATCTGATTAACCCTTTCAGTTTGCCCATCGGTCTGAGGATGATATATGGAACTACGAATCAATTTAGTGCCAAGTGAAAATTGCAACTGCTCCCAAAAACGTGCTACAAACTGACTACCTCGATCGGAGATGATCGTTTTAGGTACACCATGCAAGGAAACAATCCGGTCAAGGTACAGTTCTGCATATTTCTGTATGGCGTGGGTGGTGTGTACTGGAAGGAAATGTGCTGTTTTGGTTAGTCGGTCTACTATAACCCATATGGAGTCATGCTTGCGGGAGGTATTGGTTAGTCCGACTATAAAGTCCATGCTTATGTCTTCCCATTTCCACGAGGGAATAGGCAGCGGCTGCAAGGGGCCAGCTACCCTCAAGTGGCTTGCCTTGACTTGCTGACAGGTATCACACTCTGAAACATATCGTGCAATGTCGGGTTTCATCCCACTCCACCAGAAATTTTATCGGAGGTCGTGATACATCTTGGTACTACTGGGGTGAATCGAGAACTTGGAAAGGTGTGCTTCGTCCAGAATTTGTTTCTTAAGCTCGGGATCATTTGGAACTACAAGTTGAGCTTCATAATGTACCACTCCTTTCCAATCCTGTCGGAAGCGTTTATATCCCTCATCCTCCTGTGCAAGTTTTCCTTTGATAAGGTTTATCTCTTTGTCCTCTAGTTGTGCTAGAATTATTTGGTCAAGCAGGGTGGGCTCTAGAGAAATATGACTTAAGGTGCCGTGTGGAACAATTTCCAAGTTGAGTTTAGCCATTTCATGACACAGGGTCTCGGCATAATTAATCGTCGATAAGCAGTTACAATGGATCTTGCGGCTGAGAGCATCTGCAACTACGTTGGCTTTACCTGGGTGATAATGCACTTCTAGGTCATAATCCTTGATTAATTCTAACCATTTTCTCTGACGCATGTTGAGGTCTGCTTGTGTGAATATATACTTAAGACTCTTGTGATCTGTGTAGATGTTGCATCGGGTTCCCATGAGATAATGCCTCCATAATTTCAAAGCATGAACGACTGCTGCTAACTCGAGATCATGGGTGGGGTAATTCAACTCATGTGGCCATAACGCTCGCGAGGCATAGGCAATGACTCGGCTGTCTTGCATAAGAACACAACCAAGTCCAGTGCTAGAGGCATCGCAATACACGTCAAATGGCCTGGTGGTGTCGGGCTGAGCTAAAACTGGCGCAGAGGTCAATAATTGTCTCAAGGTGTGGAAAGCTTCTTCACATTTGTCGCTCCACACAAACTTACTTCCTTTCTTTAGCAGTTCCGTCATTGGCTTAGATATTTTTGAGAAGTCAGGAATGAAGCGACGGTAGTAACCTGCTAAACCAAGAAAACTTCGAATCTGATGCACTGAAGTGGGCGGCTTCCAGTCCATTACTTTTTGCACTTTGCTTGGGTCTACTGCTATACCATCTCTCGATATGGTGTGTCCCAAGAATTTAACACTGTCCAGCCAGAAGTCACACTTAGAGAATTTGGCATAGAGTTGGTGGTCTCTTAAATGTTAGAGTATAGTATGTAGGTGCTCTGCATGTTCTTCCTCATTCTTCGAGTACACCAAGATATCGTCAATGAATACCACAACGAATTTGTCGAGTTCGGGCATAAACACCGAATTCATGAGATACATGAAATAAGCCGGTGCATTAGTAAGCCCAAACGACATGACTAAGTACTCGTAGAGTCCATACCGTGTAGAGAAGGCAGTCTTTGGAATGTCGCACGGGCGAATCTTGATTTGATGGTAGCCAGAACGGAGGTCAATTTTGGAAAACACTTTAGCTCCAGCTAACTGATCGAACAGAACATCAATGCGGGGTAGTGGGTACTTGTTCTTTATCGTCACCACATTCAGAGGTCGATAGTCCACACACATACGCAGACTGTCATCCTTCTTTTCCACAAACAGGGTGGGGCAACCCCAAGGTGATGTACTTGGATGAATAAAACCCTTTTCCAACAATTCATGCACCTGAGTTTTCATTTCTGCCAGTTCGGCTGGTGGCATCCGGTATGGTCTCTTTGAAATTGGGGCAGTACCTAGTTGCAACTCAATGGCAAACTCGATATCTCTATCAGGCGGCATACCCGGCAAATCATCTGGAAACACATCGGGATACTTGCACACCACTGGGATATCTTATAAACGGGCTTCAGACACAGAATAGGCACAAGAAGTTTGGCACTCTCGGGGAGGTAAGTGTATAGTTGAGCTACCATACTTGGGTGAATTTATATGGATTGCTCTGGCAGGGATATCTAGGGTCACTCGGTGTCGGGTCATCCAATCCATACCCAAGATAATATATATTCCGTCTATCCCAAAGGTAAGCAGGTCTTCCTTGAGAAGGGTTCTCCCCAACTGGATAGGTACTCTGCGGCTCACTTGGTGTGAAGCTACCTTCCCACCGGAGGTAGAGATTATGTAAGTACTTTTGGTGTGACAGAAATCTAACCCACACTTAGCACTGATTCTAGTCCCAATGAAACTATGAGATGCTCCCGAATTAAACAGAATAAGGACGGGTTGGTTATAGATAGAAAAGGTACCCGTCATCACTGGTGCGCCCTCTGGAAGTTCAGCAAGGGTGGTGAAGTTCAGCCGGCCTTGTCGGACCTGAACCTTCGGCGTCTTCCCCTTGTTGCCCAGTGCGTTGCTCTGACCGGGTCGTTGATTCTTGTTGCGGGGGTAGTCCTAGGCAAAGTGTCCTGTGTTCCCGCAAGTGAAATAGCGGTTTCCCATGACTGGGCGCGGCGGCACAGGGAGAGCAGGTCGGGGCCCTTGCGGCTGGAATCCGGGGGAACGAGGTGCTGCCTGCGGTGGAGGTCGAGCAACCCATCTCCCAGGCTGTGCGGGCCTGCGAGGCGCTTGTGGGGGAACCATTCTGTATTTCTGGGCAGGTGGGCCGGGTGCCGGCATTGGGGCCTTCCTCTTCATGTCGGCCTTGAGGGCCCTCATGCAATCTTCCTGGGAAATTGCCAGGTTCACCAGTTCATTGTAGGAATCCACTTTGATGGGATTCAGCCTTTCCTTGAGCTCCAAACTCAAGCCTCTGCAGAAGCGGTCCCTCTTCTTCTCATCGGAGTCCGCATGATAGCCTGCATAGCGACACAGGTCATTGAAAGCCTGCGCATAGTGCAGGACATCGCGGCCTCCCTAGGTGAGAGCAAGGAACTCGTTGAGCTTGCGCTCCAGAAGACCCTCAGGGATGTGATGGCCCATGAACGCCGTCTTGAATTCTTCCCAACCGACGACGTGGTCGGTCGGCTGCATGGCGTGGTAGTGATCCCACCACAGGAGAGCAGAACCACACAACTGCTGCGCGGCGAACCGAACCTTGTTCTCATCCGGGCTATGGGCGGTGAGAAGGGAGAACTTGGACTCGATAGCACGAATCCAGGCATCGGCGTCAAGCGGGTCCTCCGTCTTGTGAAACAGAGGAGGCTGGATCCCCAGAAAATCCTCGTAGCGAGCAACATGGGGCTGTTGATGGGCCCTTCCTCCCTGGGGCTGCTGCTGCTGCCCCTGAGCAATGTGCCTCAGCAGCTCGGTTTGAGCCGCCAAGATCGACTCGAGGGTAGTCGGAGGCGGAGGTGGGGGAGGCACCTCGCTGCCACTAGGAACGGAGCCGGAGCGTGTGCGATGCGCCATCTGCAAGGTTCACCTTTCCATTAGTCACATAGCCCCAAAACCTCGTTTAACCATAAGCAAACATTATGTGCGGAAATGATAAACACTAGTCTTGCCAATGGTGCAAAAGCAACAATCAACTTTATTGAGTAGGGGCATATCTCTTCTTCGAAGTGCACAAGGTTCTCATCCTTAAGCGAGGGTTAGCATATGTCGTACACAACCACTTTCATGTTACGCTTGTTGACCGAAAAGGAAGGGAAAGAGGTCGTTTAGATGTTCTAGCAGGTTGTTGTCCAGCTGATTTTTCAGCAAGCTGAGCAGTGGGATTTTGGCTCTAGCGGGCGTTTGACAGATCCGAAGGAGCTGAAAATTTACAAGTAGTTAGAACAGAAGTTTTCGCACAACTTTGGGATTCGAACTTTGGCTCAAAAATGAGTGGAGACAGGGGTAAAACTGAGGAGAAACAGTCACTGCAATTCTGCCACATTTTTCAGACATTACACTAGAGGTAGCAATGACAATCCTTCCTAGGATCAGTTGTTCAACATCCAAATACTCAACTCAAGCTAACCTATTACATCACTGGCCAAAATATAGGTCATCGAGGAGTAAAAACAAAAGAGAACTGCTCAACAACAGGTCAACACAACTAGAAGTCATCAAGGTTGCCCACGGAGGCAAAGCTAAGGACCGGAGAGTGAGCATCGCCAACTGGAGGCTGCGGAGAGGCCTCCTCATAGTCCATGCTCGAAAAGCCCTCGATCTCCTCAGGCTCCTCCTCCTGGGCCATCGGCTCATCCTGCTGTACCTCTAAAGCGTGAATGGCATTAAGCTCATCGTGATGCTCCTGCAGGTGCTCATTGGCATTCGCCAGCTCCATATTCACATCATAGAACTGGTCAGCCAAGATCTCCATATCATGCTCCATATCCACGATCTCCTCCTCCAAACGAGTAATCTTGTCCTGCATCTCAGCAATCTGGACATCCTTCTGTACCAGCTCAAGCGACTGGTCCACCATGCCACTCTGCACGGTAGACAAGGCAACCTGGTTGGCCACTGCCATCCCGATCACCGTAGCCATCGCTCGGCTCTGCAGCTCGACCATCCTGTAGAACACGTTCAGGCAACGAGCTGAAACAAAAATCGTGCGTTGTGGATCCATAAGCCCGAGCAAGTCCATATGCTCCATACGATCCAGCCAGTCCGGGTCCCTCGTATCCCGGGCAGGGAACAACCCAATCGGGTCCAGCACGATCTCAAGAGGGTGTGCCCGGCAGAACTGTATCAGGGTCTGCAAGGCTGCAAACTCCCAGGTGTCGTGGAGCGTGTGTCCCTCGGCCACCACCTCCAACAGCGGCCACTGTGGCTGATCCGGAGGCGGGGGCACCCGCACGTGCACGCGGCTCCGCGGAATCCCTCGGTCCTGGTACGCACATCCCGCATAAACCGGCGGCGACTGGTACCCGAAAGAGCGCAGGGTGTCCCACAGCACGGCTGGGAAACCCTCGTAGTGAAGGCACCGTGAGTAGGTGGTGCCATCCGTACCGACTGCAACGTGCACGGGCTGAGCCATCTGTAACCAAAGGACAAGTGAGAAACGGAGTTAACACTTGGAAATCAACCCCAAGAGGGACACACTCTATCAATGCTATAAAAAAAATTTGGTAGCATGTAATTCAAATGACAATGTACAACACAAATGTATTTATGTAAAAAATGATATATATTTGTAGTTAGAGGCAGGGACGGAGGATAGTGTAAACCAGAGGGGTCCTGTTTTTGCAGTTTTCTGTGGAGGAAGAGTGATTAATTTGGTTAAAATATTGGTAATCTATCGAGAGTACTAGTGCTGCCCCCTCTAGAAATCAGCTAAGGTGCAAGGGATTCCTATACATGAGTGAAAGCGATTATATAGCGGTGGAAGACCATATACATGAGAACATGCACCTTGGATCACTGGAATCATCTAGAGAGCTAGGATCCAATCGAAGAAATATCTAGCCAACAAAATTGATGTTCAAGAGACAAATATAAACCAAACTCAAATTTCCAAACATATAATTATATTACATTGAAGCATACCACCTCCGTAATCAAAATATTTGTCGTTGTTGACTTTTAGTCACAACATTTGACCATTCGTCTTATTCAAAAAAAAATTATGTAAGTATCATCTATTTTGTTCGTGACCTACTTCAACATTACATTTGACTTATCTTTTCGTACATTTGCAATAATTTTTTGAACAAGACGAATGGTCAGACGTTGCTAGAAAAAGTTAACAACGATAAATATTTCGATACGGAAGGAATATCATCGTTTAAACCATTATCAGTTAGAGCCAACAAAACTAACACGCGCGGATGAGTTTGGCACAGATTTGAACATTGATTCCACAGATGACACTGACATTCAAGACGGAAATTTGTGCATTACTCACCGTACAATTGCCTATGTCCTAGCTTTCTCCTTAATTTTTGTCAGGATCGCCATCCCTAGAGCCCCGTCGGGGTTGTGGCCAACTGCCGCGAGCTCCGGCGAGCGGAACGCCCACAGCTCGACCCTCAACTCCCGCCCCATTCCTTTCGCCGCCGCCATGCCTTCTGCGAGGTGGTTGTCCCTCACGAAACGCTCCCACTCGCTGCCGAAGAACCGGTAGCTCCTGTTCGCCTGGATCTTTCTCAGCCTCATGCCGAACCGCCGGCCGAAGCGGTCGAAGACCGGCACGACGATCCCCCGCTCGTGGCGGAAGTGGTGATCATGGTCGTCCTGATGTCCTCGCCCACGCAGTACTTCTCGCCGGCCGTGAGGAACGCCGAGAGGGCACTCACGTCGCCGTTGGCGGCGGCGGCGGCGGCAACGCTGCGCCCGCAGGGAATCTGCAGCCGCTTCAGCTTCTCATCTACGTCGCTTGTAGTGAGCGTCTTCAGGTAGACGAGCCGCGCGGGGCAGTGGCCCCGAGCGCGGCCAGGACGTCCCGCAGCGCCGCGAGTTCCGCGTCGTCGCCTAGTTCTCCGGCGGCGTCCATGGTTCCGGGTTCACGTATCCAAGACGACGGATAGTTGTATAGACTAGTATGCTAAAGATATACCGTATCTTATATACTAATCGTGTGGTCGAAATGGAGACTCTGCACCATTCGTGAGTCAGTTATCTCGGAGTAGATCTCATGTTTCAAAATCTCGCAACCTGCGTACACACACAAGACACAACTCGTGCGGATGTCGAAGTCGGCACAGGTGCATCAATCATCGATTGCTAAATGCTAATCAAATCAGTATGATAAAATTACCAAATCAGTTTTTGGCTATTGCTGAAAAAAATTTGGTACTGGGATCTTATGAGCAATCTGCTGGAGATGCTCTTAGCTCCAACTCATTTTCTTCTGCATATTATGATTCGTCATCCTATACTACACATTCCATATTTTGCCAAGCGGCCGCTAACACGAAGAGAAGAAGCTCACACGAAAAGTTAGCCATAAGTCACATGAAAGAATCAAAACCACTGGTCCTACTAAGGATGATAATTACTTGTTGGTCACTATTACTATGCATGAATGGTTTCATTTTTAAATGAAACATACTTTTTCTCCGATCCTTTGCAAGTTATCTACTCAATCATCGATTGGCTTCATATTTAGGCTATATCCTACATAGCTATCTTCATAGGATTTGATTGTAGTGGCATCTTAACAATTGGTGCATGTGGTTAAGGAGTTTTTTACTCAGGCACATCGTGAGTGGTTTAGTCTTGAGATTGATAGTCATTAACGTGCACATACCCTTTGGTTCTTTTGGATGTATGTACCCTCGTTATGCATTGATCGAAAATGTTTTTCCTGAGGTCTATCATCTTGATGTTATAATACCTTGGAATTTAATAAAGTTTCCTTTATTGAAAAAAATAAGCTAGATGATCAGATTATATGGATTTAGTTTGAATTTAATTGGCCATGGAACGAAGAATGCACACGCACGCTGCAACACCTCAATCTGAACGCCACCTTTAATTTCCTAACGTCACAGCATCGGCAGCCTGGGCGTGCACAACTCGCAGGCATGCGCGGCGAACGTGACGGTGCGGTGCGCGTGGTGATCCGGAACTCCGACGTCAACGGCCTGCGTATCAAGACGTGGCAGTGCGGGATGGGCGCCGCGTCCGCATCACCTTCAACACGGCCGGTGCTTATGGAGAACGGCTACTGCATCATCGTGGACAAGCGGCGGTG
Source organism: Setaria viridis (assembly GCF_005286985.2). Lineage (NCBI taxonomy): Eukaryota > Viridiplantae > Streptophyta > Magnoliopsida > Poales > Poaceae > Setaria > Setaria viridis. The sequence goes on along the minus strand of NC_048265.2, from coordinate 21,276,887 downwards.
CATGAACCATCCATGATGATCCTTGAGTCGCATGATGTTCGGCGAGGACCGAGTGTCATTACATGGGTCATCTGGCGAAACTTCATTGGGCAAAGTTTATATCAGTTTGTTGTACTTAGAGCTCAGATGTTTGGTGGGGAATAACTTCTGAACATCAAGGATGCCGATTCCAAAGCTGTTACCAATACACTTCATTTTGTTCTGCTAGGTGAGTGCATTTGAAATGTCAATAAACTTTCAGTCCTAATGCCCTTGAAGTTCTGCTAGGTGAGTGCATTCTTAGTTAGGTGAGTGCATTCTTAGTGGCTATCATAAAATTTCTGGGCACCCTTTCCATTCCAGTACTGTTCTGCAGCGGTAGGCACCGGACTTTGGATCCATTAGAGCTTAAAGCAAGACTAATAATACAGTCGGCTGCTGGCTGTAAGTATCTTTGCAGCCTACCTCTCAGCCCACCCATATACTAATGAGCTCTTCAATATTGATACAAGGCCCACTTGTCTCTCTCACAAAGTTTCTTGGTTCCTATGTCTAAGCGGGCTGTAAGTTTACAGTCTGCTTCTCCTCTCTCTCCCCTCCTCTCTCCTCCACCTTAGCATTCAGCCTACTTACAACATGCTATTATACTTGCTCTTAGCTTGATTGTTGGCGCATCTCTTTACTTGAAACCTCAGCCAAGCTCCGCCAAAATATAAAGCCACGTCGCGTGGATATGACTGTCGTCGGATTCGATTGCAACAGATCAGATTTTTCAAGAAAATTTCCCAGTGTAGATAGATAGGCAAAGGCCTTTCTAGAATGCAACCCTCGCTGCCTTGAAGTAGATTGCCAATCTGTTGGGAAGAAAGGAGTGTTGCTCCACAAATCTGGGTGGGAGGGTGGATTTTAAGTGATTGAGTCACAACCCCCTCTCACCTCGCCAATCGGACAAGATCTGTGGAACCTGGCTATGGAAAGAGAGAATTCGTCGAGGAACAATGGCTCTGATACCAATTTGTCAGGAACCGAGAAACTCGACAACAAGCAAGAGCAAAAGAAGGGAGAAAATAATTCAGAACTGAAGAACGGATGGAGTATTCAGCATAGCAGTAGCCATTAAACAAGACACCATGGCAACGCCCAAAGGAAGCTACTGCTAATCTAGGGTTCTAATTAGGATACTTTCTCCCACGTACCCTTCTCAGGGTGAGCATCCCTCTATTACAATCCATACAGCAGTAAACGTAAAAGAAGTACTTTAACTGCATTGAAGTTACTATTACCGATCTGAAACCAAGTGACCTGCTACAGCTTATCGCTGAGACCCTAACGACTGTGTGATGCACCATTGACGATGCAGACGAAACCCGACGAAACGTTGGCTTCCTTGCCGACTTTCACTTGAACGCTAGAACACTAGCTGAATAGCTGAAATGCTAACTGAATGGCACCCCTGAACCTGTATGTTGTATTCAGTCTTGACATCGTCGCAAGCAGGCGGAGGAGGGAAAGGCAGCGGCGGCCCGAACCCTAGGTCGGGAGAGGCGGCGACCCCAGCCCCACGGCCCCACACCTCTCCGGCTCCGGCTATCTGCGCCGGCGGCACCGCAGATCAGCAGCAGGCATACCCAAGTGTTGTCAAATGGATCCAGCTCAAGTGCATCTGCAACATATGAAAATTTACCGCTACTTAATCCTATAGGATCCAGAAAGATTGAGCATCAGGTACATATCTAAAACATTCATATCATTTCTAAGAATTTTCGTCTTAGCTGCTTCAAATTGTCATATACTTTAATTTTCAACATTGCTACAGGTTGTGCAACCCACTAGAGAAACAGAAAACATGGACCTTCATTAAGAATCTGGTAGCAGCAAACAGGTATAAATATTTTTACATGTATATGTCTAAAAACCAATTGTTTAAATATATACTTTAAATAAAAAAGTCATGTTTGCATATCTAAATCAGGAACTCGAAGAAGATTATCCAAGGATGAAAAAGCGATGCTCACAGTAAAGGAGCAACCGGCAAGGTAACAATTATATACATTTCTTATGTACATACAAAAAGTTTGTTTTAATAAGTTAAATCCTGGGAATATATCTTTCATCCTGAGACTAAAATTACAGATCTCCCTTTTGCTGTCTACATAAAACCTTTTGGAAAAGTGTATACTCCAGATTGCTTAGATAAAAGCTTTTGGAAAAGACGCAGCTCTTGTCATGTACATATGCTGCACAACTCTCATCTTTTGTATTGACTACAAGGTTAATATAAACATCTAAATATCAGAACTTCATATCAATCTGTTAAACTCTCATCCCCTGATTCTAAATTGGCCCGTTGCTCCTTGCCTGACAATTCAATGGAGTCTAGCTTTGCATCTGATAGTGGTTCCCCGACAGACAAATGATTCAGAGCCTTTTCTTCCTCCTGAGAAAGATAAAGGAATTCAATGCGACAGCAGCACCAAGAATCCATTCGGTATTCCCTTTCATCAGAGAGAAATGTATTTTTCCTGTTATCAGAGAGGAAAGGATCTAAATCTATAATCAAAGAGTTATATTTAGTGATAAGCATTGCGCAATTGAGTCTTGCCAAAACCTCCTGCTCTGCAATATACACTCATGGACTCATATAGGGTTACTAAGCATTTCTCAGTTAATCCCTTCAGCTATGTGCAATTACATTCAAACTTTTGCAATGACTTCATATAACTAACAGTCTAGGTCATGCTGTTACCTGCTTTTGGAAAAACATGAGCTTTCACCAGCTTGAACAGGAAGTAGCAGAAGGAAGAAGCACTGGCAGCGGCATAAAACATCACCAGGTCCAGTCAACTTAGCTGCTTACATGAAATTGAATATAGTATTTATATATAAATTGGCAATCAACTCTGAAGGCTACATGTGTTACTTTTGTATACATATACAACCATAAAAGGAATTACCACTCAGCTTTGGTTACTTGGTCTTGCAGGGTGACGAATTATGGATGAGGCTCTCATCCCCCACCAAGTTGTTAGCCTAGCCCAGTGTTTCTTCTCCTTAGCCCCTCCACGCTATCTGTTCACTTAGTAGTTACAAATATTGTCACTAAATCAGTTTGTTGGTGTACAACATTAACACTTTGACCGTTACTGCAATTTCAATCTGTAGTATCTATGTTTGATACTTGCCCCAAGTATCTATGTTTGTGTTAATTCTCAGATTTCATTAATTGCTATTATCTCGTCAGATTACTTGTTGTAACATTTTTTTTTTGATAAAGTGGTCATGCCTTAACTTGTTCGGAATCGATATTGAGATAGAGTCAACAGGCCAAACAAACAAATTAAACAGCGGTTTATTGTGAGTAATCAGACAACCAGTTTCACATCAGGTTATCGCTGGCAACGCGATCAACAGCAACGAGCGATACTGAACGTGACCGATACTAGACTTACCACTGGTTCCCTAAGCCAAAATCCCCTTGTAATCGCGCGGCAAAAGCCGCGCGCTGTTTTCTAGTACCAGTTAAATCAGGTGAAATTCCTGAAAGTCCAAATGGCTACTAACCACTTAGCCAAGAAGAGTGATCGAAAAGGTATTGCCTTTGCCAATATTAGCAGATTCATGAGAATCCCAAATGTTGACACGGCTACCTTATAGTTTACGGAGTAAGTCCCAAGCAGGACTCAAAATATAAACTTTATATTTCTATGCATTGTCATGCAACTGCTCGTTTTCAGTCCTGTTTGCAGTTGCTGATATGTAAACAAAGATTGTGAATTTGTGATGGATACAAGGCATTGTATTTTTATGTGTCATGGAAAAGTTCTTGGCTAATAGAAGTACAGTTACTTTGTTCTCAAAAGGAAGTACATTTATTGACTAAACAAAAATCAGTTTTAATATATGCAACACATATTCTTCAACTCTCGCCACAATCTATAGTTAAACAGAGCTGAACCGCCCTCCATCCAGTCGAGTACATAATAACAAAAACATTGTATTAGTAGATCCATCAACCTGACCGTGCTCGTCAGTGAGTCAGTCTAATGCTGCAAACTAGTGGCCATATAGGTTTTGTCGCTCTCCTGCTCGTAACGCTGCCCAGACCTAGTTTGGTAGGTACGCCTCCTACCTTGGTTCATACTGTAGGTGAGCCAGGACAGGTGTATGCAATAACTCATTTTGGTTGGTTGGCTGTACATGTTATTAGTCTGGCTGAAAAAAATGGTGTTTGGTACTAAGTAATAACACGTTGTTCGATCAGCAATGCTGCCAAGCAAATGTAACTATTGCCAATACAGCCAGAATTTATCATGCTTCTTTCGGCAACCTAGGCATTTATAATCCATTACTTAAACTTCACATTGCAGGCTTGCAGCACGATGACTAACATGATGGGCATTAACAAATGCCAGGGCCCAGAGACACATCAGAATTTGCATAGACAATCATTTAAGCACAGCTATGCTACTTCAGGTCAGTAAGTTCAATACAGAAGAGGGAGCTTCCATGTTGACAGAGTTGCTAATAAACTTTGGTACAATCACGAATAGGAGAAACACATTGAGCTGAGAAAACATTCAGTGATTGACCAACATAAGGTGCAGAGTTCACAAATCTGCCTTCGCCTCAAATGGTTACACAGGGGAGCGCGAGGTCATTACACATCAGGCGGTGAACCACCAGGAACCAACTGTGACAGGACAACAATTGTGTTAGACAGGGCAGTCAGCATTAGAAGATAGCGAAAGCACTTAGCGTAAGTGTAATTTGATCAAAATCCTTACAATGGCTATGTTGTTGCCATTCAGGAGGATTTGGTCAAGTTTTGTAATGCGACGCCCTTCAGCCGTGTATTCACTGCAGAACAAGAGATTAAACTGGTTCAAATGAGCAATTGCACACCAAATCATTAATAGAGTAGGTGAAGAAATTAGATCTAAGTAAACTTGTAACATTTGTTTCTACTATAGCTGAGTGTTGTAACTTCAAGTTTCAGAGGAAAATGGAGAACAATTGATATCAACATTTTGAATCACAAAAACTCCTCCAGTACTTTCAAAAAATCACAGAGAATTTTAATACGAGGAGTTGCAAGACATGGGCTTGGGGAAACTGGACAATTTATTACCCAATAAGACCTTAGAAGGATGCTCTTCTGAATGAGTTGAAGTTTATGTACAGAAAAGGAGTTGGTTTCTGTAACCCTGGAGTTTTTTAGTCGCTTAACTAGTAGTTTATCAAGCCTCCATAGGATCTTTTTGGCAGTAGATCTGACTGCAATGACAAGTTATTCTGGCTGCATCTCCATTGGCTTTCACTAATAAGCTTGGAGCATCCTACTGGTGGAGCTTTCTTGGACAGGATGCCTCATGGCCTCTCCCTTCCCAATTAAACATTTAAAAATCCTGAATGTTATGTTCTTTTTCTCATCAAGTAGATACTAACTGAGCAGCAGAGTAGAGCTCCCTTACAAAGCTCTCAAGCAACACTAGTAAGATTGACTATCTCTAGAGCTCCCTTACAAAGTTCTCTAGCAACACTAGTAAGATTAACTATCTCTTAGACATTACTCAAGCTCTGCCACTTTGACGTAAGCACCAGCTATTCTTTTTCATTAAAAGTTAAGTCATATCCAAACCCAGTGATACATTGGTCTGAACTACCCTCTATAACAAAGATCTGAAAGCACAATTCACAAGATTATCTATATCTATGATACTATCCACACTCTGCCACTTTGATGCAATGAGCACAAAAACATTTTGCACTAAAAATCTTTTCACAACCGGGTGATAGAGTGGTTATGAACTAAACTGAAAAAGCAACCACAAACAAGAGTAATCCTCAGAACACGAAACAACACAAAAGAGCAGAGACTAGGGTTTAGGGGTTTGGAGTGATTTTCAACATACTACTCGGTGACGTCCTCCAGCACCATGTTGACGTAGACATCGAAGCCGCAGAGGGTTCCGACGAGCTCCTTGTCCCCCTTCATGATGACCCAGATCTTGGACCCAATGCACCGGTCGATCAGCTCTGCTCACCGCACCAATCCGCGCACGGAGGCAGCCGCGCACGCCATGCAAAAGGAAGCTTCCGATTCAGGAACTCGAACCCGAAAAGCGAAAAGGTAGAATGCATAGACAAGCGAATCGCGAGCCACCGCTCGATGTAAAAGCGAGGCTCTTCCGTCGCGCACCTGAGGGGAGGAGCTGGGAGGGGTTGTTCTGAGACATGGCGGCGCCTCCGGTGGACCGGTGGTGGCGAGGAAGGGCGCGGTCGGTAGGCGACGAGGAGGCCGCGGCAACGGCGGAGGACGACGGGGACGGCGGCGGCGCGGAGATTGGGGGCGTTTTGCTTCTGCGTTGGATGGGTGTGGGTCCTACCGGTCCTGACGCCCTAGTCGTTTCGTGACGAGAAGGCGGCGGGCAGGGAGGAGCCGTCCCTGTATTCTCAGCCGTTCGATCGGTCAATGGACGGTGAGTATCCCGCGTTGGCCACCCGGATGGCCGGATCTGAGCTGGGCCGAGAAGCAGCGGCGTAGTTCATTTGGAGCCCGATAGATCTTTTGGGCCGGTCCAATCCACTTGCCCATAAGCCGGGCTTGGCCTGTTGCCATCGACGATCTAGCTAACCTTATTAATCACAGGCCCAATTCACCGTCGTTGTCGGTGCTTAACAGCCCTCTCAAAAGAACAGCACCGTCTGAGAGTGACACGGAATTTTCTTTTTTTCCGGATCAAGCAAGCTGGAAGAACAAGGCAAGTCCTCTTCAAAAAAAAAAGAAGAAGAACAAGGCAACATGGCAAATGCAAGCAAGAGATTATAGTGGTGGTCCACATAGTTGCGGAATGCGGGCCCCAGAAAAGCCCAACGTGGCTAAACGCCATATATGCAGCTAACTCCAAGCCCATCCGCCGTGGCGTTGGGTTAGGCCGCGGAGCTCCACCGTGTTCCAGAGCTCCCGCCGCGTGCTCACCTTCCCCTCGCACCGTGGATCCGCTCCGCCAATAATAAATTCCGGTGAATCACTTCCCCTTTCTACGTGTCCTCGTACGCGTGGGTGCGAGAAGCCGCCAGCTCACAGTGCCTCCCCTCCTCTTGGATCGGGAGGAGCAGAGGGACGCGACGCAATCGAGATTTGCTTTTGAATTCTGACGGTTGGCGGAGGAGGGGGGGCGAGAGATCGCCATGGAGAAGGAGCAGAAGGTGGCAGTGGAGGGTGCCGCGGCGGCGGCGAGGCGGCGGCTGGTGATCGGGGTCGGCTTCTGGGTGCAGGGGTTCCGGCTGTTCCCATGGCTGGGCGTCAGCTTCTTCCTCAAGGACGGCATGGGCGTCGACGCCTCCTCGCTCCAGATCCTCCAGGCCTCCGCCAACCTGCCCATGGTCGCCAAGCCGCTCGTCGGCCTCCTCTCCGACGCCGTCCCCATACGCGGGCACCGGCGCCTGCCCTACGTCGCCATCGGCGGTACGCGCCCTCTCCTCCATTCCCCTTTACTAATCTGCTCTTGCATTTCCTGCCAGATCCCAAACCCACTTAGTTCTGCCGTTACTAATTCACGTCGTCATTATGTGATCCTCGAACCCATATTTAACGAATTGCTGCCGAATCCTTGTTTCAGGATTCGGAAATTGTGTGTATCTTCCCCCTTTTTTTTTCTTCGGCAATCCCACAAAGATGGAATTTTACTTATTATTTTTTATATAACATGAATATATCTCTTCAATCTAGCTCTTAAGCTGCATGTGCTATTTTGTCAATTGAGTATGCTAGTGATCAGTAAAGAATATGAATATGCAATAGCATCTCTCCTCTTTTGCGCTGTCTTCGCAGTGACAAAGTAACCGCCTTCAGATCTTTCACATTCTTTTTCTCTCATGTTGTCCGTACATGTGTGTCCCATGGCAAATGACATCACCGCAAAGAATATGCTCACTCACCGCCTGTCCACTTTTTAGAGAGGATGCTTGTCCACTTGATTCTTCTCGCACGTTTCCTTTTGTTCTCTTTCACTTTTTATTTTTCTTTTTCTAATTACCATTCGTCTTTATTTTCGTTTTCCCGATTTGCCTTTCAAAAGCAACAACTTTTACACGGCGCTCCACCAAATTTGCTCTCTTGTTAATGTTACACATTCACAAAGCAAGAAAGTTGTCAACCCAACTAGATCACACATGACTGCATGAGTGTGCTGTCTGTCAACTTTTGATGCAGTCCTTGTTGTCCACCTCAAAATGTCTTCTTGCACGACAAGTGTCATGATGAAATTCTTCAAAGATGGTAAAGCATCTTGTTCCAATGGTCCCGAACCATAAAGCTGTAGATGCACAGATCATAATTTTAGTCTAGATTTTAATTTACAAACATTGTCTTAACAATTAGGTAACATCACTTGAGCTTGAGCCTTTGTATTTCAATTCAGTTTAGCCTATTTAGCTTCATGTGTCAATCACAGCACTTAAGTAACAGAAAATATAACTTGAGAGATACCCGACAGAAGAAGCCAAGTGAACCCAAAGGACTGAAGCTGCATACCGAGAGATTTTCTTTTTTGACTATTTTTATCATTTGTCTTTTTAAATCACTTGATGAATGAATGAATGGGCATAATTAGTTCAAGCAACTGCTATGAAGCCAATGAGGGTTTTGACAGACCAAAAATTGGAACCATGAGGCACAGCAGGCGCTCACTATCACTCACTATCAGGCATCTAAGGACATTTCTGTAACTTCAAAAACCATAAAAATCACTACCAATGACTCCATTCTCCAGAAATGTTTACTCTGTGCTGCACTGCTACTGATTCTGATTGGAGTAAAAATTATCGTGCTTACCTGACTTTCATTGTTTTGGTTGCAGCTCTCTTGCAGGCAGTTTCATGGTTAGCGATTGCCCTTTGGCCAGCTATTTCCCTTCCAGTTCTTAACATTTTTCTCCTCTTGAGCAACTTTGGTGCTTCCATATGTGAGGTTGCCAATGATGCCATAGTAGCAGAGGCTGGGAAGCAAGCAACCTCTTCCTCAGGGTCAGGTCAGCTTCAATCCTTTGCTTGGATGTTTGGCTCTTCTGCTGGTGCTTTGGGAAACCTCCTTGGTGGCATTGCTCTCAGTTATTTTTCTCCCAGAATCATGTTTCTGTTTTTTGCAATCCTTCTCACGCTCCAGTTCTTCACAACTGTGACTATACCTGAGAGCTCCCTCAAACTCCCAAAAGCAAATACCAATCTATCAGCACTCACCAGCATCCGTAAGCAAGTCAAAGAGCTGTCATGTGCCCTGTGTATGCCTGAAATGTTTAGGTCAATCATATGGTTTACATTATCATACACCGTCATACCTTTTCTACTTGGGACCATGTTCTTCTATCAAACTGAAGTGTTAAGACTGGACTCATCAGTTATCGGTTTATCAAAGGTGTTTGGGCAAGTGGCTCTCTTGGCTTGGAGCATGTCATACAACAAGTACTTCAAAACAATGTCTGCCCGTAAGGTCCTGTCAGTTCTTCAGTTTGCCTTAGCGCTCGTAATGTTGTCAGATGTGTTGTTCGTTCAGGGAATATACAGGAAGATCGGAATACCAGACTCCATATACACAATTGTCTTCTCCGGGTTGTTCGAGGGTCTTATGTTTTTCAAGGTGCTGCCCTTCAGTGTTCACATTGCAAAACTTTGCCCAGCTGGCTGTGAGGGATCCGTAATGGCCTTTGTTATGTCTGCACTTGCCCTTGCCACTATCATCAGTGGCTATTTTGGAGTTGCTCTTGCTGCCTTCATGGGGGTATCTGGAGATGATTTTTCAGCATTGCCTGCTTGCCTGTTGATTGAGGCTGCATGCACAATGCTGCCATTGTGTTGCTCGTCATTGATCAAAGAGAGAAGAGAAAAGGTGAAGAAAGAAGAATAGAATACATATATATTATCGGGAGATGGTGTCATGGTGACTGTTGGCTTTACCCTAACCTTTTTGGTGCCAGTTCAATTCTATTAAGTGATCATAACCAGCAGAAAGAAAATAGGAGAAGATTAGACTCATCAGGTGCTAATACCTCTAAAGCTTCCCCGGAACAGATATGTACATACAAGTGTGCTGCCATTCTTCTACAGATCAAGTATTACTTCAATGTAACTAGTTTTCATACGTTGTTTAAGGTACCTTGGTTTGTGTGTTACATGTGTTCTATGTGGACAGTTCAATTTGCATATTTTGCGTCATTATCAATGCTTGTACCTCTCTCCCCCAAAATGTAATCTAGCGGCCATACTATTAGATGATTGGTATCAGTTCATTGTTACGTTAGTATAATGGCCTGAAGAAGAAAGCATCCCAGAGGTGTGCGTTGTCCATCGTGGCTGTTATTTCTTGAAATGGGGAAAAGCCGGTAGTGTTCTGCTGTAGCCGTTGCAAAATGTTATGAGAAATGCTGGCTTGCAGTTCATAACACCACCCGCATATTCGTTATTCAGAATCAGTCATCCCTGCTCTTTTGTAAGCACGAACTCATAAGATTTCAAGAAATACGTGAAGTTATTCTTGATAAAATTAATTCAATGGCCAAAGGCTGTAGGGAGTTCACAATTCGACATAGATGCTTGCTGTTTCACTGAAGTAATAAGAATCGAATTAGCATGCCCGGCGCTCAACTACGCCTGAGGTACATGGAATTCAACTCAACAAGATGAGAATCCTATTCTGAAAATAATATCATCAACTTTCATCTTAAAAACCTTGAGCGAACTGGTGCCATTCAGATTTCCCAAACACGTGCATTCAGCATGATACAAAATCCTAGTTTTAGGAATGCTTTTCCATACAAATTCATTCAGCCACTAATTTGTTGAGCTGTGTTAAAACTCTCAGTAGTTGGAAGAGCAGATGCAGATGCTCCCTTCAGGCTCCAGCGTAACTGCGTAACACCCCTGGTCTTATCTTAGCTCAGCCATGTCCATTCGCAGCATCATATTAACGGAATTTACTTAACATATAACCTATCTGTACAATTTTGTTACAGCCAGGTTATTCAAACCTTTTAATTCATGTTGTAAAGGAGTTGTTGTACAACGATGTTGTAACTAGAGTCCGAACAAGTGATGGCAACACAGATAACTTTCCGATTAGAATAGGACTGCATCAAGGGTCTGCTTTCAGCCCTTATCTATTTGTCTTGGTGATGGATGAGGTAACAAGGGACATTCAAAGAAATATCCTTAGTGTATGCTCTTCGCGGATGATGTAGTGCTAGTTGATGAAAATCGAGCAGGAGTAAATAGGAAGCTGGAGTTGTGACGGGAGACCCTAGAGTCAAAAGGTTTTAGACTCAGCCGAACTAAAACTGAATATATGAGATGTGACTTTGGCACCTACTACACATGAGGAGGGAGATGTCAGTTTGGAAAGCCAAGTGGGCACCTACTACACATGAGGAGGGAGATGTCAGTTTGGAAAGTCAAGTAATGCCCAGGAAAGATACATTTCGATATTTGGGATCAATGCTACAACGAGATGGGGATATTGATGAAGATATTAGTCATAGAATCAAAGCAGGGTGGATGAAGTGGCGTCAAGCATCAGGAATTTTATATGATAAGAGAGTATCAAGCTAAATGGCAAGTTTTATAGGACGGCGATTAGACCTGCAATGTTGTATAATGCAGAATGTTGACCTACAAAAAAGACGACATGTCCAACAGATAAGTGTTACGAAAATGCGTATCTTGCGTTGGATTTATGGTCATACGAGAAGGGATCAAGTCCGGATTGAGGATATATGTGATAGGTTAGGGGTAGCACCAATTGAAGAAAAGCTTATCCAACACCGACTGAGACAGTTTGAATGTCCAACGAAGGTCTCTGGAGGCACCGGTGCGTAGTGAAACTCTAAGACGTGATAGTAATATGAGAAGAGGTAGAGGAAGACCAAAATTGACATGGGAAGAGGCAATAAAAGGATATTTGAAGGAACGGAATATACCAAAAGATTTAGCCCTGGATAGGAGGCTTGGAAAATAGCCTTTCATGTGCCTGAACCCTAAATTGTGGCTCTTGTTAGCCAACTTGCTTGGAACTGAAAGGCTATGTTGTTGTTGTAGTAGTAAAGTAGTTGTACATATGGTTATACGTGTAGCACGCATTAAAATATCAATAACAAAAATAATAATTGGTATTATTAATTGCTATTACCTCCACAAGAAAAGAAACAAGGAAATGCACCTTGAGATATTACATTTTAACTATGAAGCCTACGAGCCTAGACTGCGCAATATTCAAGCAGCCTTTGTACTAGCTGTTAACTACAAGAAAATCAGCACCAATTGGTAAATGGTCACTAGGATGCTGAAAGTTGGGCAGGCCTCCTTGCACATCCGTAGAATCCCCTCGCGGCAAACAAAGTAGGCTAGTAGGATTTATTGAACTACCGTCCGACAAGAATATGTAGTCCAATGTTCCAGTAAAACCAGGAGTGTAGTTTGTGAACTCTGGCTCCCCTCCATTCACAGCATAAAGGCTGCGTAACTTGATCGGAGCTTCATCTGTAGATTCTAAGTTGGCTGATACAAGGTAATTGTATACCTGAAAATTGTAGTACTTATCAAATGAGCTGGGACTGTTTAACAGATTATGCGCATCATGAAACCAATATGCCACACAAATGACGCTATTAAATATGAACTGCTATGCATGAAGTTTCTAATATCGTTCAGTGGAGCATGGATCTACAATTATGTCCATTCGTTAAATAAGATACTTTGCATGCCATGTGGTCCATACATGTCTCAAAAAAATGCAATACACTCAATAATAGGATTTAAAAACAAAAACATCTTAGAATCATCTCTATAACAAGGTGGTTCTAAGTTTCTAACCACCACTTTGTATTACACTAAATAACAAGAATAGAAAAATCACCGCATGATGCTTTTTTAAGTCAGTTAGCTTCAGAAAGCAATGAAATAAATGCTAGGCATACCTTGTCACCTGGGGTCGAATTGAAATCACCAGCAATGATCACTGAGGGCTTAGAATTAAATTTATTTGAGATGAGTTGCTCAAATTGAGAGACTCTCGAAAGAAGATATTTTGCCTGAGCCAACTTCACATCAATCCATTCTGGGTCCCTACAGAATTATTCATCAACCAGAAATTTATACGTTTGCTGGAAACAGCTGTCAACCAATACAGATAACTAGATAAGATCAAACAGAACAAAAAGATACAGTGAAATATGAAAGCATCTTCCAAAGATAGTAAGAATTTCTGATTGTTTCACTTGCCAATAAATATGTGTATTTGCCACGATTAAAATGTGATCATAAGGATCACTAAGCTTGAAAGCTGCGAGTAAACCAACACAGTCACGCTTCAATCTTACGCGTGGATCATTTAGATCTCCACGCTTGCTATTATCTTGCTTTGCATTCGTGTCTGAAAAAGAGGAAAAAGCACATCATGAAGTATTAAAGTCAAGCATCAAACCAGGAAAGAGATAAAGCCTAAGTACAGGAAATAGCTACAGCATGAGGTTGGGTGAGTCCGTGAACTGTCTACTCCCTAGAAACTGATGTGTAATGCATCTCCAACTATAGATTTATTAAGAGCCACGAACAAAACAAAAACAACCCCTTCTAACCTATAGCTTGTAAGTAACATCATGCTTAGCCCATTTTACAACTTCAAAGATTCATATCCCACTGACAGAGCACCCTATTGTGATTCACAGGAGATTATTATACTCAGAAACAGCTTCTATTACCTTCTTCTGGTGAAGAATTATTTGGCGGGGCACTATTTACATGATCACTATGAACGTATTTTTCCACTAAGTCATTGTAATGTATTGCTTCTTTCTGCACCAGTTCCGCACTGCAAAGGTAACAAAGAGTCAAAGAAAAGGGATGGAGTAAAATAATTTTGCAAATTACACAAAATAGCAAACTACTAGAAGACCCAGCATTTTCCATGTCCAACTTTCTAGACTAATGGTCATTCATTCAATGGTCAGTTTTCATGGGAAATCGGCATTAGTAAATTGAATGCAAGAGAACTCACATTTTGATGGGTGAAGGTAAACATTACTTCTTCCTCGGATCAGTAACTTGACATGTATATAACTAAGGGAATATGAGTACCTTTTTGGTTTATAGAATATACCACAACCATCCCGTTTGTCTCCAGATCGCTGAATGTAAATACTTGAATATCCAGAAGCTTCCATATTTTTCTTGTAGAAGGTATCATACTCATCCAACTCCTGTGATAGTAACATACTAACATGAATTATGTATTGCTTTGCTTACAAGCATGAACAATAAGAGAATTGTACCACGCAATAGAGAACGACCATGAACAGTAGCTATGCCAGCATCCAAAAAAAAAAGTGCACGAATAGGAAAAGAATAAGTTTGCTCTAAAAGCAATAGAGTTGGAATCTAATTGGACAAAACCAGAGTCCAGTTTGTTGAAGTAAGTAAAATCAAGGCATACCAACCACCCAGCATTACATCACAAACCCCTACTGGGCCATGTCGTGCATTGCTTCCAAGATTAAAGAGAAGAAGAAATCACCAGCATTACTACTCTTATCTTGCAACCCCTTGCCTCATTACCAGCATAAGGACATGTATTGTATCATGCAATAAGTGAATGAAGTAAATTGTGCTGCCTGTTATTGTCCCTGGGTGCCAAGGAACAGAAGGAGAAGCTGTGGACAGAGGATAAAGACAGGAAAACCAGGAATACAGAGAGGACTCAGGAGGACATGAAGAGAAGAGGTGGATTTCTCCTCCTTTTTTTGGGGCCGGGATGTGTGTGTGTGGGGGGGGGGGGGGGGGGGGGGGGGTTGATATTTGGTCAGCTATGAAAAATCAGCACAATTTGTTGGTTTTCTTCCTATTCATTTTCTATAAAAACATATGGTGCTGTAAAACTCTATATAATACTTAATAAGAATAAATGAAAAGCCAACATATTCTGCAGTGGTAAACAATGAACAGTACTTTATATGGCCACATAATGACACCACAGAAATGAGCACCTGTATGCACATGAGGTCAGCATCGAAACTCTTGAGCTCTGTTAGAACAGCTTTGGATCGAGATTTCCACCTATTTTGCAAACATGAAAGAGAAAATAAGTTAGGGGCCAGGGAAAAGAACATGGCTGTGACACTCAAGTGTATCTACTCCCCACAACCCAAGCCCCCAAGATAGGCAGAACATTTACAAATGTTAAAATACAAGCTTGACTATAGTAATAAATTTAACATTTTGATGCATATTTATAGATTTAAGAAGATTTTTATGTCAATACAGGAACTTGTAAGAATATAATAATGTAAAGCTTCTTAGTGAAAACACTGATGGCATCTACAAAACGTCTGTTGAATGAGAACAGACTAAAATATATTCTTCAAATAAGTGCTACAAGCCTATAATTTATGTAATTCACCCAAGT
This sequence comes from Setaria viridis, assembly GCF_005286985.2. Taxonomy (NCBI): domain Eukaryota; kingdom Viridiplantae; phylum Streptophyta; class Magnoliopsida; order Poales; family Poaceae; genus Setaria; species Setaria viridis. Next base: position 21,261,460 of record NC_048265.2, on the reverse strand, counting down.
AAACGGGCAGATAGCTACCCATGGGCAGCCAGATATGTCCCATATTGTCTATATTTGCGGGAATTAAATAGTACTTCCTCCGTTCCGATAGGTCGTTTTAGCTTTTTTTAGGTGCATAGTTTTTGCTATGCACTTAGATATAGTGTATGTCTAGATGCATAATAATATCTATGAGCCTAGAAAACCCAAAACGGCCTACAATTTGGAGCAGAGGGAGTATATGTTTACGAGCAAAATCTAAATGCTGTATTGCTTAGCAAACACTCTGTCAAGTTTGATCAAGGTCTGCTGCGGCACCATTTATGGCACCAAATTTATACATCTCAGTATCATTTTGTTCCACTTATGAAGCCTAGTTTGTAAGCCACATGGAAATAGTTAGATCAGAAAATTTTGCCATTTCTTCCTTTGTCAGACACCATGACTGTACGGCATTATAATGGAATCACAAGTGCCATGATTGTATGGAAAATCTAATAGAACAGTACAAACAGTCAATCAACTAAGAGCTTACTTGAGGCACGCTGATGGCGAATGCGGGAAAAACGCACTCTTAACATAAACCTGCAGGGTGGAGCAAATTATTAGTCGCGGTCGGCAATGCACCAGCATCCATCTATGCCCAAAAGCTAAGCAACTTCAGAAAGCAAACACGGCGGCCGTACCTGGGCCAAGATGTTGTAGGAGACCAGCCGGAACTGATACCCTGCAGCCCCTGGAACCAAAACCCGAAACGAATGTTAACATCAATCCCGCTGGAGTTCCATTCCACTGTTGCAAGCATAAGTAATTAGCTTCGTTTAGGATTTCAGGCTGGCGAGTACTGACCGGCATCGGCTTGGGATTCAGATTGCTCCGTGGGGAGGGGAGCGAACCTGGGCTGCGCCTGCGTGCTCATCCGCCGCTTGCAAACCCTGATTCGCAGATCCGCTAAATCGTTAGAACAAGGGAGGGTGGGAGGAGCTGGGGTTAGGGATGGGAGTGCCCTCACGGGAGACAGGGAAGCCGGCGGCCGCCGGGAGGAAAGGGGTTGGGCGCGGATCTCGAGCAGCGGCGGAGGAGGAAGAGAGGGAGGGAAGCTGTCCACGACGTCTGGGGTTTTAGCATCGGTGGTGCCCTGTTCGGTAGGTTCCCGGTTGTTTCCGCCGCCGCCGATGAGACGGCTCCGCCTCCGACGACGATGTTTGAATCTGATCTGATAAGTGGTCCCACCTGTCAAGTACCTCGCAAAGGTTTTGTGTACACGTCATACGTCATCACTCACCGGAAGGGATGTAAAATTGGAAATGGTCTCTTTTCTTGAGATGGGATGGAAATGAATTGAACCATGTGCATGGATCCCTTTTCAGATGTGGATTTGGACGTTATTTGAAATATAAACGCTGAGTATGAATTTCAACTCGGTTTAATGGGAGAGAGAAAAACACCAATATGATGGTGTTTTTCATGCAACAAGGCTAGCATGCTCTAATATTTGTAGAGCAGCAAAAACAGTATCATCCTATTTTAAGAACTGCAATTCAAACTTACCTAGAAGTTACGTACAGTGTCATCTCATTCTACAAGTATTAAGGACCCAGCAATTTAAGCTTACCTGGAGTTTATGTTATTGTTCTTTTTTGAGTAATTCACTAAGAAAATTTACCTCCATAGCACATAGTCCAAACTCTTTTTCATTTAAAGGTAGGAGGAAAGTCGCAAAGTATTTTGGTTACTGATTTCACGCATAGTTTTTGGGAGATGAAAAATTCACACATAGTTTTTGGGAGATGAAAATTTCAAGTCTGAAGTCTCACTAGAGTTTCTTATTCTTGAATACTTCTATCTATATACTAATACTTCTAAAAAACAATAGCGGTTCTCCCATCTGTCATCAACTTGTATAGATAGACCCTTGTAGTTTTTAGGTTTTCATCCCATAGTCCTCGGTTTGAATAGCTCTCGCATTTAAGCCTTTTAAATTTTAGAATTCCCTATAATTATGTCCCTAGAACCATGTGTTCTTCTTGTAATTTTAATATTATATTCGAGTTTTTACAAAGATTTGAGATGCTTTTATGGTATTTTACTTGTGTTTTACCGCACAAACAAATAAGGTTCCCATCAAACATCGAAAAACATCAACATAATAAAAAAACATCATAATTTCTTTAAATCATCTTAATCCATGTGAATAATGTTTATCTCATCTTACTCCCACCAAACGAGAAAGAAATAGGGTTACAACGCTACAAGAATTTATGAATTATGTTTGGAGGGATGTCATGGCAGTTTGGATCTGACGTGATAGGCCCTCTAGCCTTCCTTTCCATATTTATGCATGCAAGTAGTTCCTGCTCCTTTTTTCTCGAATTCCAATTAACTACAATTTCAAATCTATCTACCTCTACTTCTAATATCAATAACAATAGTGGTATTTCATCATAGTTTTTGTTGTAAGGCCCATGTTGTTTTTAGGTTTTCAACTCGCAGTCCTCGATTTTAGTACTTTACACATTTTTAAGCCCTTTAAACTTTAGAATTATTTATAGTTATAATCGCAGAACCATGGTTTTTTGTTTTGTTTTGTAAGACCAATAATAGATGGAAGGACACTATTCATTTTACATTAGATTTAAGGGAAAAGTCCTATTTTCACTCTTCAACTATAATAGAAGTCTGATTTTCAACCCACAACCAAACACAGAGGACCATCCAACTGTCAAAATCAGGCAAATTTGATCCTTTGTGTGGTTTCCAGAGTGGTTTTGTATTTTCTAGAAATTTCAAAAAAAGGCTTAGTTAAAAAAATTATAACTAATTAATTTCAAATAAAAAAATATGAAATCGGTGCCAAAAATTTTCTAAAAATGTAACATATCTGTTGGTATTCTATTTGGCATTATTTGAATCTTAGATGTTCATATTCTTTTTGTTTTAGCAAGAGCAATAAAACACTAGGATGGTAACAAATATGATGTAAACAACTCCAAACATAGTACCGACAAATAGCTTACATTTTTAGTAAACTTTTGGTGCCAAATTCATATTTTTGATTTGAAATGAATTAGTTATGATTTTTTATTAAACCAATTTTTTTAAACTTCTAGAAAATGTAAAACCACCATCCAAATCACCCAAAGGCCAAATTTGCCCGATTTTGACAGTTGGATGGCCCTCCCTATCCGGTTTTGTAGTTGTGGGTTGCAAATCATTTTTTATGCTATAGTTGGAGGGCGAATATAGGACTTTTCTCTAGATTTAAGTTTTGCCAAATTTGAGTTTTAATTGTTCTATGACAAAAAAGAGAGAATAAATCGAATATAAAAAGTAACAATGTAAAAGTCCATATAAAAAATAAAACAAAGTGAATGTGTGACTAGAACATCATAATTTTTTTAAAAAAAAATCAGTGTACTCCATGGACATATCGTTTATCCCATTTTACTCAATCGAACATAAAAAGACAAATAAGTAGGGTTCAATGCTACAAAATATATAGGAATTCTACGTGGAGGGATGCCATGACAAAGTTGGATCCGACATGATAGGCCCTCTAGCATTTCTTTTCATATTTATGATGCAAGTAGCTGATGTTGCTCTTTGCATTCCATTGTAAATAAATCATCATTTGGAAAAGTTGGTCTTGATATGTAAGCAATGAACTTTTTGTTGACAAAAAATCATGGTATAGTCACCATTGTACGAGTCACATTATAGAAGTTCTTTAAAAGAGTGCATGTACAAATGTAACGAATGTAAGTTAAAGTTCATGTACTCGGATCTTTTTTTTACCCATCTACTCCCTCAATCTCATAAAAAAGATTGTTTTAGTTTTCCCTTAAGTAAAACTTTAACCAATTTTATGAAAACGTACCAATTAAATTCATCGTAAAGTATATTTTGATAGTATATTTTTTGGCAGGTGCTCGTATAATTATTTAATAGTATTAATGTTAATATATTTTCCTTTAAACTTGATCTGATGTACAAGAGTTTGATTTAGGATAAAACTAAAACTATATTTTTCTTTAAACTTGATCAGAAGTACAAGAGTTTGATTTAGGATAAAATTAAAACTACTCATACATTCGAGAATACAAGAGTTTTAAAATGATCTGAACTAAAAGAATTTGATTTAGGATAGAATTAAAACTACCCATACGTTTGAGAATAATCGAGTACTCGATAACTTGACCACTATGCAAGTAAGCAACCTGAGCAACAGTACCTTGATGATTGTAAGGTTGAAAATCGAATCAAACTCGTAGGCCTTGTTTAGTTGGCCAATTTGGGAGGTGCAAAATTACTGTGCCAGCACTGTAGCACACTGTAGCGTTTCGTTTGTATTTGTGAATTATTGTCCAAATATTGACTAATTAGGCTTAAAAGATTCGTCTCGCAAAGTACAACAAAACTGTGCAATTAGTTTTTAATTTCGTCTACATTTAGTACTCCATGCATGTACCGCAAGTTTGATGTACCGCAAGTTAGGAGTTGGAGGGTAACTAAACATGGCCGTAGACTCGCAGTTGTCTGGGAGAGAACTGTGAAGCTAGCTGAGCACAATTCTCAGCGACTTGCTCGGCGAAGCTATTTTGAAACCTGCCGGTTCACCGGGGGCTGGGAGCTGGCGCACTGTCATTTGTCAAGGCTAACGAACTAGCCGTTCTGCGATCAGCCTGCACGAGCAGTTTAAAAACAGGGCAAATCCAGCAGGGCCCGTACCATATGGGGGAGCCCGGAATAAGCACGGGCCACGAGAAGATTTCGAAACCGAAAACCGGTGCGCGGCCCGCTCGCGGTCGCGGACTGGATCCACCCATCCGCCGCGCGGCGCCGAACAGGCGACATGACCCCCCGCCACGCGGAGCCACTCTTCCTCCGGATGAGCCAAGGCCCCGCGGGGCGCGGCCGGTTGCCGTGGTGCGTGGGCGGCAGGGGCCGGGAATTCGGCAGATGGCTGGCTGGCTGGCCGGGGGGCCGGGGCCCTCCCCTCCCTGTGCGGTCTCGGTCTCGTCCTCGGTCCTCGCCATTTTCTCGTGGCCTCGTGGCGCCACATGCGGACAAGCTGCAGTCCTTGGCCGTCACGCCGCTACAGCGCGCATTGCCGGGCCGGCTCCCCGCTACGACCGCTACGCTGCTGGCCTCTGCTGATGGCTGCCGCGCTGGATCTTGTGTGCAGAGCGGGGCCCGCTCAGCGGTTCTGTCCCTGCACAGCAGCATCGATTTTTATCCTCTTCTTCAGCTCTCGAGTGTCGAGTCTATGACCCTTTGACTAAAATCTGCTACAGCAGCGTTTTACTTTTACGGCGCCGCGTGTACAGTCATGACTATTGACGCCTTCACGTTGTGCACACGCTGCAAAGCTGAAACGGCTGATTTATTGTGAGAGGAAAATATTGTTTGCTGGTTGATAAGCCAACTGAATAGGCTGCGAACAGGCTCGCAGATTTGCAGTCCTGTGTTTTGATCCATTGCACATTGGTGCAGAACCGCAGATGGTACCATAGAGCATATTAAGCCTAAAGCGCTGTTGGATACCAAAGGACTTAATTAAAAGTATTAAATAAAAACTAATTGCGGAGACTAATTCGCGAGACGAATCTATTAAATCTAATTAGTCCATGATTTGACAATGTGATGCTACAGTAATTATTTACTAATGATGGATTAATTAGGCTTAATAGATTCATCTTGGAATTAGCCTAGGACCTTTGTAATTCTATAATTAACTTATATTTAATTTTTCTAATTAGCATCCGAACATTCGATGTGACAGGGATCTAAACACACCTACGAGTGTAAACAAAAATGTCGCAGCATTTTTGTCCGCTGTTTGCAATTTGTGTCGCTGGATGGTCCCTGTCACGGACCAAAGTTTTCAATTCCATGAATAGGAAACTCTAGGAAATCGTCATGGATAGTGTCCTTATCTAGAAAAAAAAGAAAGAAGAAATTCACATAAGGCTTTTTTAGTGTCCATGAGACCAGGAGACAAATAATCGATAAAAAATGGATATGTAAAGAGTTGATGTTTTTTTTATAATCAGAGTTGATGGGCTTGTCTTTGAGAAATGAACACGCCACGGGCCTCTAGCGGAGTGAGCAACGACAAAAGCTGAAAATAGCAAGGGGTTCAATGAAACGGGACGACATTGTGATTTGCGAGAGAAATAAACCACAAAATACTAAAGCAAATTTCACAAAAAAAAATACTTCCATGAGGTGTCTGTTGAACTCTTGGCACGCTTGGCTAAGGCCTATGGGCACCTCCTGACCCACCTTTTATCAAATAATAACGAGACAAAAATGAAAAAAAAAATCTCCTCCTGCATCAACAGCAAAATTTTAGATTGTCTTTTGAAAAAATAGCCTCGCTTGCCATCTTTTTGAATTCTCCGCTCGCAACACTCTCCACTGCATCCACACCCCGCATTCAATAGCAGAAGAAACAATAAAAATGGAACGAAGAATTCTTTAATGCAAGAAGCGAAGGCCCTGTCGCAGCGAACGAGGCGAGCGCATTATTGCACACTCATCTCAGGCTCAACTCCACAAGGGCGGAGTAGAGGACGCCATTATTATCCAACGAGTAAACCATCCAATCAAACTCCACTCGCAATCGAATCAAAAATTTTACCCAAGCCTCCCTCCCTTCTCTCTCCTCTCATCTGTCATCTCCCTAGCGGCCTAGCGTGTAGCCAAGCTACGCTAGCGTCTGAAGCGGTGGGAGGCAGGAGCTGCATCGGCCGAGGTCCCCGTTCGCGCCCACCGAGGCGTCGCGCACGCGGCCACCCGCACCCAGGCGCCGCCTCGGGGAAGTGAGGCGTGGAGGCCGGGCAATGGCGTGCGCTCAGGGCCGATCCGTGGATCTGTAAGGTGCGGTGTGGGGGTGCTGCAGGCTGGTGCGTGATGGGATCTGGGGGCAGCAAGGCCGCCGCCGCCTCCTCGTCGTTGTCGTCTTCCTCGGCGGCATCGGAGGTCGGCGGCGAGGTTAAGAGGGGGAATGGGAGCTCCAAGGGGCGGCGGGCGAGGAGCCTGCTGCCGCTGCCGAGCTCCTCCTGCTTCCGCGGCTCCACGACGCCGGGCGAAGGCGACGCTTCCGCTGCCCCGCCGCCGGCGGTTGAGGTGAGGGCGCTCGCTGTCCCGGCATCTTCGTCTCGTTTGCGTTGCTGGTAGAATGCTGCGAATCTGCGCGGCTGGTAGAAGCGTCGTGAAAAAGGGTGAGGGAAGGACGTTTCCACAAATGGAATGCGGATGTGTGGTAGATCTCGTTGTCGCGAATTTATTGCTCCGTGAATCGAGAAGCGACTCTCGGTTTGTGAACGACCATTTCTGTGGGATTGGGGATTGTTCAATGGCTTCATAATTTCGTTTCAAATTTAAAAAACTGGATTCTGAACTCTTTTTTTGTTGTTGGAATAAGCCAATTCTGATTAGCTTGATGTGTCACAAAAGTTCCTCTCGGTCAATTACTGTCTTCTCTTTGATAGACTGTTTGGTACTCTTCGATTATTTCATATGATGGAGTAGTTGGCGACCTGGGAGTACATGAATTTAAACTTCTTGTACGTGATATGCTACAATGCACTATCGTTTATGAATGAACTATGCAACTTGTTGGATCTAGATACGTTGCTTTGTTTTGAATTATCAACTTCGTGTATTTGTGGTTCCTGGTTTCGATTGCTGTTATAGTTAAATGATGGATTTGTATGTTTCCAGTCTAACAAGGGAGGGGAGACTGCAAGCCTGCCTTCACTCATTCACTCCGCAAAATCTGATGAAGATGCTGTCACAGTGCCTAAATCTCGCCCAGGTGAAGAGACAGCAGCGCCTTCATCAGATAGTGAGAGAGACCAAGATGATGATGCGCTACAGAATGCTGCTGCCACTAGCACAGCAGCAGCTGCAGCCAGTCAATTGCCAAATCCTTCTGACAGGCCAAGACCACGTTTTGGTTCCAACTTTGGATTGAGTAGGGCTGTCAGCTTGGGATCATCCGTAGCTTGCTCTATTCTGTCATCAGGCCTATCTTCAGCTAATCCAGGTGAAAGCCATGGAGAGGCGAACAATTCTTCTGATGCAGTTATCGCCCAACAAGGTGGTGCGCTTACTGCTGGGATCGATTCGACTCTGGATATGCTTAGAGATAGTGTCACAGCACAAGCTAGAGCAGCTCGTCAGGCTAGGAGAAATCTACTAGAATCTGAAGGTGCTAGCTTGAGGAACTCCTATAGAAGGACGGGATCCCAGGAGCCTTTCGAAGGCAGTGTTCGATTTAGCCGAACGTTAAGCGTTGGGCGGCTTCGTGACAGAGTTCTCAGGAGGACTCCGTTCTCCGATGGGCTATTCACCCATTCACTTCTTTATGATAGAGCAGTGTGGCCATCAGGAAATGGTAGTGCTAGGCAGGATTCAGCAATGATGCAAAGGACTAATTCAGATAGAAGTTCAGAACTGCGCTCTGATCCTTCAACCAACAGCGTGTACAATTCGAGCTCCGAGACCTTGAGAGAAGCAAATAATCGGGATCTACTGGAGCGCAGATCAGCTTTTCTTGAAAGGAGGAGGAGGATACGATCTCAGGTGATCTGGAGTTCAACTATTTTTTACCTTGCTTATAACCTCTGCGTTTTACATAACTTTTGCTATCTTAACAGGTCAGAGCTCTCCAAAGATTGGGCAGCAGGTTTGAAAATTTATCTGGTCATGAGAGATCCTGCATTCTATCTGGTCAGCATAGAACTGGAAATTGCAACTGCAGAACAAGCGGTCGACCAGGTAATCCTGATGAAGAAACTGGCACAAGGGCTAGCATATCAAGAATTGTTATGTTAGCAGAAGCACTTTTTGAGGTATGTTCTGCTAGTGTTTCTAGTTAGTTCTGTTCTTGACTAGAGAAAGATGCTAACTTGCATGGATACTATTATGACTTTCAGGTTCTAGATGAAATCCACCAGCAGTCTGCTGCATTATCATCATCAAGACCATCATTTTCTTCAATTGGATCTGTTCCTGCTCCAAGGGAGATTGTTGAGTGTCTTCCTGTTAAGGTTTATAGGAAGCCATTGAAACATCGAACTGAGGAGGCTGCACAGTAAGGCATCATGGCTTGTTTGGAATAACTTTTGAATTTTTTTACTTAAATATATGAATTTTAAACAGCTTTAGTCATGTGATTCACTTTTTCATAAGCATGATTAGTTGTACTTTTGGCTCTACTTAATAACATGATATCCTTGCACATGATAGACAGTTAATCATAAAGCTCAATTTTAATGTCAGCAAATGAGACATAAGGTAGCATATAAAGCATGATCATGCAGCACTCATACCTAAGCTGTTAATTTGCAATCAAATGAATGATCCCAGCCTCCCAGGAGCTTAAAGCTAAACTGTCCCAATTTGCTCATACCATCATATATTTTAATCTATCATTCATGCCCCCAACAAAAAAGAACTGTTTGTATGTGTGGAAAAAGGCTTGCTTGAAAAGTTTTGCAATGCACATATGGCCTCTACTGTTGCATTTAAGTTGGTAGCTCATTTCCAGCTGTCTCGCAACTGTATGTTTTATGAGAGTGGGACTTAACATTATCCGTCTGGGTACTTGTCCTTCAACCTTGCAACCATGTATTATTGTGCCACATCTCATTTCCCCCCTCAATGCAGATGCTACATTTGCCTTGTTGAATATGAGGAGGGAGACTGTGTCCGTATACTTCCATGTAATCATGAATTTCATCTAACATGTGTAGATAAATGGCTAAAAGAGATTCACAGGTATGCTTTTCTTCCTCTTTTTCAGCAATGAACTTTCTTTGACTTTTTTCTTTGACAGCTCTGCGAATTGCTTTAATTGTCTCATAATTGCAGAATCAACATGCTATGATTACCTCCTTAACATGACAGCTCTGTAGTCTGTAGCTATCCTTGATGTTGTGTGACATTATGACTTTATGAGACAATTGACAATCTTTAACAAAAGACATGCTTTGCAATTGTGAACTTGTGAGTTTCTTGCAAGTGATCTGGACTACATTTGTTATAAAATTAAATCACTATTTTACACCCTCAAAATCTGTCATTTACTGTCAGCATCAACATATAGCTAAGATGCATTAGTACTGAGTATCATCATTGTGCTGCTTCCAGACTAGTTTGACACATATAAATCGTGATTGGCATTATAAGGCAGCAAACCATTGATGGTCTTTTTTCCCCCTAGTGGTTTATGTTTTTTTCTCGAACAACGCAGGAGAGCTGCATGTCATTTCATTAAGAAAGAAGATAGCATACAGCGGATCCGGTTAGGGCCCAACCTGAGTACAAAACTCACCCCCCACACACACCAAAAAATTAACAAACAGGCGCGCCACGAGAATACTCAAAACATGACCAAGAACACTAGTGGTTTATGTTAACCATGTCTTCTCCTCGATATTTTGTTATTTAAGGGTCCCTCGAATATTTAAACCACAATTGACTGATGGACTTAAATAGGATTGTATGCATTTATCAGGGAAAAATGCTTACCCATTTGTGCCTGTGTTGTTTAAATTCTCACTTGAGCTTACTAATTGAAGGTTTTTGCTTTCCTTTCCTTGTTAAAATTATCTTGATCTACACCAGACCTCAAATTGAAGGACCAAAAGCTGATATCAGTGTTTAGATAATAGAGTAAAGTGCATGGCCGGTACTTAAACTTGTCCAGCTGTATCACTTAGGTGTCCATACTGTCAAAATGCATACCTGGCTGGCTCGGGTGTCATTTAAGTCCCTATACTCTCAGAATGCAGATCTAGCCCCCTAAACTTAGCTTCAGGTGTCATGTAGGTCCATATACTTTTCAAAAGCATTGTCATCTCAATTAAATTGATAAAAACTTATTTTTATATAGATATAATTTAACTATAGTCAAATAAAGTGAATTTCAGCTCAACGTGTGTGGAGAATATTGATATGATGAATCCAGAAAGATTGATAATCTTTTATTTTGGAGGCAATATCTTAACTTGCTAGGTGCACATGACAGGTGTGCTCAATTATTCTTGGAAGATTGTTCAAATTTGAATAACTCTTAGTTACACTTACTAAACTGAAATCAAGGATTTATAAGATAAATTATTGGACAAAAATTGGGAGATGGAAGGGCCAATAAGAAATGTGTCAATGAAAGTGATGGCTTGCTTTAAAGCATAAAATTTGATCTTATCATATTCGATTAGTGGGATGACACTGCATTTCAAGAGTTTAGGGATCTATATGACACCCGAAGCTGAGTTTAGGGTGTGAGATCTGGATTTTGAGAGTATAGGGATCTAAATGACACCCGAGCCCAAGTTTAGTGAGCCAGATATGCATTTTGAGAGTATGGGGACCTAAGTGACACGGCCAAACAAGTTTGAGGACCGGCCATGCACTTTACTCTATTGATATCTTCACTGGAACATCTTGTTGACTGAAGACTTAGCTGGCCATAAATTTCATCAGAATTTAATTACTCAGGAATTCGTAAAAAACCTTTGCTTCATAAAGACTTTCTGCTGATATGAATCTGTTTTCTCTTTCCAGGGTTTGTCCACTTTGTCGTGGTGATGTCTGTAGATCCGATGCATCCAGTATTGGAAAAGTCGGCTGATTCTTTCTCTCCTAAGAAGTCAGCTTCTTCCAGAAAAAAACTGGAGCTCCTGGCATGGTTCTATGATCCAATCCTGAAAAAAACCTGCAAAACATCTCTTGCAGGGCGTTGGTTTCATTTTTTTTTCTTCTACTCTCTCTTATGGTCAGAACAGCTCAGGATGCTCCTGTATTCTATGGCGAATTCGCATCGCAGTCATCCCATTATGAAGCAGATGACATGCCATGTGAATTTGGGATTCTTGTATGGTGGGGGAAGTTTGTTGATATTGGATTGTCGGCTTCTGTTTTCTTTCCGATGTGATGTTTGAACAAAGTGAGGCGATTCATGTCAGGTGCAGGCATTCCGGACAACTGTCAAATCTATCAGCACGACATGTTTCCTATCGAACTGGGAACTGAAATCTTTGGATTTTTACAAGTGTTTTTCAGTCGCCTGGAAAATAGCACTTCCCTTTGGACTGCTTCCTTTTCGTTTTCTAGAGGCTTGCTTTAAAAAGAGTGCTCGAACGGAGGGAGCGCGGTCAGTAGCTCTGACTCTGAGCCATGCTCGGGGCTTCGACGTCGGGTGTAAAATCACGGTCATTCGGGCCTTCATCAGCTAGTGACCGCGCTCCTCCCTTGCTCTATGCTGAACGGTCTCCATGGCCTGCCAGCATTGTCCGCAGCCCTGGCACTGGCAGGGAGGCAGCCCAACGCAGAGCGCCTCGCTTGCTATGCTATGCTTTATTTCTGGCGCATGGCACTGGATCAAATAATCCGAGGAATCTGCTTCACTGCTTGGTCGATTTCCTTCTACATTGTGTAATTGTGTTTCGTAGTGTGTTTTCTTCTGCTAGCATCGTGTTACCTTGTGGATCTTCCTTTAAAAGAAAATAGTGCTTGAATGGTTTTGCACGTGCTGGGCAATTTCTTCGTGCCAAGTTCTGGCTGACGAGTTCATGCACCAAGACACAGTCAGTCACAAATCAGTAGCAATAGTTGTTACTTGTTAACATTAGCGGTACCAAACTATGCAGACTTTACCTTCAGTCTTTATTTGTATTTTATCATCCAAGCATGTAACGCTTGTGTGCTGCGTGTACTACATGCTGTGAGCCTGTTATTTTTCCTCCGTAATATTAGAGGATCCACGCCGTCTTGCGACTACGAGTCTATAAGCAATAAGTTCGTGGCTATTTTTAGTTGTACACATCTTGAACAAGTCGTATTCTTGGCTATTTTTAGTTGTAGACATTTTGAACAAGTCGTATCTGGAATCAGAATACAAGTCTAACATACCAAACCGTGCAGCTTTGACCTTCAGCCTCTGCTTGTATTTTATCCCCCAAGCATGTAACACTTGTGTGCCGCACGCACTACATGCTATGAGCATATTATTTTTCCTCGGCGCCATCTTGCGGGAATATTTGTAGGATCCACAACCACATATATAGACCTATAGGTTCATAAGCATCAAGTCCGTGGCTATTTTCAAGAGTACACATCTTGAACAAGTCGTATCTGGAATCAGACTACACGTTTAACATTTGCAGTACCAAACTATACAACTTTGACCTTCAGTCTCTCCTTGTATTTTATCCCCAAGCATGTAATGCTCGTGTGCCATGCGTACTGCATGATGTGAGCATGTTATTTTTCCTATGTAACGTTAGAGGATCCGCACCATCTCACAGGAATATTTGTAGGATCACGACCGCACATATAGGACTACGGTTCTGAGCACCAAGTTTTTGGTTATTTTAAGTAGACACATCTCGAACAAAGTCATATCTCGAATCAGACTAAGGGTCTGTTCGCTTCAGCTTATAAGCCGGCTGAAAAGCTGAAACGGCTGATTTGTTGTGAGAGGAAAATACTGTTTGGTGGCTGATAAGCCGGCTGAATAAGCTGAAGCGAACAGGCCCTAAGTCTATAAGCACAGGTAGATTTGAATAAGAAGACGGTAATTGGGGATGCGACGAGGCCGCGGCGGCGGCAATGGGCGATGTATGGGACGGCATCCCTGCCGACGTCCTCATGGAGATCATGCTGCGCGTCCCGCCGTGCCCGCGACGGCGGCTCCGCCTCGTTTGCCGCTACTGGCGCGGCGTCATCGACGAGCGCGCGCCGGAGACGAGAGCCCGCGCCGAGGTCCTCGCCTTCTTCGGCGAGCGCCGCGGCGGCTCCCGCGCCGTCGTCTTTGACGTCCCGCCGGGAGGGAAGAACAGCAACGGCGGTAGCGGCAGAGAGCTGGATCTGGAGGGCAGCGGCGCGGACGCTGCCGGCGTGCGCATGATCGGCACGGGCAACGGCCTGATCTGCGTGCAGCGCGAGACCGGCGGCATCGCCGTGCTCAACGCGGCCGTCCGGGAGATGCTGGACGTCCTCCCGCCGCACTCGTGGTCCAGCCCGTACGCGTCCACGTACACCTTCGCGTACCACCCGGCGACGGGCCGGTACAAGGTCGTCCACCTCGCGTGCGACCTGCGGTCCGGGGAGCTCGCCGCGGTTCACGTGTTCACGCTGGGGGATGACGTGGCGTGGCGGGAGGTGCCGGCCCCGGCCGGGTCCGGCTGCCGCCTCCGCTTCGGCCTCATCAACGTCGACGCCGTCACCACTACGGGAAACCTCGAATTTGTCGAGTATAATTACTTCGTCGAGTGTATTATTGCGGGCACTCGGCGAAGGACCGGTTTGCCGAGTGCAATACCAAAAACACTCGGCAAACATAATACACTCGGCAAGAAGACCCGGTGTTTGCCGAGTGCCTCCCGTCTGGCACTCGGCAAACCCGCCGTTACCCCGACGCCGTCAGCGCGTATTTCGCCGAGTACATCTTTTCGTCGAGTGTTTTTTAGCCGTCGGCAAAATGTTTGCCGAGTGCGCGAGTTTTGACACTCGGCAAACTAGTCTTTGCCGACACAAAATTTGCCGTGTGCTCTTTGCCGAGTGTTACACTCGGCAAAGCCTTTTGCCGAGTGTTTTTAGGCTTTCGCCGAGTGCCTCTGGCACTCGGCAAAGCTTCTGTTTCCCGTAGTGCACGTACTGGGTCACCAGGGACGCCCAGCGGATCATGGTGTTCGACCTCGGGGACGAGAGCTTCGCGCTCCTCGAGTGGCCGCCGTTGCCGGTGCTCCTCTGGATGATGGACGGCGACCACACGTGCCGCCTGACCGAGGTGCGCGGGCGGCTGGGCCTCGTCGTGTGCCGCCCCCACCACGAGCTCAACAAGGCCAAGACCGAGGTATATTGCCGGATCCAGTTCGTTTGCCATTCTCGTTGCTGGATCGATCATTGAGCTGCAAGTGTCTCCACATGCATGTAGGTGTGAGTGCTGGAGGGTGGAATAGAGGAGGAGCGGGCATGGGTCAAGAGCTTCAGCGTGCTGGCGCAGGGGAAGACGAGGCTCCAGGAGATCGCGCTGCCGTACGTCGCTCACGGCAAGCACGTCCTGACCACCTGC
Organism: Setaria viridis; assembly: GCF_005286985.2. Lineage (NCBI taxonomy): Eukaryota > Viridiplantae > Streptophyta > Magnoliopsida > Poales > Poaceae > Setaria > Setaria viridis. The sequence goes on along the minus strand of NC_048265.2, from coordinate 21,246,390 downwards.
TGGCAACGGCGGAGCGGATGGCCGTGGGTGACCTTGAGCGCGCACAGGGTGCGGCGCGGCGCGGGTCGGCGCTCCGAGCTTGGAGACGAGGCTCGGCGCGTATGACACCTCGAGCCTCCGGACCTTCGCCTACGTCGAGGCCATCGAGCCTCTGCTCCTTCACGGTGACAATTTTCCGACCACTGTGTGAACTAGGAAACGGAGTTCTAGTGTTCAAAACAGATGCCGCGTTTGCGTGCGTTAAGAGTAGGGGGGTCAGGGCAGGGTACCATAAAGTTTGCTCTAAGGTGGCTCCTCTATCGCCAGCTCCGTGCCACAGTGCCAGGGAAGAACGAAGAAAAAAAAAATGGTGGTTTCACCGTCTGCAGGTCAGTGCCAGGGGAGAACGAAGAAAAAAAAAGGTGGTTTCACCGTCTGCGGCTCATTTTTTCATGTACGAAGCGGCTCCGCGCTACATTACTCCTATAGGTTAAATCTGACGAAGTCAGGGAGCTTTTCTGCTGCTGGTTTTTCCTTGAAAAGCCAACACGCCAACACTAGTTCTTAGAAGACGTGTTTAGATTTCTGAGCTCAAAAAGCTAGCTCATAAAACTAAACTAAGGGTATGTTTGGTTGAGCTGTGACTTTTGAAAAAGTAGCTGTGAGTTGTGGGCTAGGAAAAGCTGTTGTTGTAGGTTGTGGACTGTGAGAAAGCTGAAAGCCGTTTGGTGAAACAGTCGTGGCTTTTTGGAAACACTTACGAGCGGATCCCACGTATCATTCATAGTCCCTTTCACTGACATATGGGCCCTACAATCATTGACACGTTTTTTTTCCTTTTCTCTCTTCTTTTCCTCTGTCTTCCCTCTCGTGTGGAGGGGCAGCGGCGCGGCCGGCCGGCGAGGAAGGGCAGCAGCATGGCCGGACGACACGGAGGGGCATGGCAGGACGGCGCGGAGGGGCGCGTGCCAGGTGGTGTGGGAGGGGAGGGGCGCGGCCGGGCTTCCCATTCTTCTTGCAATGGAGGTGGCCCCATTCCTCTTCTCCATCCTCCTCCTGCCATTACCGGCAATTCGTCACCCACGGCATATCTCTGGTCGATTCGCCGCATCCATGGCTTCCCCTCGACGACCGCAGCTCCGCCACCACTCGCCCGCCACTCTCCCTTGCCGTGCCGAGCTCCCGACAACCGCCTCCGCCCACCTCTGCCGTCGACCCGAGCTTGTCTCCAGCCCCGATTCACCGTCGTGGGTAGGCCTTCGGCTGATTCCTCGCACCCTCGGCTTCCCAACGAGCTCCCACACCCATTCCACCCCTCACTGGCCTCTCTTGTCCGCTGTGCAGGGCCGAAGGAGATGAGGGAGGAGCCGGGCTGCTGCGCCTCGTACGGGAGGACCGGAGGAGGAGAGAGGGGGATGGAGAGGGCCGCCACCGGCCGGTCAGCGCGTCTGAAGCCCCGTGCGCCGCCGGAGTGGGGAGCGTGAGCCACCGGAAAGGGAGCGAGCTCTGCCGGAGGGAACGAGCGAGAGAGAGTTGACGGGGAAGAATAGAAACAAAGGAGTACGTGACTTACGAGTGGCAGGTGGGTAATTTTCCTGAAGGGTTGGAAGCCTCAGCCGGTGGAAGCACCCTGCGAGCTGCTGTGAAAACTACACTAGGAGAAAGCACCTGCTTTCGTGAAAGCTGCTGGTGGTTCTACCCCTTTGGTTAGCCTTTTGACTTTTCTTAGTAGCAAAAGCACTTTGGAAGCCCAACCAAAGGGATCCTAAGCTTTCCAGCTTTTTATATAAACTTAGCTTTTCTAGGTTTCCACCTTTTTAGAAGCTACACGGAAAGATTTGTTTGTCTGATTTTTCACGCTAAGAAGCTGCTGGGGCACAAACCGGAGCCTGACATTCGCATACGTCCAGACTAGGGAACCTGATGATCACGTATACCAGAGAAATGATCAATTTTATGTAAAAAAGGGTCTTACTACATTCTTGCTGTAATGGTGTGTAACAACACATCGTCTGGTTTAGCACACTTTTTAAAGGTACATCCTTACGTTTGTCTATGGATCTTTTTGGAGGTGGATAAGCAAGATGGATGAATGCAAAGTGGACCACGAACAAGCCTAGCCCAAAGAAATTAGCTACTCGTTTGGGCTCCCTGGTCTCTTGGGTCCCTTAGTCTGTCCAACTTCACATGAATTATTTATTAAGCTCTGCATGTGTAATAATCAGCTCTACAAGTTCCTAGAAGAGTGATAAAGTCAACTTCTTATTTTGCAGTGTCTAGCAAAAAATCAAAATTTAGCCAAGTCATGAAGACCTGCTCTAGAAAATACCTTTTATTTGACACTATTTATTTTATATTTTTCTTTTGTCTCTTCTTTTCTTTTGCTAACTCAAAAGACGTTGAAATTGCTTTTGTATTTTTCTTTTGTCCTACATTTTACTTGCTAATAACATGGTAGGTTTTGAAATTCTGGCTTTTGATTTTTCTTAGGCTCATGTTGATAAATATCACCTAAGTGACTACCAAGTTATCGTCCAAAATCTCCTTACTAATAAATCAGAGATAATTGGTCCAAGCCATCATCATCCTGCAATTCCATTAACTTTACTGTTATTCAGAGGTGAGGTGGCTAACCTAGTTATTAGTTGCTAGAATTTAATTATTTTAGTGGCTTTTCTAACTTTATCTCCATTAATACCTATAAAGACATCTAAGTTAGAACACTGCTACATAATATCTTATCACCACCGGCCCCAAACCTATATCACTGCTGATTTTGGGTTGGCGGTGATGGAAATGGGCATCACCGTCGAACCAGCAGTGATGCCCGTTCAAAAAACCAAGAAAAAATAAAAACCTGCACCCCCACCAGTCGCTGGCCGCCTCTGCTCGCCACCGCTGCGGCCCCGCTGGATCCGGCCGGCCAGCCGCCGCAAAACCAGAGAGAGAGAGCGCGCTGTAGATCCCTCATTATCTGCGGACTTGAAGGAAAAAAAACAGTTGCATAGGCGAACGCCGGCGAAGCCTCAACGGCCGCAATAGTGGACGATGGTTGGGGCGGTGTTCCTGCCGACGCCTTCGTGGCAATCCTGCTGCGGATCCCGCCAGCACCCTGGCGGCGCCTCCGTCTCGTTTGCCGGCACTGGCGCGACACCATCGACGAGCGCACGCCTGAGCCGCGAACCGGCGCCAAGGTCCTCGTCTTCTCCATGGGGTGGGTGGGGAACCTCTCGCGCGCTCACGTCCTGGACGAGCTGACGCGGGGAGGACGCGGGAGGGAGCTGGACCTGTGGCACGACGCCGACACGCGGATGATCGGCACGTGCAACGGCCTTCTCTGCTGCTTCCGGCGGAATCGCGAGGACCTCGCCGTGACCAACCCGGTCACCGGCGAGACGATCGCCGTCGATCTGCCGCCGACGTGGTGGTATTGCCGGGCCCAGCCCACGTCGTACAGCTTCGGGTACCACCCGGCGACGGGGCAGTACAAGATCGTGCACGTTCCGTGCGTCGAGTCCGATGAGATCGGCGCGGTGCTCGTGTTCACGCTGGGGGGCGGAGGCTGCTCGTGGGGGTGGCGGGACGCGCCTGCCCCGGCCGGATCTAGCTGCCACCTCCGCTTCGGCATCGTCACCATCGACGGCGTCTCGTACTGGGTCACGAGGGACGCCGAGCGGATCATGTCTCTCGATCTCGGGGACGAGCGCGTCGCCGTCGTCAAGTCGCCGTCAATGCCGGTGCCGCTGCCGATGGTGATATACCCATGCCACCTCACGAACGTCCGCGGGCGCGTGGGCTTTGCCATGTGCCGGCCCGACAACGAGTTTGGTAGGTCCAAGACCGAGGTACGTGCGCACACTCTCACGGATTTACGAACTGATCGACGTGCTCCAAGATCGTCTAGTTCTTTCTCCGACCTTCTTTTCTTGTTCGATGTTAGTTTGAGCAGCATGCATCCGTTGTGCTTGCAGGTGTGGGTGCTGGAGGGTGGACAAGAGGAGGAGCGGGCGTGGGCCAAGTGTTACACCCTGCTGGCGCACGGGGTGTATTCACGCCAGGAGATCGCGCTGCCGCACGTCGCGCACGGCGAGCACGTCCTGACCACCTGCGAGCCCTGGGGTGGGAAGGGAGGCCTGCGCCTCACCTTGAACGCGCACTGCCCGCGCAACGAGAGGAAGATGCGGCCGTGCGCCATGGTGCGGGTCGGAGCCCCGAGGCCGGAGACGGTGGTTGGCATGTACGATTGCTACAGCCTCGAGACCAGGGGAGCCCGTGCTCGTGTACGCTGACCAAGTGGCCACGGTGTGAATTAGGAACGGAACTCTACTCTTCATTCTTCAAGGCACATGGCATGTTATCTTCAATAATATTGACTTTAATGTCATGATATTGATTTTGTACACTGTTGTCATACCATCGGTGGTGTTGGAAGGAAGTTTTTTTCTTACTCGTGGCCATCCAGCCTCTCGCAAAATGGAAGATACTAACCTGCTATCGACTACCAGAGGATTAAATAAATGGTACAAGAGGACTAGGATGTATATAGGTTACCCTACATATATGAATGACAACTTCAGACAAGTGTAAGAGATGTTTGGTAAATGCGCCCAGCAGTCGCTTAAAGACCTTTTGCGCCAACATTCCTTAGAAGAATCACGAACATTTGTTCCCGTGTACGAGTTTGAGTCGTTGTTCCTAGTATCAGTTCTACACTTGTGGCAGGAGCATGTGATGTGCCTCGAAATGAAGAACTGATGCATCGTCACCGTCAAACCGTTTTTTAACTATAATGATATGCTTAGTAACTAGACATAGTTAGTGACTATAACCTACAACCGACACTGAATTTCGCTTCTGCATAGCTAAGCAGCACATATGATCGGCTGCACAATTTGAGCACGTATTTGTGAAAAAATTGGCTGCCGCGGCCGGCGGGAAAGAGGTGGCCGGCAGGGAGGGAGAAGGGGAGAGCAGTGCCGGAGGGGAGGGAGGAGAGAGGGGCGGCGGCAAAGAGCAGCGGGCCGCCGCGCCCGTGCCGAGAGGCCGTCGCACCGGAGAAGGAGGGGGAGAGCGCGCCCCTACCGATTGAAATAGGGGCCGCCGTCTGCCTCTTCACCGGCCGCCGCGACCTCGTGCCGTCGTCATCGCCGTCGTACTCCCGTCGCCGGGTCGACGTCCTCGAGCTCCCACCGCGGGCGAATCTGGAGGCTGCCCGCGCTGGGCCGCCGGCCGGGAGGAGGGGAGTGGGGAGAGAGGGGCGGCGGAGAGCAGCGGGCGGGGAGGGCGATGGGGAGGGAGGAGGCCGGGCTGCCGCGCCGGAGGGAGGAGGAGGCCGGGCCGCCACGCCGGAGGGGAGGGAGGAGAGGGGGGCGGCGGAGAGCGGGTCGGGGAGGGAGGAAGGAGACGGTTGGTTTGCCGATGTGGATAGAGGCGGGGCGGCGGCATAGAGCTACGTTGGTCTGATCTCTATATAAATCGGCTCTGACAGGTGGGCCATGCTTATTTAGAGATGAGTTTAAAGGCGGTGCGGTGCGGATAGCCTAACAGCCGTATGAGACATGTTGAAATTACTCTGAAATTAAGAAACCTGAGAGAGGAGACCTTCTTCTTCCTCAAGTTATCCTCCATATCTTGATCTCAATCTGTCGTGCTCACGCCTCGGCGTTCGTTGTTGGTCACGGGTATTACAGTTTACGGGTCATCCAGAAAAGATAAAATACTAACAGCCGCCGCCGCCGCCGCGGCGACGAGCGACGGCTGGGACGGCATCCCTGCCGACGTCTTCGTGGACATCCTGCGGCGTATCCCGCCGTGCCCCCGGTGGCGTCTCCGCCTCGTTTGTCGGCACTGGCGCGATGTCATCGACGAGCGCGCGCCCGAGCCACGAGCCAACGTAACAAAGGTCCTGGCCTTCATCAGAGAGAGCGGCTGCTGCCGCGCCTTTGTCTTCGACGACTTAACGACAGGGCGCAGCAGGAGATGGACCTGGAGGACAGCGGCGTGAACTCCCGCGACGCTGCGAACTTCACCAGCGTGAGCATGGTTGGCACGTGCAACGGCCTGCTCTGCCTCCGGCGGGAGCGCGGGGACATCGCCGTGACCAACCCGGCTATCGGGTAGACCATCGCCGTCGATCTGCCGCCGACACGGTATCGCCGGAACGAGCCCACGTACAGCTTCGGGTACCACCCGGCGACGGGGCAGTACAAGATCGTGCACGTCCTGTGCTCCGAGCAGGACTCCAACCTCGACGCCGTGCTTGTGTTCACGCTGGGGGACGGGTCCTGGCAGTGGCGGGAGGTGCCGGCCCCGGTCGGGTCCAGCACTCCAGCTGCCTCCTCCGGGCCTCGTCAGCATCCATGGCGTCACGTACTGGGCCACGAAGGACGGTAAGGGTATCATGTCCTTTGACCTCAAGGATGAGCAACTCGCGCCCGTCGAGGTGCCGCCACTGCCGGCACCGGGCCGATGGAGTGGTGGCGGCCATCATGCCAACTGACGGACGTGGGCGGGAGGCTGGGCCTCGTCGTCGGCAACATAACCGACGAGTTCAGAGGAGCAAGACCAAGGTGTGGGTGCTAGAGGATGGGAGCGAGGTGGAGTGGACGTGGGTCAAAAGGTACACCGTGCTGGCACACCGAGCGTACCGACGCCAGCAGATCCCGCTGCCGCATGTTGCCCATGGCGAGCATGTCCTGACCACCGGCGAGCCCTGGGAGAGGAGTATTAGTTTGCGGCAAACTCTGGAAGCGCACCGGCCGCGGCAAGAGAGGAAGATGAGGCCGTGCGGGATGGTTCGGGTCGGCGCTCCGCGGCCGGAGACTACGGTCGGCGTGTACGCGCTGGAAGAACCTTCGCACTCGCACATTCGCCCACGTCGAGACCAGGGAGCCTCAGCTCGTGTACGGTGACAAATCATAGAGAATCAGAGATACCAAGCTCCTCCTACGAGAGCCGCTTTTTTTTAGCTCTGGCTTCTTCATATAAAACAGCTCCAACTCCTCTAGTGCTTTAAGGGTGGAGCCATTTTTTACCAAATCGTTTGGTAGGGCTTCGGCTGGAGTCGCAGGAGAAGCCGGAGCTGGAGCCCTCTGCCAAACTGGCCTAAATGGGAGGAAGAATTCAATTTTGATGACAGTTTGTGGCTTAGGGCTTGAGGGGGTCTAAAATAGTTCACGTGATATCTTTCTAAGTAATGTGGTGGAGAGAGAACACTATTAAGATAGATGATTAGTGACACACTACTCAGGTTCTACAATGATATTGCAATCTACTATATGCGAGCCTACTACTCCCTTCGTTCCAAATTGTAGGTTGTTTTGGCTTTTCTAAATTCATAAATATTATTATGCATCTTGATAGTGTGTATGTCTAGATGCATAAGAGCAATTCAAGTTCTTCCCCAAAACTATGTATTGGGGGCTCTTCCAAAAAAAATTTCCTCAAAAAACATATCAACCCACAGTAGATCGCTAATAACTAACCCTCAATATTTCAAAACAGGCCACATCATCATAATTGGGTCCATTAGTTGGGTTGCTCACCTACCCCTCACGCACGCACCACCCCCTTGCGATCTCCAGCGCCGTCGCCAGAAGCTAACGTCGCCCCTGCACACGGAGGAATTTTCAGCCGCCCTTGCCTAGGAAGTAGTCCCTACGATCTTTATGGTTTGAAGCAGTCCCTGCGATCTTTATGGTTTGAAAGTAAGGTCAAGTAGGTAAAATAGTATTACACTATTTCATGGATGCAATCTCTTTATTCTTGTCAATAATGAGGATTTTTTCACCACCCTGCCTAGGAAAAACAGTTCATGCGATCTCCAACTCCAATTGGAAATAGGTACAACGGATTCGCTATGAGTCGACGAAGCCTTTCAATGCAACTGGTACTGGATTTGTCGTCAGATGATGACGATGATGATTTCTTCCTCTCTACTACTCATGTGGCCATGAATGCGGATGAGTCCGATGATGAAACAAAACATTGTGGTTCTATCCTAGGGCAACGAGTACTTCAGCGAGACAGATAGGTAGGGCACCAGAGGTTATATCAAGATTATTTTTCAGATGATCCTACGTATGGACATAGTTATTTCAGACGATGGTACGTAAACAATAGGTTTATTTGGATCTTTTTTTAAAAAAATCATATTATATATGTGTCTAATTACTCTTGACATGCAGGTTTAGAATGAGGCGTACACTGTTTGTACGCATATGGAATGTCGTGGAACAACATGATGAATATTTCGTGCATAAAAGAAACGCTGCTGGTATACTTGGCCTCCTAGTCTGCAAAAGATTACTGCAACATTTTGGATGTTAACTTATGGAGTAACAACTGATGCTACAGATGATTATGTCCGTATTGGTGAGAGTACTGCTATTGAGAGTCTGAGAAGGTTTGTCAATGCTGTTGTGGAGGTTTTTGGAGATGGGTACTTGAGATCACCTAATGAAGATGATACTGCTAGATTACTTGCTATTGGAGAGGGTAGAGGTTTTCCTGGTATGCTTGGGTCGATTGATTGTATGCATTGTAGGTGGAAAAATTATCCTTCGGCATGGCAAGGTATGCACACCGAGCATATGCATGAGCCTACAATTATACTTGAAGTTGTTGCAGATGAAGATATTTGGATTTGGCATGCTTTCTTTGGGATGCCTAGTTCCCACAATGACATCAACGTTTTGCACCGATCTTCTTTAATCGCACGGCTAGCTGGAGGTCAAGCTCCAGAGGTGAACTATACCATTAACAACAACGAATATACAGTGTGTTATTATCTTGCCGATGGCATATATCCCTCATGGACCACATTTGTGAAAACCATACCTGAACTAGAACGTAATAAGAAGAAATATTTTGCAACTGCCCAAGAAGCTTGTAGGAAGGACATGGAACGAGCGTTTGGGGTTCTACAGGCTCATTTCGCTATCGTTAGGGGGCCAGCTTGATTTTGGGATGAAGACACCCTCGGACAAATCATGAGGGCTTGTGTCATTATGCACAATATGATAGTTGAGGATCAGTGCGATGAGGAAGATGATTTAAATTATGATGGGGTGGGAGAAAATGTGAAGATTTCTCATGATGAAACACATGAACTTGAGGAGTTTATTAAAAATTACAAGAATATAAAGGACAAAGATATTCACAGTTAGCTTCAAGATTACCTTATTGAGCACCTGTGGCAACATTATCCAGACCTCTACAAATGATTACCTATAGTTTATATTTATTGTTACTTTGAATAATTTTAGCTATGTTATAAATTTATTTGTAATTGACTCAATGTTATTCTTATGATAACTTCTATTTCTGATACTAACACATAGGTTTTTTCTCAAGATTTTGTGTTCAGTGCTTGTAGTATGACTGAGTGCTTATTCTGGTTACTGCTCAGCATCATTAATTTTTCAGTCTCTTTTTCTACCCTTTTCTGAAAGATCAACAACCTGAACAGTAACCTAAACAACCGAGTGACAATACTTGTGTTTGTGGACTGAGGAATAAAGAAAACTGATTATAGAGCCATTCGATGGAGCACTAGCCTTGCAATTTCCCTAAGATAAATCTCAGAGATCATTTTCTAAAAGTCTGTACCAATGACCATCTGTTTTCTCTACAAGAACAGAGCTCCTATTGCCCTAGATTGCAAAAGAAATAATATGTTCATGAAAAAAATTGATGTAACAGAATACTAAATCAATACACCCCAGCCATATAGTCTGTTGCAGCTACTGCACCAAAGAACACAATCTGTATTTATCGTAAATGAACATAACACAATCTGAACGAAGCATAGCAGCAAGCAAAGGAACCAGTTGTACAGAAAGCAAAGCTGAGAGAACAACACATGTTGAAAGATGTGGGAAGATGAGCTCCTTGGTTTTGCACTACTGAAATTTTGATAACCTGCCAAGCCTCACTACCAGGAGGCAGTCACATCCTATTTCTGCAGAATGCACCTGTAACACAGACGGAATATTTTACCGACAGCAAGCTCAGTCATGACACACTGATCTCCTAAGTAACATAATAAATATTTCATTTTCTTTTGGCAAAGCTATAGTGACACAATATTGTCTTCCAAACACAATTGGCAAAGTCTATATGGAAAAATGGTGATAAAAATAAAAAAGTCTATATGGAAAAAATATGATAGTAATTAAGTACTAGGCATAGATTGTCTGCTCATGATCTGAGCCCGCAAGCACATGTAGTATTTCTTTTGCTCATCTGGCATGGCAGTAAGATCCATGGTTATAATCCTCTCTTCATCCGTCTTACCAATTAGCCTTGTCAATGCATTATCCTCTAGGCCTTCAACCTCACCTTGTCCTATTTCACGTGGTAAACTTGCACTCGGATCAGCAGTTGAGCTTATCTTCTGCTTCTTGTTAAATGTTTTAGCAGCGGCCAATTCATCAATTTTAGCAAGCCATTCTGGTTGTGTTCTCAACTTATTCCAGCAATGCATGAACTGAAATGCTTTGCTATGTTCATCCTCGGACTTGTACAAAGCACATGCCTCTGCAACCTGCACACACCAACATCCAAGGGATATTCATTTATGAGATATAAAAATAAAATAGTTGAAACAAATCTGTGTTAGACAAAGTGAGTAAGTACCTTGTCTTGCATTGTAGTACCATTTTGACATCTTAATTCAATCCGTGTTAAACATCCACAAAACTTGTTCACACATTTTTGGATAGTATCCACCGGTACATGAGAGAATTTATGGTACGCTTTGAGGGGCACGTCTTGTGTTCAGGGAAGTAATCATAGATACAAGATCAATACTTGCCACCTTTTTTATCTTTGCCTACGACCGGATCCAAACTTATATTCAGCCACCCTGAAACCAAAACATCATTTTCATGGTCACTGAAATTCTTTGATCTCTTATGGTTTGGCCTCGTGGAGGGTGTTGCTGGACCAATTTACATTGTTTGTGACTGTTGGTCAGCATAGGTGTTGCCATAATTATCAAAATCCCCCTAGATTAGTTTCATCCATCATCATGTTGGAAAAATATCCATTTGCTACAAACATTTAGTCATTGTTAAGTTTTCAATCAAATAATAATGGCACATGAGTCTCACAAGAAAAATAAGAAAATAAACCAAACAAGACGATCATGACATACTAATGTACAATCCTTATAGACCTGATTTCAGAAAATAGAACATTGTGCTTTGACACTGATACTGTGCTGGTTGGTTGTCGCAATGGAAGCAGTGTTCCTAGCACACTGATACTGTACAATCCTCCTATTTTTTTTATCCTGGCACTTGTGGCAAAACAGCCGATTGGTCAAAGTACACATGCATTGGAATAGAACTGGTAGACATGGATGCAAAATTTTTCTTTTTTAAGGTGTTACCTGCAAATCTGCAATATATTGGAAGGCAACAATGCCAATTGCCATGCACAAATCATCTTAGGATTCTTGTCAGGCGTGCATGGAGCCCGTACATGTTTAATGAATGATATATTAGAACTTTTATCATCCAGTTACATCTACTAGAGCAAAATCAGATCTACTACGCTAATATAATCCTAAAGAACTAGTTCTAGCATCCTATTATGCATCGCATTAAGGTTAAAAAGTTATAATATGATGTGTACACAACTACATATGAACATCATAGATAGATGAAATCAAGAATTTATACTCACAAACACTAGATATGAATCTTTCACACTAAAAAGCAAACATATAACTTTTCATATGTACATAATGCATCTGTCTTCCTCTTCTAAAAATTTGAGGCTGATCTTGGCCTTATTTTGTCATGTTCATTTGCAGGTCTTAGAATTTTATAAATAAGATAGATAATCAAGTTCCCTCTGCAGTAGTTGTAGTTTTACCGGAACAATGAATACCTTAAACAAGCTAAAAAGTAAAAGGGCGTTCTTTGTAAAGGAAGAAATGTGCTAATTTGATCTATGTTTCTTTAGCAGACCTGCCCTGCTAATCTATATTTGTCCCATGCACATTCATTCACAAGGATACTCCTAAGGATTACAAGACCATATCAACCGTTGTTCCATCTTGCAAATAGGAATGTGAGGATTGTGAAAGGAATATTAATTACTATGAGCAACCCACGTATCCACGGTAACAACCTCCCCGGCAACGAATGTTCATTACAACCTAGTAGGTTGATGATTTAAAGGGGTGTTTGGATACTGGGTGCTAAACTTTAGCAGTGTCACATCGGATGTTCGGATGCTAATTAGAAGGACTAAACATGAGCTAATTATAAAACTAATTGCAGAACCCTGTGCTAATTTGCGAGACGAATCTATTAAGCCTAATTAATCCATCATTAGCAAATGGTTATTGTAGCACCACGTTGTCAAATCATGGACTAATTAGGTTTAATAGATTTGTCTCGAGAATTAGACTCCATGTGTGCAATTAGTTTTGTAATTAGCCTATATTTAATACTCCTAATTAGCATCTAAACATCCAATGTGACAGACGCTAAACTTTAGCCGGGTACTGCCTAAGTACGTCGAAAACAAATGTAGCACGAATTGAAGGTAGAATTCAAACACGAACCCAAAACGTGTCATATACTCTGGTTCGAACACGAATCTCAATACACGCCACGAGTCCAACGGGCCCAATTGTCAGATATTCCGACTCGGTTTCAGAGCACGCGTCTTCGTTTCGCCCCCTTCCTTTCTTCCTTCCTTCCCGCTTCCCACCCGGCCGCCCCCAAACCCAATCCTCGCGTAGCCCCCAACCCAAACCCTAGCGCATCGCCAAGCCCCGGAAGCCATGGCGGTGGCGGCGCCGGGGCAGCTAAACCTCGACGAGTCGCCGTCGTGGGGCTCCCGCAGCGTCGACTGCTTCGAGAAGCTCGAGCAGATCGGGGAGGGCACCTACGGGTACGCATCTCTCGATTCTCGAAACTCCCCCGATTCCCCCAATCCCGCGAGCACGCCGCCTGCGGCATCGGCCCAGCTCGGCCGCCCTCGCTGACGCGTTTTTGTTGTGATTGTTGCCAGGCAAGTGTTCATGGCGAAGGAGACGGAGACGAAGGAAATCGTGGCGCTCAAGAAGATCCGCATGGACAACGAGCGAGAGGGCGTAAGTATTCCCCTTTCCCCCTTCCGTGGCTTGCGTTTTGAAATTCGTAGTACTGTTCGCGGTTCTCACCTCTTTTGAACCCGTCGTCAGTTCCCTATCACGGCCATCCGCGAGATTAAAATCCTCAAGAAGCTGCACCACGACAACGTCATCAATCTCAAAGAGATTGTCACCTCGCCAGGTTTGACAACTGTACCGCGAATTAGAGCATTGTTCCGGCAAACCGGCTTTGTGCAGAGGATTAAAACTTGTGTTAATTGTTTCAGGGCCAGAGAGAGATGAGCAGGGGAATCAAAGTATGATTCTGGACAAAAACACTATTGAGAATTTTGCTTTATTGCTAATCTTGATATGCTATAATGTGGTGATGTTGGGTAGTTGAGGGCAACATGTACAAGGGGAGCATTTACATGGTCTTCGAGTACATGGATCATGACTTGACAGGGCTATCGGACAGGCCTGGAATGCAGTTCACCATACCACAGATTAAGGTAAAAACCATCCATATATGTGTGTGATGGTTCTTGGTTGCCAGAAGGTGTTGTTCATGAAGTAATGATGGTGTCTGGTATGTCCTGTACCAGTGCTACATGAGGCAACTCCTTTTTGGCCTTCACTACTGTCATATCAATCAAGTTCTGCATCGAGATATTAAAGGTATATGACAGGCACTAGTTACTTTCGAAATAAAAAACAGACACTGGTTTCTTTTCTAGGGTTTATGTTATAGCTTGTTGTCTTTTTCACGGACATTGCATTCAAACATATATCATTTGCAGGATCTAATCTCTTGATAGACAATCATGGTATCTTAAAGCTTGCTGATTTTGGCCTGGCAAGATCATTTTCAAATGATCACAATGCGCACCTCACTAACCGTGTGATCACCTTGTGGTACAGGTAGGGGTTATGTTAGCAGGCTATCAATGTTGTTATGCAAGCTATATAGTAAGGTGCTGTATCTTGCTTAACATTTTGTTGGATTTGTGATTTGCAGGCCTCCAGAGTTGTTGTTAGGAAGCACAAAATATGGGCTGGCAGTTGACATGTGGTCTGTGGGTTGTATTTTTGCAGAGCTTCTTTCTGGAAAGCCTATATTGCCTGGAAAGAATGAGGTATGGTTTCTTGAAAGCTGCGAACCACCAACTTAGTTATGTTAGAAATTCCTATTAACTGTCATAATTTTGTTGCTAGTCTGAGTGTCTGCCATAAAGAGAGTAAGCCTGGAAGTCTTCTGATATGTGCCTTGATTTTTTTAATTTTATCTATTTTAAGTTAGTTTAGCAGTACTTTCTGATAGAATTCAAGTTATTATTTTGCTAAGTCATCCTAGAAACCTATGAGCAAGAGTATTTGACCACAGGAATTTTTGAAACTTTCATCACAGTTCCTATCGAGATTTGATGCTATTATTTGTCATGCTCTCTTCTCGACTTATTTTCTCTTTTGTACTTAACTGGAGTGTAAGGATGCGTTTTGATGGTAGATAAGAGAATATACGAGAAGCTAGAAGCATGTAGGCTATCTGAAATAAATATACTTTATACTCCAGGTGTGTTAATAACAGAAAATGAAGAAGTTCATGCTGGACAGTCATGTGAACTTGATCAGGGGAGAAAAGCATAATAATGTAGCCCAGTCAAGTGAGGGCTGATCTGCAATCACATTTGGTTATGTTAGAAAAACTGAGTAATGAAAATGAAGGCTTGTGTGTTTGCCACTAGAAATATTGTCTATCAAATTCTTACCCTAAATCTTTTCAGGATCATGCTAATTTTCTTAGGATCAGTATACAATATTATTATTCTATTTACTTTAGCAACTCTTTCATATATAGTATTCATGTCCAATCAGTTTCTTCTACCATTTTCCATTACAAGTATACTCTTTCAACTCCCAAACTTAAAATTTTCCATTACAGGCCATCCATGAGTTACAATTTGAAGCTCGAGCTTATAAATATGAACCTTGTTGCTTTCTGTTTTCTGATGCAGCCAGAGCAGCTGACCAAAATATTTGAACTTTGTGGCACGCCTGATGAGTTGAACTGGCCAGGTGTCACAAAAATGCCATGGTATAATAATTTCAAGCCTTCTCGCCCAATTAAGAGACGTGTTAAGGAGGCTTTTAAGCAGTAAGTATTATACTTCTGTTTCACCATATTGTTGAAGCTTCCCTTGCTACCCTAGTATGAATGTGTTTCCTTACCTGCTTGTGACAACAGTTTTGACCGGCATGCTCTGGATCTGCTGGAGAAGATGTTAACGCTGGATCCATCACAGGTGCAATTTTTAATTTTTGCTGTTACGTAGCATCGATGTGTTTTTGCCATGTGAAATGACTAAAATCCATACGTTCACTTCATGCATTATTTTCACTTGAACCCTGAATTGGCATACCTCTACACCTTTCAGAGGATATCGGCAAAAGATGCACTTGATGCAGAGTACTTTTGGACTGATCCCCGACCAGCTGATCCTCACACGTACGGTTCATTACTTTTCTTACTTTTAGAGCCGTTTCCTATTAAGGGCCTGTTTGGCATGGCTCCACTTCACAACTTCAGCAACTCCAGCAAAAAATCCAGCCAAACACACCAACTTCAAAACTCCATGGAACTGTAGTGCAAATGGGGTAGAGTTTTAGAGCACGTCTTTCGCTGCTCCAAAACTCTCTTTTGAACCTCCTCATGGAGTTGGTGGGTAATTACCCACCAATACCACTCATTACAGAAAAATGGTTCGTTTTCTTTTCTCCCGAGCCCTCACGTTGTGACTCCCTCCCGCTGCTGTTGCTACTCGCGTGGACGCGCGCCTCCCCCGGCTAGCGCCGCCCGTCGCCTTGCCCTGCCTCTCGCCCGTCGGGCGTGCTTGCTCCCCCGCCGGGCGCCTGCGCCGTGGCTCCGTCGGGCGCGCCTCTGCTGGCTGGCGGCCACGCCTCCCTCCACCGCCGGAGCAGGACGCCGGCCCCTTCCTCACGTCCGGCAGGCAGCCGCGCCGTGGCCTCATCGGGCGGCCGCGCCTCCCTCACGCCGCCGTCCGTCCGCTGCTTCCCTCCACCGCGCAAGGGAATCGGAGAAGGGGATGGAGCTTAAGAAAGAGGGGCGCTGATCTGCTTGCTCTGCCCGAGCAAGGGAGGAGCAGAGGACCGGAAATGTCTTGGCCTCCATGGATTTGTGCTGCTGGTGGTTGACGTGTGAGAGATAGAGATTAGAGAGGAAGGGGAGACTGATTGGAGTAGGGCAGTTGGTGCCCTGGTTGGATTCGATGGCAGAGCAGGGAGATCAAGGCTGCAGGTGAGCTGCTTGCTTGCTCTTGCGAGAAAGTACTTGGCGACGGCAACTTGGGAACATAAGCCGAGGCGAGGGGTGGTCGTGCGCTGGCGAGGAGAAAAGGCCGTGGGGGAGCTGGTGTTCATGCAACGTGCCGCCCCTCCTGTGAGGCGACGGGAGCGTCGAGGCAAGGAAAAAAAGAGAGGAGGGAACGGTGTGTTGTGGCTGCCGGGCAGCCTTTATGAGGAAGAAGATGGGGGATAAAGAGGATGACAAGTGGGGCCTAAATTTGGGGGCAATAATGGCAATCCACACTGAAATTGGTTTTTTTGAGCTGAGAGCACCCATCTAGCCAAACACCCCATTTTAGTTTTGAAGTTCTGGAGTGGAGCTGGTTCCACCTGGAGTTGTGAAGTGGAGCAGCTCCACCCAGAGCTGGAGCCATGCCAAACAGGGCCTAAGTTGTTCTAAGTCAAGTCTGTTGTGTTTGACTGTTCTTGAAATAATTGTTTCTATTTCATCTTCGCTTATGCAGCTTGCCAAAGTACGAATCATCACATGAATTCCAAACTAAGAAAAAACGTCAACAGCAGCGGCAAGCTGAAGAAGCAGCAAAGCGGCAAAAAATACAGCATCCTCAACCACATGCTCGTTTGCCACCAATTCAACAATCAGGCCAACCACATTCACAAATCAGGACAGGCCAACCTATGAACAACCCCCATCCTTCAATGGCAGCTGGGCCAAGCCATCACTATGCAAAGCCCCGAGGGCCAGGAGGGCCAAACAGGTACCCACAGGGTGGAAGCCAAGGTGGAGGATACCCAAATCGTGGAGGGCAAGGCGGTGGCTACAGCAGTGGCCCTTGTCCTCAACAAAGCAGAGGACCACCTCCATACCCTGGTGGCGGGATGGGCGGAACGGGTGGAAGGGGTGGAAGTGGCAGTGGCTTTGGAGTTGGACCAAATTATCAGCAGGCTGGCCCTTATGGTGCATCGGGTCCAGGCAGAGGGCCTAACTATCATCAACAAGGTGGTTCTCGCAACCAGCAGCAGTACGGAAACTGGCAATAGTACAGTACCATCTCCGTGAAACCAGGCCGCATTTTCGTTTGGAGCTTGTATTGTAGTTTTCTGAAATTTGATTGTAACCCAACGAGCATCCTTAGGCTTCGTTCGTTTCATCAGGATTGGACTTCCAGGTCCGGTTTGAGTGATTCCACCCGTGTTACTCAATCCAGTCAGGATTCATTCTAGAGGTGAGGATGTATGGTTTCAATCCGGGCCATCTAATGTAGAAGGATTCCAATCCAGGCTGGTTTTCGTTCCAGGCAAGACTAAAACGAACAACATTTTCAATGCAAGTCTGGTTTCAAACCGAGCCACTTCAAACCACCCGGAATGGACCTCATTCCGGGTCAATCCGGTGAAAACGAACGAGGCCTTAAGAGTTCTCTGGCTCCGTTTTTTGGAATCTATATTAGTTCACAATTCGGATGTATCAAATTTGTATAAAAATATTGCTTATGCAATCACTGAATTACACTCTGGTCTCTGTAAATCTCCAGTTAGAACAATTGACATGAACAAATATGTTAGCCAATTGTTCATTCACCGAAATTGACTGGTTTACAAGTTTACAACTCTGTACAGGTTTGATGCCCTATCGTAATGCTAGCGATTACTACACATTGAAAAAGTCCTTAAGACTCAGACTCGGCTTCTCCGCGGCTACTGCGGCACCCTGCACATGCGCTTTGGCCTTCTTCGGCTCCGGCTTGTTGAGGTTGCTTTCCTGGTAGTAGTGCGGCGCGATCTCCAGCAGCCACTCCGGCTTGAGCTCCGTCACCTGCCTCATGTACTCCTTGGTCGTCTCCACCAGCTCGTGGTACACCACCCAACGCGGCGGCGGGACCACCCGCGCCATCCCGGAGCTCGGGTGCACGAACACCGTCCGCCAGCTCTTGAGGGTCCGGTAGAACCCGTCCCTCCGCCGCTGCGCGGTGTTGCGGAAGAACCCCGCCGTGATGGCCTTCCTGACCGTGTCGAGGTCGCCGGCGCAGGACCGGCGCTCGATCTCCACCCTCTCCATCAGCGCCTCCAGCTGCTCCCGCACGTCCCGCGCGCGCCGCATGGTGCGCGACTGCACGAAGTGGTCGAGGCACCACTGCGCCGAGTGCCCGGACTGCTCCCACTCGGTGTACACGTTGAGCAGCGCGACGTGGTCCCCGGCGTTGCCTCCCGCGTTGAAGCGCTGCCGTGCGGCGTCGGCGACCAGCGCCCTGTCCTTGGGCCGGTAGAAGACGGCGTTCCCGGCCGACAGCATGGACGCGACGGTGAGCAACTCCTCAGAGCACCCGTACCGCTCCGACGCCACGATCGCCTTGGCCAGCATGGGGTCGAGCGGGAGCTCCGCCATCCGCCGCCCAGTCTTGGTCAGTTCGCCGCGGCTGTTGAGCGCGCCGAGGGCGAAGAGGTCCTCCAGCGCCCTGAGGAGACCCTCCGACGCCGGCGGGTCCATGAAGTCGAAGCTCACCAAGTCGTTGATCCCCAGCGCCTTGAGCGAGAGCACCACGCTGGCCAGGTTGCTCCGCTGGATCTCGGGGACCGTCTCGTCCTCCATGTCCTTGTTGTAGCTGTGCTCCGTGAATAGGCGGAAACACTTGCCGGGGCCGGTGCGCCCCGACCGGCCGGCGCGCTGGTCGGCCGACGCCTTGGAGATAGGCTGGACGAGCAGCGATTCGGTACCCGTGCGCGGGCTGTACGACTTCACCTTGCAGAACCCCGGGTCGACCACGTAGCTGATCCCGTCGATGGTCAGCGACGTCTCGGCGATGTTGGTGGCGAGCACCACCTTCCGCGCGCCCGGCGGCGCCGGCTCGAAGATCTTGGCCTGGAGCTCCGTCGGCAGGTTCGCGTAGATGGGGCAGATCACCAGCTCCGCGATCTTGGTGCCCAGCCCCCTTGTCCGGCGCCGGAGGATCTCCTCCACCGTCTCGATCTCTTCCTGCCCCGTGAGGAACAGCAGGATGTCTCCGGAGGGCTGCGTGACGTGCAGCTGCAGCACCGTGGCCACGGCCGCGTCCACGTAGTCGGCCTCCGGCGCCACCGTGTAGTGGATGTCCACCTTGTACCGCCTCCCGGGGATCTTGAACACCGGCGCCATGTCGAAGAAGTCGCTGAACTTGTCCGCGTTGAGCGTAGCGCTGGAGATGAGCAGCTTCAGGTCCGGCCGGAAGCGGGCGACGTCCTTGACGAGGCCGAGGAGGATGTCCGTGGAGATGGAGCGCTCGTGCGCCTCGTCCACGATCACGACGCCGTAGCTGCCCAGGTCAGGCTCGCCAAGGAACTCGCGTAGCAGCATCCCGTCGGTCATGTACTTGACCACCGTCTTCTCCGACGTGCAGTCCTCGAAGCGGATAGAGTACCCGACCTCGTGGCCGAGCTTGACGCCCATCTCCTGCGCGACCCTCGCCGCCACGCTCATCGCGGCCACGCGGCGTGGCTGAGTGCACGCGATCTTCCGCCCATTGGCGGTGTACCCGGCCTCGTGAAGATACTGTGGTATCTGCGTCGTCTTACCGGAGCCGGTCTCTCCGACGACAATGATAATCTGATGGTCGGCAATGGCCTTGAGGAGCTCGTCCTTGAACTTGTACACAGGGAGAGTCTTCCTCTGGTCTTGGAGCTCCATCTGCAACATGACCTTGGCATCAATTTCCTCCGCCAGTTCGTCCGTGTCATCCTCCGGCTCGGTTCCAGCCATCGCCAAGGACTTGACGAACTCGATGGCGTCATCGAACACGAGCTCGTATTCATCACTGGCGTGGCCGCGATCCTTCGCTCCAAACTGCAGATGGGACTTCCTGATCTGCTGCTCTTCCCAGGACTCCTCCGAGAAAGCCCTCCCCTTGCCGCCTCCCGCATCAGCGTCGTCGTCGTGCCGCCGTCTCGCTACCGAGAACCTCCTCCCCTGGTCCACGTTCGCGGCGTCGTCGTAGGCGTCAGGCATCCTGTAGTAGTCGCCGGCGCCTTCCTCTTCTTGACTGGCTCGGCCGTGGACAAGGCCGTAGATTTCCTTCTTGCGCTTCAACTCCCTCTCCTCGGCGTCCGTCTGTCTGACGCCGCCGAACAAGAGCTCGTCGTCGACGATCTCGTCCCGCAACTCCTCCACCTTCTTCTTCTTACGCATCTCCAGGTACGCGCGACGGGAGGACCGCCTGAGCTCCGAGGTGTCGCCCCTGTCCATCGCCTCGGACCGGCGAGCTCTCTCGTCCTGCTCGCGCTTGGACGGCTTCCGGTCCATCAGTTTCCTCGTGCTCGCCTCATCGCGCGCCCGGATGTTCCGTTCGAGCTGGGCCCTGTCAGCCTGATCACGCCTCATCTCTTCCTCCTCGTCAGTATCGCCGGCGTCCTCGTCCGACTCCGGGCACCTCCGCCGGCGCACCTTCCGATCAGAATCGGACAATGCGGCCCCCTCCTCTTCGTCCTCATGGTCATGGGTCACGCCCTTCTTCCTGAAACGCTTCCCGCTGCTGCTGTTACAGGACGCCGCGGCGACGCCAGCATCCTCGTCGTCGACGTCATCGTTGAGCAGCTTGAACTCGCTCTGCTTCCTCGCCAGCGCCGCCGCGTCCTGCACCTGCCTCTGGTACTCGCCGACCCCCGCCGCGCCCTGCTTGCTGGGGCGCGGCAGCCTTCCGTAGACGTCCGCGGCGAAGGCGGCTGTGTCGGGGGAGGAGGGGAACCCGCCGAGGTCGACCAGCCGCGCCGCGAGGTCCCCCGCGGAGGCGCACTCCCGCGCGAGCCGGAGCACGAGCCGGAGCACGATGCCCTGGGAGTACCCGAGCAGCGCCATAAGCCGGTCCGAGACCCACGTCTTGAGCTGCCCCTCGCCGCCCTCCGAGGCCGTGGCCATGGCCAGGCCTTTCGTCCCCACGCGACGAAGGATCGGAGAGATTCGTGGCGGCGGCGCGACGAGAGGCGGGTCGGTTGCGAGGAGGGCAATGGAGCGCAGGGGATTT